>NC_138184.1:227111271-227568299 GCF_964194105.1 Spermophilus citellus | reverse complement strand
TCTCTGTGCGTGTCTCTGAGTATGAATGTGTCTGTGTGTGTGAATGTGTTTCTGTGTGCATTTGTGTCTGCTCATGTCTGTCTCTGTGTATCTGTGTCTGTGTGTGTCTGTATGTGTCCATGTGTCTGTCTCTATGTCTGTGTATGAATGTGTGTCTATCCACATCTGTCTGTATCTTGTGTCTGTTCATGTCTGTCCGTGTGTATCTCTGTCTGTGTGTCTGTGTATGTATGTATGTGTCTATGCATCTGTCTCTGTGTATCTGTCTGTGTATCTGTGTGTACTAATGTGTCTATGTGTCCATGTCTGTTTGTGTGTCTGTCTGTGTGTGCTGCTGGGTGAAGACCGTGGAGGGACCTATCCGGATAGTTCATAGTGAATTGTGGTGGTAATAGGACTAGTGACATCTTGGAGGTAGAGATAAGAGATCTCAGGACCAGATGGACTAAAAATGAGGAAAAGGAAAACAAAATGGGGAGATTTTCACGGAGCTGGCTCTGGGCCTGGTGAAGGTTTGCTCTGAGATCAAAGACCAGAGGCTCCCTCTGCAGCACCTCTGGATGCCCCTGGAAAGAGGCCCAGAATGGAGTTGGAAGTGCTGGTCTGAAATTAAGCAGGAGGCAGGCCCCAGACAAGGCTCCAGTCCCACAAAAAGGACCTGACTAATTCTCAGGATAGAAGGGGTGTGGCGGGTAGTGGCCACTCCCTCTGCCCACGTCTGATACAGGGTGTAGAAATGTCACACTTGTCACACTGCACCCCAAGGCTTCTCTTGCCCACCTTCTGCCTGGCTGAGTCAGCTGCCGGCACTTTGGCATACCTCCCAGTTTCAATTATTTGGCCCCATTGTCCCTAGAAATTTATTGTGCTTGTCAGAATATGGGTCTCAGTTTGGGGCTTGTAGAATCCGAGTACCTAAGTCATCGGTTATCAGAAGCCATACATTTGTCACTGGTCAAACACACTTGTCATGCACCATCAATGCGCAGATGATCCTCAACTCAGTGGCTGAGCAAGTGCAGACCCCACCAGAGGTTTCCATGTCCTCTCAAGGTCCCCAAGTCCCTGTTTACAACTCTCCAGAACATCCCAGGGTCTTTTTTAAAAAGCTGGCATAAAAAATGGAGGAAGAAGAGCCCAGCCTAAGAGAGCTGCTCTCCAGGTGTGGCCGGTCAGCCCCACCCTCCCCTGCAAAGGTATGAATGATGGAAGAGAACAGGTGGGAGCAAGGGGTCCGGCTGAGCAGCACATTCCCCGCCCCCTCCCAGGATGCTGTGAGAAGGCCAGAATTCATAGCCCGGGCGACAGATTCTGGAATTGCTCTCTGCGTCACTCCTGAAATTCTCGATCTCATCCTTTAAAAATGAAGACAGTCCTGGGAAGATCAAGGGACGTGTGCACATAGCATCATGAGTTGATGGTTGTTTCCTGAGCTGACAGTTATGGATGCAGGGCACAGAGGGCAAAGGATGGGAGAGAAGAGGCTTGTTTACTGTCTTAATGTTTCAACAACTGTCGGAGGCCCTGAATATTTCATTACTACTGTAGGAAGAGTAGTTAAGTCTTTGAAGCAGAAACCTATAAAGCAAAAGCATAAGACAGCTGAGAGCGTCCTATGCAGAAAGTCCTGAGGTGGGGTCACCTGTGCCTCTGCTTCCCAATCCTGCATGGCCTCTCTGCTCCCAGGATGTACCTACGGGCCAGTCAGTACTCTAGCTACGTTATAATAGTAGTTGTGGAAGGGCTGGGCCTGTAGCTCAGTGGTAGAGTGTGTGATGAGCATGCATAAGGCCCTGGGGTCAAGCACCCATTCAAAAAAAGAATAGCAGTTGTAGGTAATTAAGTAAAATGTATAACGTTCTTCATACAGGTGAACATGTTCTGAGCACAAACAACCAAATATACTTATCTTCTGGAGCTCAACCCGTGTTTAAGTTGGAACTTATTTTTTTCTTTTGCAGTACTGGGGATTGAATCCTGGGTCTAGTGCATACTAGGCAAGTGCTCTACCCCTGAGCCACACCCTGTCTAGTGTTTTTGTATTTATTTTTCCCCCACATTTTTTTTTTAAAGAGAGAGTGAGAGAGGGGGAGAGAGAGAGAGAGAGAGAGAGAGAGAGATATTTATTTTTTAGTTCTCGGCGGACACAACATCTTTGTTGGTATGTGGTGCTGAGGATCGAACCCGGGCCGCACGCATGCCAGTCGAGCGCGCTACCGCTTGAGCCACATCCCCAGCCCTCCCCACATTTTTTTTTATTAACTGGTGCATCATGGTTGTACAGAATAGTAGAATTTGGGCTGCAGATATAGCTCAGTTGGTAGAGTGCCTGCTTCACATGCACTAGGCTGTGGGTTCAATCCCCAGCACCCCCCACACACAAACACCCCTGAAGAATGGTGAAATTTGTTATTACATATCTGTACATGTGCACAGTATCCCTGTAGAGTTAGCCAATATTGCTTCTTGGCACTTCCTCCCATTCTCCCCTCCTTCCACCCCCTGGTCCCTTTTCTCCTCTGATCCCTTTGATTTCAATGAGATTCGCCCCCTCTTTCTTTTTCTCTTCCTCTCTAGCTTCTGCATATGGGAGAAAACATTCTGAGTTTTACTTATTTCAATTAATTAATAATGGTCTCTAGTTCCATCCATTTTCCTGCAAATGACATAATTTCATTTTTCTTTATGGTTGAATAAAACTCCATTGTTTATATGCACCACATTTTCTTCCTCCATTCGTCCATTGATGGACACCCGGGCTGGCTCCACAGTTTGGCTTCTGTGAACAGTGCTGCTATAGAGGAACTAGTGTTTTTAGACACTTATTCATCACTGTGCTCAAAGCTTTACAAGGGTGATCCGTTTTCCCACGACAACTCTGTGAAATTGGTCCTATATCTACTTTCCTCTTGCAGATAGAGGAAGCAAGTTTAACCCTAATTGGATTCAGGATTCAAATGCAGCAGCACGCTCCAAGCCACACGTTCCTCAGGCACAGCCCCGTCTGCTGTGTCCCATGGCACGCAGACACACGTTTTCAATCCAGAAAGAGGAAGGACTGCTCCTCAGCAAGGCGATGATGGGTGTCCTCTCAGGAGGTGGTGTGGGTGGTGAGCAAGGACCTTCAGCCAGATGGACACAGGTTCAAGTTCTGCCTTGCCACTTGTTACCCTAGGCAAATTTCTAATCTCTCTGAGACTTAACACGCCTAGCTGTAAAACCGAGGGAAGTAATGTGGACCCTACAGAAAGGCATGAAGATTAAGTGATGTGACATAAAGTGTGTCTAGCACTTATTAGGCCAATTAAGCATTGGTCCTCTGCCCCCTGGCTTTGATGGCAGAATTGTGAGCTCTTGGAAATATACAATCCTTTTGTTCTTCTTTTCAAGGTACTGGGGATGGCACCCAGGACCTTTATGAGCACCGCAACCTGAAAAAGCAACCTCTAACAAGAAGCAGGGATGGTTTCACCAAGATGGTAGGGTCAGGTAAAGCCTCTCCTTCTCTCAGGTCTCAGGAACCTTATCATGAGCTACTAAAAACATTCCCTCCAAGCAATACACTGTAGGTAGGCAGCTCATCAGAAGTATTTCCCCAGCCTACAGTGGCAGCCTCTCTCACCGCGATTCAGTTGTGTTTGTAGCCCTCGCTGGGTTACCTACGGCTGGCAAAAGAGAAAAATGGTGAAAGTTCTCAAGTTTATTGGATGAGTGGTCTTCAGAGCTAGAGCAAAGTCAGGGGAACCCAGGTGGGGGTTGGAGATCAGAAACAGAGGGAAGGTCAATGGAGAGGATGGGGAGTGAGTAGGGATGGAAAAGGGGAGGAAATGCAGAATGAGTTTGACAAAATTACTTGATGTGCACGGATAAATATACCGCAGGGAATTCCACCTTCACATGTATCTGTAAAGCACCATTTAAAGATAGATAAATAAATGAATGGAAGGTAGAACTATAGAGGAAGGGAGATGGGGTGGGGACCAAGGGCTGAAATGGAGTAAATTGATACGAATGCATGTACGGTCATGTCAAAATGAACCCAACTATTATGTACAACTCAAATGCACTAATAAAAAGAAAAATTTATAAATAAGATAAATTGGATGAATGGGTGGGATCAATCACTAAAACAAACAAAATAACACATGACCACCTCCTTATGGGCTTTGCAAAGTTGCCCATTGTTAGAAGGTATTAGAAGTGATGGGGAGGCTCACAAAGACCATTAGGTATTCTAGGAACTGCCTTCGACTCTGGGAAGTGTGCACTGCTCTGAACCTTCCCACAGATTCCTGCAGCACCCACAGCTCAGGTTCCAAACAGCTTTGCCAGGAACCAGGTCTATTATCTTTTCCAAGTTACCAAACCTCAGCTTCAGTGCACTCAGCAACATTGGAATATAAAAACACCCTCTTTGCAGAGCTGGAAAAGCTAAAGACTCACCAAGTGCATTTAATAGCCTCTGATTTGTTTCCCACATAACGGTGCCATGCTCCGGTAAGGCCACCGTGAGCAAAAATGTCAATAGTCATTTGCACTGAGCTTGTTGCCGCTCTAGGTGTTCACGAGAGTGTTGCACACACATACAAAAAGCTCAGAAGTCACCTTTCTGGGGAGCAGGGTCATGGAGAGGGGTGTTAGGTTGCAGCAGACACTCATGCCCTTGTTCCTAAAGTCTACATTGTCTGGGGCTGGGGCTGGGGCTCAGCGGTGGAACGCTTGCCTCACACTTGTGAGGCGCTGGGTTCAAGTCTCAGCACCACATAGAAATAGATAAACAAAATAAAGTTGTCCCTCTACAACTAAAAAAAAAAAAAAAATTTAAAGTCTACATTGTCTGAGCCTGAAAAGTAAAAGACTCTCTGAGGTTGGCATTATCGTCATGTCATAGACAAAGGACCCAAGTCCCAGAGAGGCTCAGGATTTGTCTAGGATCAAACACAGGGAAGCAATAGAATAGGAATTTGAATAGGTCCCTCTACCCCTTCCTTCTAATGCTAATGCACCAAGCAAACATGAATCAGTTAACAAACTGTTAACTATCTCCAGGCATATTTTTTGCATTTTTTCCCAGACTTCACTTTGGCATTAATAACCAAAATGTTTGAAGCCCAGCATAATGGTGTGTACCTATCGTCCCAGCTACAATAGGAGGCTGGGACAGAGGATTTCTTGAGCCTAAGAATTGGAGATCAGCCTGAGGAACATAGCAAGACCCTGTCTCTAAAATTAAAAATAAAAACAAATAACCAAAAATGTTCAATTCAGCTTCAGGGACTCGGAATCAGTCCAAGACAAGATGGGATCAGAACCAGGAACACCAGAAGAGGGTCCACGACAGGCAACAGTCAGTCTTCAAATATTTAATCATATACTGCTCTAAAAATTGTTTAAATTGTTTAAATGTGCACCATATATACATATGTGCATGCACGTGCCATACATACATAATTATGTGATCATATTTCTACTGCACTAATATTGTTCTAAATCACACACAAAAGGAAACTGCAAAAGAAGGTAATAAGTAACACTTTAACATAATTCTCATTTTATTTCATGTATTAATGTAATAAAAATCCTTTTGCTTTGTGACCATGTTTCATTATTTCATAAGGTCTTTATCCCAGAAGCACAGTATCCGAAGGCTGGTATCACATACAGTTCACCTCTCAGCCTGTTCCCTTCATTGAAATTGGCTGACTTGCTGGGAAAGACGCCTCACAGAAGTAGAGAAAGGACTGGCCGACGACGGCTGCTGTGCAGAACCCTGCAGTGAAACGCCCAGCGGATCCCCAAAGGAGGGTCGGGGTCATTCCAGCTCACTATGAACCTTCCTGAAGGTCGCACAAGTCACGACAACTCCACACCCAGGAAGCCACTTTGTCTTGGGCTCACAAACCACTGAGCCTGCCAATATGCTAAAAGCAAGGGGACGCCCTGGGACACAGCCTCCTGGGAGCACAGGCTCCTCTCCATTCCCATCAGTGTCACTGTGACCGAGAGGGGGAGCCCATGACCACCAGTTGATTAGGAAGCAAAGCTTTGTTTCTGTTTATACTGAAAAAAAAAAAAAAAAAAAAAAAACAAGAATTATTCTTTATATTTTTTCCTGCAACCTCAGTAGACTGTCTTAAATAAACCCCACTTTGGGGATCAGTACTCCAGGGAACGGGAGAGGTCAAGTACCAGTCAGGCTGTAAAGGTCCTAGGAGCCAACCTCAGCTGGCCGGGCACCGTGGTGGGTCAGGATCCCCAAGGGGCCGCTGTGTGCGGCCACACCCCAACCCCAAACACAGTGGCAATTCCCAGATCTTGGGCCCCACCACCTGGGGCAAGGGGAATCCTGTTCCCTTCTTCTTCCTCTTCCTACCCCTCCCCCTTCTTTCTCCTCGTCCTCCCTCCCCCTCCTTTTTCCTCATTAACTCAGGGATTAGGCAGAACCAAATTTAAAGACTACAGATTTTCAATTCTGCTTTTCAGTTCTGCAGTTGGACCGGGCTGCTTACAGGCAGAGACTGGTGATAATAAGTCATTAAGCAATATCATGTGAGGGTTCTGGTCCTTAATCAGATTGACTGCATCCTCTGGCCACATCAGGTCGCCTCCCTAACCTTGTAGCTACCTCATTTCTAAAATCAAGGACCTGCTCCCGCCCCAAAACTTTTTAATTCTATGAAATGGAAAGGTGGGAAATACTAACCATCTCTGGAAATGTAGTTTCATTCATAAATTTTATTTGTGCACCTAATCCTTGATTCAGGAAAAAAGAAGAGATAATATTTAATACTTCTCTACAGTTCTTTATCCTTACCCTGGGCACTACAATTCAGAATGCAGAATTGCTTGGACTTCCACAAGCAGATACTGGACTTGTGCAGACTGTCACTTGTTTTTTTTTTTTTTTTAATATTTTATTTTTCAGTTATCGGTGCACACAACATCTTTGTTGGTATGTGGTGCTGAGGATCGAACCCGGGCCGCACGCATGCCAGGCGAGCGCGCTACCGCTTGAGCCACATCCCCAGCCCTAGACTGTCACTTGTTATCAGCTGGGACTGCCTCAGTGCCCTGTGCTCAGTCACACTCCTATGTCAGCCTAGGAGTTATTCTACACTAAGTATGATAAAGAATAAAAGTAGGCTCCTCTAGATTTGCAATAGGAATTTGGGGATCCAGGAAAAGAAAGACTGAGTCTCAAAAGAGAAGCGCCCAGGAGCTATTGGAATGCAGAAAAGGCCCATGGTCCTTTGGAAGGCAGCACAGCATTGCCCAGCAACACAGCTGTGTTCTTAGCCCCTGCCCTTAGCCAGTACCCTTGACCCCATGCCCTCACTGGCAAAAAGTAACATGAGAGCAATACCCAAGACAGGGAAAACTGGCAGGAAGTCATGTAGCTCTGCAATCCAGTCCACCTCTAATCCAGCCCCTAGCAACTGTCCCTCTATGAATATTAACACCTCACAACAAGGGGTTGCTGTCTCTCCCTCTGGAGATGGCCCACATTCACCCTTGAATGTGTGTCCCTTATTTTACCTAAAAGATTTCTCTCTCCCAATAATATTGCCGAAAGCTCAGTCCTTGTCCCTAATGCTGATCCAATAACAAGGACACAGTTTTGAGAAAAAGGAAAAAGAAGTTTTATTGCTTTGCTAGCAAAGGAGAAGCACAGGGGACTCCTATCCTGGAGCCTGTGATTCTGCCAATCAGCAAGAACAGGGGGCTTTGAAAGAGGTGACTCAGAGGCTACATTATCTATCAGAGTTGTAAATCTCTTGTTAATTCGGGAGTCATTTCTGAGATCTTCTGGTGCCATTCCCAAAGCCTGGATTACTTTGTTTTATGGTGGGGGTGTGCTCAAGGACTGGTAACTGCCTAGGAGGGGAAGAAAGGTGATCCTGTTTCCCCTGAGATGAGGGAGGGAGAGACATTAGGGAGGAGAAGGGAGAGAGGAAGAGAAAGAAACCTATCCCTTTAAAAAATAAGTCCAAGTGGCAGAGCAGCAAGGGCTACCTTCAAAGGATAAAGTGGACACTGTCACACAGGATGGTGGAGTTGTGAGTGTCCTTATTCATGCTAAACCTGGAGAACAATTTTTCAGGGTGTGTATCAACCTTCAATTAATAAATTCTAAATATTTCACCATCTAGTAGCAACTGGGCTATTCACAATATCAAGGCTAAAATGCACTAAGATCAAAACGTCTCATACTTGTTTCAGGCCCTTCGAAGCAGGGAGTCACTCTGTGGTAGAGGAGAGTTAGGGTTGGTCTGATGAAGTGTGCGCTCTACAAACCAACCTTTGAGACTTTTGAAAGTGGCTTTCCAGCCAGGCACAGTGGCCAAGCCTGTAACCCCAGGTCCGCGGCAGGATGATCACAAATTCAAGGGCAGCATGAGAACCTGTCTCAGAATAAACATAAAAGGACTAGGGATCTGGCTCAGTGGTGAAATACCCCTGGGTCAATTCCCTGTGAAGAAAAAGAAAAGAAAAGAAAAGAAAGAGGCTTTCAACATTCTCAAAATTGCAATTAGGCAGACTGGACTATAATCTCTGTCCTTCCTCCCTGGGTTCTGCGTAGGGAGTGTGTTCATTTGTTAACACCAACTCTTCCCCTTCAGATTCCTAAGAAGGAGGATCCTTCAACACCTTTTGTTCCCAGCATGGAGTTCAGGCTGGGTTGCCTCCAGAATCTCGACTTGTCAAACGAAGTGTAGACAAGGTCCTCTAAGAGGAAAACGGCCCTGGGGAACTGCGGACCTTCGCAGGCACATAACCTTACAGCTCACTTTCTGCTCTCAACTGGAATGGAGGCTGAAATGTTACCTTTTCTGATGGGGGATTGAACTCAGAGTCTCCTGCACACTGGATGAGTGCTCTATCACTGAGCTATAACCCTGCACTTTCAATAAATTTTATTTTTGAGACAGGGTCTTGCTAAATTGTCCAGGCTGCCTGGACAATTGAGTGGTCCTCCTGCCACCATTGACCAAGAAACTTGGAGTACCACCATGGAAACATTTACCTTAACTGGTTATTATAATGATATGTTCTCAGAAATATTAAAAAGCATCAAATGAACAGTTTGGCTTTTTTTGGGGGGGAGTGCTGGGGATTGAACCCAGGGGTGCTCTACCATTGAGTTACATCTCCAGTCCTTTTTATTTCTTATTTCAATACAGGGTCTCACTAAGTTGCCATGGCTGGCCTCAAACGTGCCATCCTCCTGCCTCAGCCTCCAGAGTAGCTGAGAGATAACAAGAACGCACCACTAGGCTGGACTTTCTCTTCCTGTTCTTTTTTTTTTTTTTTTTTTGTCAGCGTGGGATGGAACCCAGGGCCTTGTGCAGACTAGGTGAGCGCTCTACCATGGAGTTAAGCTCCCAGACTCCAAGGTTAATTTCTTTTATTACATTTTATCTGCTCACCTTCAAGTGGAATTCCTAATGATTTTAAAATATCACCCCACTGGGAGAAAAATAAGCCTGAATAAACCTCAAAATGTTTATCTTCAAGGGACCATGCACCCTCTTTGTGTTAAGATGGAGAAGTGCCCCAAGGCGTTTAGTGTTTTTAAAATGTTTTCAAATTAATAGCTGTGGCTGTTATTTAAAATATGAAACTTAAATGCTCAATTAAAATCAAAATATGTCATGGCTTTTGCTTCATTTTATGTAGCAATCAAAACAGCCACTCTATTGAAGAAGAACATTTAAAAAGACGAACTTTATTCTCATGATTGTACTTTCAAGTTGATTGATTGCTGACAGTCATTGCTACCAATCCATTGTTGGTCAGTGTTTTGATGGATATGGAAAATTAAAAGGTTTGATTAGTTAATATGAATTCTTAGAAGAATACAAATACATTCAACTAAAAGAGGAGAATATTCCTTATAGCAAGGTATGCCATCAGTTCACAACAGCTTTTGAGAAAAATACTGCTTTTGATAAGGAGTTTTCAGAAAATCTAATGAGTAAGAGAAATGAAACCTTATAATCAGGGGGAAAAAAAATAAAGTGTATATTCCCGCAGGATGCCGAGAGTTTACCATAGGGTCTTACACTAAGTATAGTCAAGTACATCCCCTCCATGAACCATAGACGGGCTCCACCCCTGTGTGGCCTGGAAAGGAATGCCACTCACCTGTTGACCCTGTGTCCAAGTCTGGGATAAGTTTTTAAGTCGTCTCCCTTCTTCTGATCATAAAAACATCTAAACATTATTTTTGATCCTGAGCACAGGTGGTCTTCTTGTGTCTGGTCTGATTTCTACACAGATGCAGCAGGAGTGTTGTGTGAATTTGTCAAGTGCAACTCCCAAAATATCAGTGAAAGGAAAGCAATTATCGTGCTATTTCGTTTGATTAAAAAATTACTTGGAAAGCTCTCCACCACCAAGTAAGAAGCCTGAGGAGCACTCCGTCTGCAGGATGAGGACATTTTTCCAGTTCGAAGTGGTCTTGTTCTGCTGAGTGTGGGGGTGGCTGTGCACATGCCCTGTGCTTACAGAGGGCACAGTCAGAACTTTGCTCAAAATGCTCAGCTACTTACTTAGAGCACTGGCATTTCCAAATTGCTGCAGCCTCATCCCCTAAATTCTTTCTCCATTAGAAAGCCCAGTAGATATTAGTAAGTGGATGAGCCAAGAGCATCTCAAGTTCAAGCACACACAAAAAGAAAAGCTTCACCCTTGCCAACAAACTAGCTCCTCTCTCTGTGGGAAATCATCATTGTTCACATTGTCACCAAAGCCGGATACTCAAAGTCATGCAGGTGCCCTACCAAAGCATGGTTTTCCAAAAGATTAAGTCATGATTCTTGTGTAAAGGTAGGATGAGCACTTACTTGTCAAATATTTTATTCAACTTATTAATTAATGAAAGAAATGGTCTGATATCAAGCCTTGTTCAAAGAGGGGAGAGTCTGGGCATGTGGCTCAGTGACAAAGTGCTTGCGTTGCATGCAGGAATCCCTGGGTTTGATCCCCAGCATCACAGAAAAGAAGAACAAATGAGGAGCTAGTAATTTGTAAGCAAGTTAATAAATATTAGAATAAGATGAAGATTGACGCATTGGAAACTAGTTAACATCCTAGAGGACCATAGACCATAATCCGGTCTTTCATTGAACTGAAATTATTTTCATTTCTATCACACAAAAATCTGTAAATTAACAGGTGACTTCTCTGGAGGGGGTTCTGATCAACAGTAACAGAGAGTTGAGAGAAGTGTGTCCCCTACTTCTCCCCTCTCGGGTGGCCTCTGCCCTGGTCCATCTGCTCGGCTGGGTGGCCCACCTTCTTACCTTGTTTCCACCTCTGGCGACCTTGCGTGATGCGACCTTTCTCACCCCAGCCTCTGTGGTCCATCTCTGTTAGTTCAGCACCCCCTGGGTCCACAACGCTGCAGGCCGAGTTCACCCTCATCCTCTCACCTCATCTTTGCTAACGTTCCTAAATTTAGGAATTTAATGCTAAAGCCTAAATTTAATGCTAAAGCCCATTGCTTTAGCCACTTGATGGTCCCTTCTAAGGTTCCTCAAGGGCCCAGGATCTGCCCATTCCTCCAGCCTCCCCTGGCCAGCCTGGGTTCTCCTTGCCACTCACCCTACAGTGTTGTTTTACGTCTCTGCTCAAGCCTCTGGAATCCTCTCCTTGCTAACATCACCCCTTCCCCCTGGTCAGCCCCAGACCCTCTGCCTGCTGTGTTGGTGTCCCCCAAAACTCATACGCTGAAATATAATCCCCGAGGAGGCAGGGCCTTCAGGAGGTGATTAGGCGGTGAAGGTGGAGTCCTCCTGAATGGACCAGTCCCCTGAAAAAGAGGCCCCGAGGAGCTAGCTCGCCCCTCCACCAACAACGTGAGGACACAGTGAGACCATCCGTGAAGCAGGGAGCAGGCCCTCACCAGACAGCAAGTCTGCCGGCACCTGGGACGTTCAGCCTCCAGAACTGTGAGAGGGAAACCACGGCTGTTCATAGACCACGGTCCGTGACCTCCTGTTACCGCCGCCCGGACACACTGAGACACTGGCTTGTTTCAAAACTTGCCTCTCATCCACCTACTCGTTTCAGAACTCTTCTCTTTCAGTAAGTAGAACTGACTACACTTTCTTTCATACCCTCTTCCTTCCTACATCTTTATACGTTTTCTCTATCACCCGGAATCTTTCTGGGATTTCTGTTCTTACTTACTTGCCTTTCTGTCTCCTTTTTATGACTTAATCCTGGGGGCAAATCCAGAGACAAAGGATTCAAGGGTCAATAGTTTATTTCACAAGTGCAGAAACACCTGTCATGGGAAGTGGGACAGCAAATATAAGATGACTCTAAGCCAGCAACCTCTGTGCAGGGGCGCTGACTCCGGGGACTTCCACGCACCCCTCCAGAGGGGCACCGTGGAGTCACACTGAGCCATGCCAGGCGTTGGCTGGACACAACTGGGTCTAACTTGATGAAGGTGACTGAATCAGGATGTGAAGACATCAAGTGTCATGGAGAGAGAAGCCGAGTGTCATGAGCCCCTAGAGTCGGGAGGTGTGGCGTGCCAGGCAGAGCCACCGTGTGTGGTACCAGGGCTGGTGGGGGGGCAGGAGGGAGAGGGCATTCCAGGGCTTCCAGGGAGGGTGCTGGAGGGCAGGCTAGACAGGCAGGCCACCGGCCAGGAGGGCCTGTTCTGAGTGCTCCGGCGGGCTTTGCGGTGCAGGTTGTCCCTCTTGTGTGGTCCCTGGCGTGGCACTGACTGACGGCAGGGGATACCGCCTTGGAGCATAAGAGCTGGATGAAGGACATAGCTGGGCTGGGGACTCAGAATTTGTTTCTTTGCTTTCAAAAGTTTGCAGGTGAGTTGCCTGTTAGGCTGGCCGGACGGGAGGAGCGGCTTCTCCCCAAAATCACATGATACAGAAGATCATGGTCCCTACAGCTGGGCGGTGTTAACGCTTCCAGCATCTGGACTCCCACGTCTCTGGACAGAACAGCATTTCTGGGGTTTGGAAAGATCCCCCAGGTAAAGAGAAGGACACTGGCAGATGCCAGAGAGAGTAGCCTTGTCAGTAGGAAAAGGACCCAGATTCTGGCAGGGGCAGTCTGAGTTGGGAATGGGGTGCCAGCTATTTGTGTGAGTGGGGTAGGAATAAATACAACCCGGGACTTTGGGGCCTGGGACTCCTTTTCCTGCCGGAGCAGGGGAGCAGCTGTCTGTGGGGAAACAGAACCCAGGTCGGTCCTCCTGCTGGGAGAAGGTAGGACCTTTGTGGGCAGCTGGTTCATTGCTCTCTGTGTGTGTGTGTGTGTGTGTGTGTGTGTGTGTGTGTATGTGTGGTTTTGGGGATTGAACCCATGGCCTCACAAATGCCAGGCAAGTGTGAGCTACATCCCAAATGGATCTCTTAAGTCACCCCAGGCTCCATTCATTGAAATCACAGTTATCTACTTTTATATATTTTAGTTTTATTATTATATTTTGCAGGGCTGGGGATCAACCCCAGGGCTTTGCACGTGCCAGCCAAACCCTCTACCACTGAGGTACAGTCCTCCATTGGTTGAACCACACTGATTGGTCTGGTTTCCTGTGGCTGCTATACCAAACTAGCACAAGCTTGGTAGCTTGGAACAACATACACTTATTCTCCCGCAGGTCTAGAGGTCCAGACTCTGAAATCAACATTCCTGAGCCACAAGGAGACATCAGCAGCATGAGCCCCCTCGAGGGGCCCCAGAGAGAAGCCTTTTACGGCTCCTCTCATGTCTGATGACTACTGGTGGCTTTGACTGCAGCACTCCAGTCTTTAAGACCAGTATCTTCAAACCACTCTCTGCTCCATCTCTGTATTTCTTTTTCCTCCATGTAACTGTTCATAAAATCCCATCATCTCCCTGAGGACATGGGTGATGGTGTCTCCCCTTCTCAAGATCCATAACTCAATCCCGTCTGCAGAGGCTGGTTCTGTTGTGGTGGTTGTTTTTTTGATCACAGAAGGTAATGGGAATTCAGATGTGGGTCCAGTTCAGGGGGCCAGCTTGCTGCCCACCACGCTCTTAGAACCCCTGGAGTTCAGCACAATCCTGTGAATGAATGAATGGAGAGTAGGAAGGCCAAAGCCTTGGCAGACACCAGCACCGAGGTTCAGAGCAGGTGGCCCAGAAGCAGGTAGAGAGCAGTGTCTCCAAACCCCTCGGACCCAAACCACAAGGAGGCTAGGGAAAGAAGTTCAGTTAAGACTTCTATGGAACTATTTGGCAAAATTTTGTAATGATTGCATTTTTTCATGTCTTTTTAGCTCTTAAGAAGATATTATTTCTGAATCCAGAGTTTTTTCTCTTGCCTTAAGTTAACCTGCAGCCTACAGCTTGTTATGAACATCTGAATGCACCCCCAAGAATCGCATCAAAAAGCAAAAATGAAATTTTTTTGCCACGTGTGTCTGGAAAACATAAAAAGTCGAGACTTCCACTTCTGCATAGGATGTCATCGGCGGCAGCAGTCCCTTACTCCAAGATTTACAAAAGGATAAATCACAAAATAAATTTTCAAGGGCTTGGAGAGTTGCAGAAAGAAGGGATTAAATGAAATAAAATTCTAGGGGAAGGGTTTTGGGGAAGCTAGTAGCAGCACTGCAAAAAACAAATAAAAATTTAAGAAAACAAAAAACAATAGAAAAAAGAAAGAAGAAGAGGTGATTAGGTACAAGCTTTCTCCCTTGGAATGGGACTAGTGTCTCTATTATAAAAGAAGTTTCACCCAGCATTGGGCCTCACTTGGCCTTCTGCCTTCTGTTGTGAGGTCAGTCAAGAGGGCCCTCACTAGGGGCTGGTGCCTGATCTGAACTTCCCATCTCCAGAACACTAGGAAATAAAGCTCTGTTCTTTGTAAGTTACCCCATCTCAGGCATTTTGTTATAGTAACACAAACCGTCTAAGACAATTACAAAGGCAAATAAAGCAATAATTAATACTGGGAAAAGAACATGAATAGGATGGGAAGGTTTTTAATAAAAAAATAAATAGGTAAAAGATTTAGGTAAAGGTGGCAATATGGTAATAGGTAAAGATGGCTCAGTCTTGGATAACAGGAGCCTGCAAAAAGAGAAGCAGAGTAAATATTTAAAAAGACATTGAAAAGTTTTCCTGAGATAAAAAAGAGAGAGACTTTAAGCTGAGAGAAAACCCCAGCTTCCTGAAAATACTGACCCAAACAAAAAACACTAAAACAGGTCAGTGACACTGATGGACTTTAAAGAAAACAACAATTATTCGTTCAACACCTGGGTTAAAAAGCACCTAATGTGAAAGACAAAGAGGAAACTAGATCAAGAGCAAACTTCAGGCAGTGACACTTTACACCAGAAGAAAATGGAGCTTCCAGGAGCCCGGGGTTTTCTGGTCGGCCAGACAGACCCCCCACACACAGACAGCACAGACTGGTCCCAGGATGCTGTTCTCCTCAGCCCTTCTAACTGACCATCAAGCACCAAAATGTCCAGAGAGAGACGGACTGGGAGTGAAAGTGAGCATCAAATAGCTTCAGCTGAAGAACTTCTAAAGCTAAGTGTGAATTAAGAAGAATAAACAGGGGGAGACTGGGACGTGTGTGTAAAAAGTGCTTGGCTATTTTCTTTATCATAATTGGTGGTGGTAGGATTATTATTGTTGTATTCCATGAGCAGGTATGGGATACTGTAACTCTGTCGTTCTCTTAAGCACAATGATTCTTGCTGTGGAAGAAGTAAGATACAAATGCAATACTGTCATCCCACGGTATCTTTGTTCCAGGAGGCTTCACAGATGCCGTAATCTACTTGCTCAAGTCCCTCACTGAAAATCATGAAGTGATTTGCATATCACTCACACAATCCTTCTCTGTACTTGAAGTCATCACTAGATTACTTGTAATACAGTGTCAATGCCATGTAAATAGTACTGTTTAGGGAATGATGACAAGAAAAAAAGTCCATACATGTTCAGTACTGGTACAATTTCTTACCACATATTTTCAATCTGCAGTTGGCTGAACCCCAAGATGCAGAGGAGCACCTCTCAGAAGAGGTTAAGGAAAAGCCCCGTGGGCCTGGATTGGGATTGAACCAGCACTGTGAACTCAGGGGGCATTTTTATCTTTAAATATATAAACCCTGGCTCTGACCAATTAAAAAATTAAACAACAAAACAAAACAATGAACAACCCAGTTGCAAAAACATGCTTGATTCTCAGATAATAGTCTTGAAAATAGTTTCACATAAAAATAAACGTGGGCATCCTGCGGACATGTCTGCCTCCAGGTCTCGGGTGGAAAGTTCCGCCTAGGACATCTTGACTAACCAGAAGGCAAGGAGCTATCAATGGCCCTCATGGTTGTGGCCAAAGGGCTGAGAAACCAACCCAAAAAGGCCCCCGCTGGCCGGAGATGGGGCCATTTCAGTGGCAAGAAGGACAATAATGGCAATAAATTAAATATGCTCATCAAATATGCTTCACATCACAAGTTCATAATATTTTTTAAAAGTTTGTTACGTTTTGAGAATGATAGGAAATCAATTTATTGTTTGAAATTTTAGTAAATACAAGGAATCAATCAAACATTTATTTATCCTGACTTTCTAATGTGAACTTTACCAAGTTAGATGAGGGGTAGATGAGGGGTAGCTTCTTCTTATAAAATAATTTCAGTTTATAAACTAAAATGGGTGAGGCTGGAAGGGGTGACTCAGGTCTGTAATCCCAGGGACTCAGGAAGTGGAGGCAGAGAGATCAAAGTTCAAGGTCAGCCTCCTCAATTTAGAAAAACCCCTCTCAAAATATAAAAAGGGCCAGATGGGGTGGCGCACACCTGTATTCCAGCAGCTTGAGAGGCTGAGACAGGAGGATCTCAGTTCAAAGCCAGCCTCAGCAATGGCGAGGTGCTAAGCAATTCAGGGGTGGGATGTGGATCAGGCTTGAGTGCCACTGAGTTCAATCCCCCAAATAAACAAATAAATAAAAATAAAAAAGGTCTGGGATGTAGCTTAGTGGTAAAGCGCCCCTGGGTTCAATCCCCAGAACAAATTAATACTAATAGTGAAATATAGTGGGCCAGGCAGGGTGGCACACCCTGTAATCCAGCCACTAAGGAGTCCGAGTCAGGAGGACTCTGAGTGTGAGGCAGGTCTAGGCAATTTAGAAAAAAAGAATAAAAAAGGCCGGGATGTAGCTCAGTGGCAGAACACCCACCCAGCAGGTGTGAGGATCCAGGTTCAAGGCCCAGCACTGTGGAAAAGAAGAAGGAAAACTAGATGTTATGTGCATCCTGATGGGAGACCAGGATACCACCCCTAGCCTGGCCAGAAGGACCCACCTCTTGGGATCAAGCTCTGGCTCCAGGAAGAGGTGTCCATGATGTTGAGATCTCTCCCGTTGCTGGTGTAAGTGCAAAGTGGCATAGTCCCTACAGAATGGTGTCAACAAGGACAATGAAATTAAATACAAACTCTCCTGATTTCCAGTTCTCAGTGTTATGGAGAGATGGCAATAAGTCACCAAGTGGATTTTAAAGCAGGAGACGGAACCATTTTTATTCACCAGCCGGTGGGCCAAGGGGCAGGCTGCAAGTCTACAGCCTTGGACCCCGTCCAGGGGTTATACCATAAGTAAATCATGTCGATACATTCATCATAAGTGGCTGTTGCTGTGATCCAAGATCATAAACACACACCGTGAGACCTAAGATCATAAGCAGAGGGGAAGTGGGTCAAAATGACCCTAGCTGGGTACAAGTTAAAGAATGGTCACCAATGTCCAGACAATGGTTCTCTGACAGGGTATGTTGTCCAAGAGAAATGGGAACCAAAAAGAGGACAATTTACTTTGTATAAGAATTGTAATTTTGTGTTGCCAAACATGCTATGCTAAGCAACTGCTATAGGCACAGAGGCAGGGTGTTCCCACGGGAGACGCATTTCTTACATGACAGGGAGTCTCAGGGTAAAGTGGAGTCTGTCTGGTCATTGTCCATATAGCCTGGGCCATAGCATTAGTTACTATGCTAATATGTCCTGGGTCATGTCTTTATTATTTCATATTTACCCACAAATTTATTTACAAGTTGGGTCAAAGTTTGTTATAGGTTCTCTCACCTTTCACACTGACTGAATTTTTTTTTGGCGGGGGCAGGGATTGGTTGAACCTAGGGGTGCTTAAACTCTGAGGTTATCCCTAGCTCCTTTTATTTTTTACTTTGAGAGAGATCCTCAATGGATTGTGGACGTATGTGTGGTGAAACAATTTTTGTGGTGCTGGGGATTGAACCTAGGGCCTTGTGCATGTGAGGCAAGTACTCTACTCTACTATATCCCCAGCCCTGACTGAAATTCTTGATCAAGGCTCTGAAATCCACCTCTCTTCCCTTTAGTTATATTCTATAACAAACAAACAAAAAAAGTTCCTAGGAGCCAGCCAAGTGGCGCACACCCATAATCCCAGTGACTTGTGAGGCTGAAGCAGAAGGATTGGAAGTTCAAAGCCATTCTCAGCAACTTAGCAAGACATTGTCTCTAAAAAATATATATAAAATAGGACTGGGGGTATGGCTCAGTGGTTAAGTGCTCCTGGGTTCAACTCCCAGTACCAAAAAACTAAATAAATTAAAAACTTCCTAGGTTAAGTATCTAGGCAGTGGAAGATAACAGGAATGACCTTTTATGGGAATATCTGGGTCATTAACTAGAAAACAGGCTTGAGCCAGGTCCTCTCATCCTGTGTACCTTTCTTTATACATCAAAAGTGGAAAAGAATGCCTATACTGTCCCCCTCCCTCAGAGGTCGTGAGGTCACGTGGGAAGATGACTGTGAAATGCTGTGGAAACCCGTGATGCACTTGTCTAGTGCAGGCTTCTATTGCTGGGATCTCTTATAGCGCAGAACACAAAGCAAATGCTCAATGAGCTGCTGCGTATGGATTAGCTATTGCTCTCCAACTGGCCCAGATGCTTTAGGAAACCCCCCAAGGGCACAGATTCAGTGTATATTGTTTTTTACATTTATTTTGTAGTGCTGAGGATTGAACCTAGAGCCTTGTACACAAGCGCTCTACCACCCACCAAGTTACATTCCCTAGACTCATGTAGATCACTTTTAAACATCTCATTGCCAATGCCAAAATCTCATTCTTTAAATTTCCAAATTAACCCTAGAGTGAATTTTCACATGAGAATCATACCCACAAGAGAGCTATTCCACTGAGCAGTGGACCTGGCTGGGCATGGTTAAGCCACAGAGAAACAAGGCAGCAGCTCAGGTGTGGGTGGACGGGACAGCAAGGTAACACCGGGAGAATGAGAGGAGCAGAGCTAGGGATCTTGCGAAGCCCAAGGGTAGCACCTCTGTCCTTTGGGGTCCTTCTCTGGTTACCAAACAGAGATGTTCTTCCCCCAAGTGCTGCATGCTTTGTCTCTGATCTCACAGTTATGAGATTTTAAAATAGTCCCACCAAATTCTAGGTGCTCTCTATAGTAACATAATAAAAGTCCAAAAGTTTTTCTGTAAAAGAGGAGTCTAGCCAGGTGTGGTGGCACACACCTTAATCCCAGCTGCTTTGGAGGCTGAGGCAGGAGGATCGAGAGTTCAAAGCCAGCCTCAGTAACTTAGTGAGGCACTTAGAACTCAGCAAGATGCTGTCTCTAAATAAAAACAAAGAAGAGCTTGGAATATATCTCAGTGGTTAAGCATCCCTGGGTTCAATACCCAGTGCAAAAATAAAAAGAGAGAGAGAGAGTCTATTTGAGACTACTGATGCCCACTAGCTTTTAAAACCAGCTACTGCTGGACACCGTGGCTTGTACCTGTAATCGCAGTGGCTCGGGAGGCTGAGGCAAAGAATTGCAAGTTTAAAGCCAGCTTCACCAATTTAGTGAGGCCCTAAGCAACTTAGTGAGATCCCGTCTGAAAATAAAAAGTAAAAAAGGGCTGGGCTTATGGCTCAGTGGTTAAGTGCCCCTGGATTCAATCCCTATTATCAAAAACAAAACAACAACAACAACAACAAAAATTAGCTACTTTATCTCTCCTTGGGTTTGGAGAGTTGAGATCGCGCTACAGACAAGTTTTGCCCCATGTAGGATGCCAATCACAGAGGCAAGGAACCCTCAAGAGTCAGCAGGTTTCACCAAGCAGTTCACCAAGCAGCCAGGCACACAGGTGCCTGGGCATGGTTATTCTAGCTCCTTTTATTTATCCTAGCTCCTTTTATTTTTTACTTTGAGACAGGGCCTCAATGGATTATGGATGTATGTGTGGTGAAACATTTTTTGTGGTGCTGGGGATTGAACCTAGGGCCTTGTGCATGCAAGGCAAGTACTCTACCAATTGAGGTGGTAGGTGAGTCTCAAATCTGCCTCCCTGAAGACAGGGTTTCCAGATATCCATGATATAAAGAAGCAGGGTGGTCCAAAGCCAGGGACAAGTGATTGTGGTGGGGTGTTCTGCTCCTCTTAGGACAAGTGTTCAGAAAAGAGTAGCATTAGCATGATCTGAGGGTAGAATTTTGGCCTTCTGGTATCAAAAAGGTACCACCCATTGGACACTTGAGCAGGCCCAAGTGCAGGGGTCAGTGGCCTCAAATAGTTTGAGTGCCTCCAAGTTCCTGAAAGAAAGAAGAAGAAAAAAAAAAAAACACGTAGGCAACCGTCAGTCACCATCATGACCACATGTCAGAGGGGTTGCTATGGCCAAGCTAGTGCAGACTAGGAATAGGCTGCTTCTCTGCGACTTCTAACATTGGTGATTTTTATTTATTTATTTTTTTAATACCATACGATTTATTTATTTTTTTTTTAGTCACACATGACAGCAGAATGTATTTTGACATATAATACATACATGGTAACATTGGTGATTTTTAAAGTCAATTAAAAGCAAGGAACTAAAAGCAAGTGAGGTTGATTGAGTGTGATGGGCAAAGCCAGAGTTGCCCTGTAATTTTTCCTCTCCTCTCTCCTTCCTGTTCCCCCTCATTCCTCTTCTCCCTGGTTTCTGTTTCCTCTGTTTTCTAGGATCACCAGTCCATTTTTTAAACGTTTGAAGTAGTGCTTACTGACATTTAGAACTTCTTGTCTAAGGAAACTGTTCTGGAATTTTCTTCTCCCCACCCCCCACCAGCTAACAGACCCAATCAACTCCCTCACCCTCTCTGTCAGCAAGAGCAGCTAACAGTGGTGCCTGTCCCTCTGAAGGTACTGGAGGGCCACACATGTGAAAGAGCTTTGCTGAAGGACAGGAGCCCTGCAAACGTCCGGTGTTGTGATTGATAGCTCATCAGCCCAAACACTGACCACTGTCCTCTCACCACCATAAACTGGATTTGGGATTTCAATTTTTTTTCTACTTAGGAGATAGCTTTTACTAAAAACTGGAAATGAAGGACTGACTTATTTTCAACAAGTTGTTTGCGTGAAGACACTAAAAATTAAAGACTTAATATGTCAACAGAGACAATAAGCTCAAAGCCAAAGCCTACTGTACAACATCCAGGAAGAAAGGTCAGGACAAAAGGCTTTTAAGAGTCTTCTCCACTGAAGCTTTCGGGAAGGTGCTGATTGCTAGGGAAGGTGTCAGTGAACAGGATGCATGACATCAACGAGTCTCACCAGTGTAAAGTGGCATGAGGTCATTTTAAGCTAATCAATGGGTGGCGGAGAAAGGTGCCATTCAGTATTTATTACCTCACCAGCAACAAAAGGACTGGATTTGGTTAATGGAAACCGAGGGCTTAATGAATCCGACTAAATAAGGAGGGCGGAGGTAATTGAGTCATTAAGGCCGTAATACTGAGAATCTGTCCACTTCTTAAATTGGCCCTAAGGCAACTTTTCCAAAAGTGATTCTGTGGTTATTAAAAAAAAAAAAAAAAAAAAAAAACTCTCTGCTTTCAACTGCAGAGCTTTTCTTGTTGCAGTCACAGAAAAGTGGTTTCTGGGTTCCTGAGAGCCTGTTTCTGGGTCACCGGGAATGTTCATTATGCAAAAATGTTGGTAATGCCCCTCAATTCTCTCCCAATAGCAGGTGTCTAATCAGCTATTTAATATATATGTCTAAAAGAAAATTCAGGCTGATTATACTGAAGGCTCTGGAAATCCAGTCTCGTTTTCTTACTGTGCCATCCCATCAGACAAGCACACAGATGATTGTAATTCAGGAAGGTGCCCCAGGGAAGAACAGGGGGCTGGGGTTGGGGAGACCAAAGGACTGGAACTTCTTGTATCCGACAGTGGTCTCCGGAGCTCCTCTTCAGAGAGATGAGTCTTGCATTTGTAAGATCAATTGAAATAGAGACAGAGTAGAAGTTGCAAGTAATGAGGATCTATGAAATGTGGATCTATGAAAAGTGGTTGTAAGAGTAGGGAATAATAAGAGAGCTATTTTTGAATGATAAATGATATACATAAAGTAGAAAAAAAAAGAGTTCAAGAGAACTTTGGCTTTCAGCTTGGGTTTATGGGAGGAAGTGAAACAACCCAAATCAAGTAGCTAGAGGGAGCTTCAGATTCCTCAAGTGGAAAATGCAGAGATAAATGAGGGTATGTGTATAGAACCTATTACTGGGTGTCTGGCACACAGTTGATACTCAACATGTGGTCTTTGCCAGCAAGGTAACTGACTGGGGAGCAAGAATAAACCTGTAACAGGTAACATTAAGTAATGACAAAGCGTGCCAATGTTGGGCCTCACTGTCTTGACTGGTGGCCACTATGGTGCAGCTCAGAGGCTCCCGCACACTCCTGGTCTCAAATGCTAGAGCTGGAAGAGAGAAAATAGGGTCAGCCTGCTGTGGCCAGACTTCTTTCAGCAAGTCTTAGGGGATAGCATGGCAGGAAGCAGGCAGGAGAGAAGAGAGTTGAAGGCAGAAAATTCTATCATATCTCAGGCCCCAGGGCCACCTGAAAATCTGGAGGCCTGGCTTCAAAATGTATCTAGTATTTCAAGCTTGGCACAGTGGCTCACACCTGTGGCTCACAACTCAGGGGGGCTGAGGCAGGATTGCAAGTTTAAGGTCAACCTGGGCAATTTAGTGAGACACTGTCTCAAAAGAAAAATAAAACAGACCAGCCTATAGCTCAGTGGTAGAGTGCCCCTTGGTGCAATCCCCAGTACAAAAAAAAAAAAAAACTTCAAGAAAGTGGCCGCAGTCTTGAACCAGTGCTGGGCCCTGTTTGTACAAGTCATGTGCCTGTGAAGCCAGATGGTTCCCTGTGGAGCTAGGGCATGAGATGGGGAAAAGAAATAACACAGATTGGAAAAATCTGTAGACTGATTCACTAGCTCCAGCAACCTCTTAAAATGAAAATGAAGCTCACAGGTGAAAATCTGTTAATTTTGAATCCTTTAAGTGTAAGCTGTTACCTTAGAGCTTGGTGTGGTCCTTAGAAGTGCCTTTGGGGTCGCGTGACATTTTAGAATCTGAGAAAAGTGGTGTTTTCCTAAAAGGCATGCCTTCTCCTCTGCTCCTGCTACTTCCCTCTCACCTGCCAGCCTCCTGAAGGTGAATGAGTTTGTGGCTCTGATTTGGACTCTGGTCGCAAGAAGTCAGAAGTTCCTAGTTTGGGGTTCACGGGATCCCAGGGTGGGCTTCACAGGCCTGGGCAGGATACAGACAGGACCCCTACAGTAAGGACTGGCCCACACTTTGTTCAACACGATCCGTTTTATGATTACACTTCTAAATCCATACGTGTAGGGTGGCTGATACAGCGTACTTAACACGTAGCCCAAAGCTCCCTCCCCGGACTGTGTGTCCAAATTTGGGGCAGCATCTGCATGAGCCACTAGGAGGCAGTGTTGGCTCGTGGTCGGTTTGTAGGGCCCAAGCCGAGCAGCTTCTCCCATCTCAGTCCCACTTGCTGAAGGACTTTGGACCTTTGTAGAAAGGTGAAGAGCATCGTAATCCAGCAATTTAAATAGGTTAGCTTGATGAGGGGCACCATAAAACAAAATGCCAAGGCACTTCCCTTTCCATTATCATCAACCATTCCACCTAATCTGGGGTCAGATTCTGGCTATAAGACACTCTGAAAGAGGTTCCAGTGAGGACTAGTCCAGAACTGAGTACAAGCTCAGATTCATTTTTTTTTTTTCCAAGTAAAATTGCAGTACCCTGAAGCCCGAGGCAGTGGGTTCACTGAAGGGAAGGAAGTTTCTATTAGATTCCGGTGGCCTGAGCTCAACACCTTTCTTTTGTTGGCCAAATGAAGCAGCAGTGATACTGAGGAGGCTGGGGAGGTCTGGGAGGCTCCTGGCCAGGGCCTGGAGCAGGTCTTGAGAGCAGTTCCACCCCCACTGGGGCCACAAGTCCCTCCTGGTCCCACTTTTGGAAAAATCCAGCAATGCACTTCTTCTGGACACAATGATTCCCTACAGCGAGTGTGGAAAGAGCTGTATGTGGGCTTCTGTATCCTCATAGGATGATTGAGTGCACAAATAACGTTACATGAAATTGTATTTAAGTAAATAATAAGAATTTCACAGTCCATGACATGGTGTGGGGGTGGGTAGACAGAGACCCCCTTCAGACATGAAAAATGGAGCTTCACTGAAGGGCGGCACACAGGAGAGGCCCCTGGGCAGTTCGAGGACGGGGGTACGTCTGGAGAAAGGAGTCCCAGCGTATTTTAAAGGGCCTTGAATGCTGAGTTAGAAAAAGAAGAGTTTAACGTATGAGGAACAAGATCCAGTTAGGATTTTTAGAAAAGAACAATTTGAGAAGAGTCCAGCAAGAAGATCTGCCTATGTTGGGTAGGATAGATGGTAGGAAACATAAACGAGGAAGTACTTCTAAAAATTGTACCAAAATTGCAGCTCATTTGGGGGAAGTGGTGCTCAGGGTTCTTGCAGTTGAATTCTAACTCTCTCCTTTGGGGCTGTGTGTTGTTGGGCAAGCTAGTTAACTGCTCTGAGCCTGTTCTTCATCTGTAAAGCTGTAATGATGTGTACATTATATAGATCATCTTTGTAATATACCTAGTGTAGCAGCTGGCACAGAGTAAATCTCAGGGAATCGTAGGTGGGGTCAGGAATTATTTTTGTATGATGATGGCATTGTGAGGAATTTGTGGCTCCAACAGATCAAACTAAAAGTGGTGAATCGGGGACATAGCACAATGACTGCTGTTCAGATCGTGTTTTTCACCCTTCGATGTACATTTTAATAATTTGGAAAGATCCTCCCATCCTGAAATAGCTCCTACTTTTTTTTTTTTTTCATTTTTGTGGTCTTGGGGATTGAACCTGGAGGTGCTCTACCACTGAGTTACATCCCTAGTCTTTTTTGTTGTGAGACAGGGTCTCCCCTAAATAGCCCAGGCTGGCCTCCAACTTGTAATCCCCCTGCCCCAGCCTCCTGAGTCTCTGGAGTTACGGGTTTGGGCCATCAGCCCCAGTTACAATTTTGTTTTGATCTTTATGTCAAGGTACAAATTCTTTGATTAATATAGATCCTGAAGTAGCTCCACGTATTTTAGTTAACTGATTTCCAGTTGATAGAAAGTTTGTATAGCTGGAGATTTAGATTTTCTTTCAATGTAAACCATTTGTTTTCTTTTCATTTAGTAAATGTGATAGCATCTATAATTTACTATACAATAAAATATACGTAAACTTTTTCACTTAAGGAGATGTAGTCTACACATTTTTAAAAGTTATCTTAATTTTTTTTTTTTGTACCAAGGATTGAACCCAGTGGTGCTTTACCACTAGCCACAACCCCAGCCCCTTTTTAAATTTTTAATTTTCTAATTTTTTCTTTTTTCTTTTTAGTTATACATGACAGAAGAATGTATTTTGACATATCATACCTACATGAAATATAACTTCCCATTCTTGTGGTGGTACATGATGTGGAGCTAACCCTGGTTTATATTTTAAGAGACTGACCCGCTGCCTACTGCGCTAAGGAGGCAGACTTGTTTATATTTTATTTAGAGACAGGGTCTTATTGAGTTGCTTAGGGCCTCACAAAGCTGGTGAGACTGCCTTTGAACTTGTGATCCTCCTGCCTCAGACTCCTGAGCTGCTGGGATTATAGGCATGTGTCACCGTGGCCCCCCCCCCCCCAGTTATCTTATTTTTTAAAATTTATTTTTCCATTTGCAAGAAAAATCACATGAATATTTGATCATCTTATTTATGCAAGTGATATACATAAAATCTTCAGAAGGCTGCCAGTCCATCATCAATGCCACAATAGCATAATAAAGGCAGTATTTTAGCATAAAGATTCTGTAATAGCAAAAAAAAAAAAAAAAAAAAACAAGGCTAGGACTGTAGCTCAGTGGCAGAGGGCTTGCCTAGCGCATGTGAGGCACTGGGTTCGATCCTCAGCACCACATAAAAATAAACAAATAAAATAAAGGCATTCTGTACCTCTACAACTACAAAAAAATTTAAAATAAAAACAGAACAAAAAAAATCCACAAACCTTTCATCAAAATTAATTAACCTGATTAGTTTTACTCAAAGCAAGCTTGCCATTCTGCATGTTTGGTTTTTTTCAGCAAGAAAACACATAACAGGGCTGGGGATGTGGCTCAAGCGGTAGCGCGCTCGCCTGGCATGCGTGCGGCCCGGGTTCGATCCTCAGCACCACATACCAACAAAGATGTTGTGTCCGCCGAGAACTAAAAATTAAATATTAAAAAAAAATTAAAAAAAAAAGAAAACACATAACATTTTAATTCCAATATGTCAGGAGGAAGAAAGGAACTCACAATATTCTGGCCAGACGTGCACAGTGTGTCCGGGGGCCCTGGACAAGAAGGAAGACCATCCCAGGTCCAGGGTCTTGCCGGTCCTTCCAGTGCTGCTGTGGAAGAGAGGTAGAGGGTTTGAGAAGACAAGCTGGAGCCTTCCTGAAGTCTCGCAGAACCACTGTTGCACAGCAGAGTTCAACTTATTCTATAAAGTTCTAGAAACCAAATCAAGGACTAGCCATTTGGAATCCACAGAAATTCCAGTTCAATTTTAGGTGTAGTGCTCTAGCTATTTGAGTGCTCAAAAGTGGAATTTTATGTAAAATTATACTCTCATTTGGGCTTTCTTTAAAGGCACTTGTGGGGTGTTGTGTGCTATGGCTTGTCCCCCGAAGGCTCATGGACTGAAGCTCGGTCCCCAGTGTAATGGCTTGGGGAGGTGGTGGCCTCTAAGACCTGAGGTTCCTCAGGAGGCAGGCGGTTGTGGGAGGTCGTGGGATGAATGCTCTCTCAGGGAGCCACGCAGGGCTGTGGGACTGCCGTGGTCACTCCAAAGCAGGTTCTAACTAGGCAAGTTCTGCCTCTGCAGCTTGCTCCTGGTTTTCCTGCCCCACCAGGTGACCTCGTGCTCCTACATGTCATTCTGTCCACCTTGAGGTCTTCAGCGGAAGCCAACACTAGATCCCTGCTCTTGAACCTCCAGAGCTAGGAGCTCAGTGAGCCTTTTTCTTTATTCAATACCCAGTCTCAGGTATGTTGTTCTACAGCCCAGAATATACAAGACATGGTTGAAGGAAGGGTGCTTTCTATGTGTCACTTGTACACACTCTCCTATAAAATACATAAAAATATCAGTTGTCACAGAGAGGGAGACTGAAGAAGGATAGGGAAGGTTGGCCTCAGCATGCTCCTTACTCACTCTTCATTCTGCATGTATTATTTCTCCTCCTCCTCCCCTTCCTCCTCCCCTTCCTCCTCCCCTTCCTCCTCTCTTTCCTCCTCCTCTTCTTCCTCCACTTCCTCTTCCTCCTCCTGTGTGTGTGTGTGTGTGTGTGTGTGTGTGTGTGTTAGTTATGGGGACTGAACCTAGGAGTGCTCTACTACTGAGCTACATCCCAGCCCATTTTGTTTTTTATTTTTGAGACAGGATTCATTAAGTTTCCAAGGCTGGCCTCAAACTTGAAATCCTCCTGCCTCAGCCCCCCCAAATTGCTGGAATTACAAGCATCATCAAGTCCAGCTCTGTGGAGAAGAACACTTTGAAAGAAGTTCCTGCTTTGAATACAGACAGGGTCATGACGAGATCACTAAGCTCCCTGTTGATTTGCAGATGCTTCCCCCTTACACGCACATTTTTAAATTGGAGCATTATAGTTGTACATATTGATGGTGCAGATGCTCTTAATGGACTGTTCCAGTGGGGGCAGGAGGAGCAGGAGTGGCAGCGAGAGTGAGGTGGTCTTGTTCGGTCCCGTATCCTTCCAGGAGGAGAGAAGCGGGACATCCCAATGAGGCTGGCCCTGGACAAGAAGGAAGACCATCCCAGGTCCAAGGTCTTGCCAACCCTTCCGGGTCTGCTGACATCCCCTTCCTGCTGGTGCTGTGTCCACTTGTCTGTCAGTGCCATCAAACCTCCTTAGCTTGTGTCCACTCTGGCTGGCTTACCCTGGCCCAGGAGTAGAGACATTGATTTTTTAATAGCTTTATTTTACTTATTTTTTTTTACGTGGTGCTAAGGATCAAACCCAGTGCCTCACACGTGCTAGGCAAGCGCTCTACCACCGAGCCCCGCCCAGCCCACATAAGGAGTGTTGACACCCCACTCCACCATCATCCTTCTTATAAGGCCACCCGCCCTGCTTGCACCTCCAGCCTGGTGCTGCTTACACCCCTGGCATGACATATGGTCGGTATAACCCCAGGACACAGAGGAAGTAAAGAACAGGTTCGGTCTCACTTGATGAAATAACTGATTACTCTATTCTTTGCATAAAGAAATTTGCTTCAGGGAACAAATAGCACATAATTTCTGATGACAGGAGGCCTTTTAGAAAGGAGATGTCTGCTCGACCTCATTTGGAGAATGTTCCTTTATCTCCATTGTCCAGGCCACCTTTACAGTTGTCAATTAACCAGGCCTTTTCCTTGATCATATTTGGCCATCGACCTGGCTTTTCAGATACTGTAGAAAGGACTTTAATAGCATCCATGTCAGTAAGTAAAAAGAAACAGAAAATGACATTAAATTTTAAAACACCCTTTTTTGTTTACTGTCAGCTTATTTTGTAAGAATAACATTTTAATAATGGCATGAATTAAACATATTCAGACAATGGTGGACTAGATGATGGGAAACAACACACCCACTAAAAAACAAGCAGCAAAGCTGCACAAAATTTAAGAATAATTGGGGGGAGGGGGTTGGGAAAACAATAACCCAGGAAAGAATTACTGGGCTGAGATACCAGGAAGAAACAAACCCAAGAACTGCTCGCCCTGGGCACCTGCTGATTCCTAATGAGACAACCAAAAGATTAAGACGCTAAGCAAATTTTTTAAAAATTTTAGTTGTTGATGTACCTTTATTTTTTATTTATTTATATGTGGTGCTGAGGATCGAACGCAGTGCCTCACACATGCTAGGCAAGCGCTCTGACACTGAGCCACAACCCCAGCCCTAAGCAAATGTTTGGACAGGCACATGACGGGGCCAAATGAGGAGAACCTTGGAAAAGCCATGTTTTGGGTTGGGAAACTTAGGGCTAGATTTCAGGAATAAGGGTAAACTAAACCCCAGCTTCCAATCACCTCAGATCTACAGTGGATTAACATGATATGGAATTACTAGTACCCTAGGTATGTGACAAACGTAAATGTAAATCAACTCTAGCAAAATATAACATTTCAGTAGATTAAAATTATTTCTATAGTAATTAATATACAATGTCTTTCATACACTAAATAATGAATAGAAGCATGAGGAGTCAAGTCATTTGAAATCTAGAGAAACAGCAGACACTATATGCAGACCTATAAGTGAGCAAAATACTGAGTTTTAACTGGAAGGTGTTAAAATAATGATGCTGAATATGTTCTAAAAGATTAAAGACAAGTTAAAAAACTCAGCAGAGAAATGGAAACTATAAAATAGAATTAAGTGAAAAATAAGTAAAAATTAAGTGAAGAATATCTGAAAATAAGATAACCTAGATTAAGAGCCCCAAATGTGGGTTTAACCTCATATTAGACATAACTGAAGAGAGAATTATTAAATTAGAGTATAGCTCATGGGAAAATCATCTAGTATGAAACACTGAGAGAGAAAAAGGTGAAAATGATAGAGGTGGAGAGATAAAAGGACTAAAATCTATAGAACTGAAGTGACAAAAGGAGAACAAGAGAAGAGGGATGAGGCAGTATTTGAAGAAATAATGGTTGAGAATTTTCCAAAAGTGAGGAGAGATTTCAAGCCACAGGCAAAAACAGAGATAGAAACCCAAAGCAGGGTAAATACAAAAACAAAAACAAAAACAAACAAAACTCTTACTTAGCTGCTTCAGACTAGAACTTATGAAAATCAAAAACAAGGGAAAAAATATTTTGTGAAGTCAGAGCAAAAGCAACTTTTAAAAAAGCGACAGAAAGACTGGTAGCAGTCAGTCAATAGAAATGATGGAATGCATACAACACGAGGTGTTGTAGGGACGGACGAGGCAAGGCACCGAAGACAGCAGGAAACAGCTTTATTGGGCTGCAGCCAGGTTCAGAGGGCACAGCCTTGGCTGTAATCAATCAATCCCCTGAACCCCGAGTTCAGGGAGTTTCAGAGTTTTATACCCAGCCTGTGAGAGGAGGGGCTCAGAAGTTCCCAGTCTGCAGAAGTTCACATAAAAGCAGCTTTTTCTCTCATTGTGTGGGCAAGTTAACTCTTCAAGGACAACACCTGAGAAGGGGGGAGCTTCTTCTCCCCTTTCTTTCCTCCTCCTGCCAGCTGTTACCGTGGGCCCATTTGTAACTTATCTTAAAAATGTAGACATTTCTGTGAAGCTCAGCTCTGTTGGGGTTTTTAGCCCCCTGTTCCCTCCTGACCTGCGGGAGAGATTGGGGAAGCACACCCGGACCAGGAGGAACCAAGAAAAGTAAAGGTCCACTGGCCACCCACACCCAGCCCTCCCTCCCGATGGACAATCAGACACACCAGGACGAACGGTCAAAGCAGGATCTCCTTTAATGAGAAAACACACACAGCTAATATAATGTACAGGAGCCAATCAGGGTAAAGGTCAGCAGGATGGGGAGAATTTACATGTACACCCATCCTACAGGCAGTAATGGGAGACAGGAGTATTTATGAGGGCAGAAGGGTTCTGAGCCTATCCATGGCAATACCTTCTGGCTAATTGCTAGGTGCTCTCTTAGCCACATGTGGCCCCAGGACTGGGAAGCGGATAGCAGCCAGCAAGTTAAGTTTCCTCTTTTCTGGTGCAACATGCCCCACGTTATATCATGCCCTACACAGCTCAAGGCCAGAGGCTATACTCAAAGTACTATACTGGATACGTTTGTGAAAAACTAGTAAGGGGGTGTCCAGCACCTGGAGTGCTGGTATCTTCTCAGCCAGTGGCCAAGTAAACAGGGTGACATGAAAATAGGAAGTTTATCTACAATGGACTCTTTTGCTGACAGTCCTAAAATCAGCCATGGTGAAGAGGGCTCCTCTGTGGAGAAAGGGGGTGCCACTTCAGAGGTATCTTTGATGTGGTAAAAAGAATGAATTAGAAATTACTTGATAAAGAGCAACCTTCGTTCATCCACTCAACCAGTCTTCATAGTGCATCCATTATGTGCCAGCCACTCCTAGGCAGTGGGTACACAGCAGTGAGAAGGCAGAGCTTAGCTCAGGAAGCTCAAGAGTCATGTTGTATTATGTGACGTTCTTACATCATTAGCAATGGTTGCCTTGGGGAGTTCCTCAGAGAAGGTGGGAAGAGAGGGCACACACTAGATAGAACTTGATAAGCATCTCCCAAATGATGTGATATTCTCCCCCCCACCCCCGCCAAGGACTTGGGAGTTACTGATGTCTTAGGAGAGAGAAGATGGAAAGAACTGTACTGAAATATAGGGAAGCAATAACCAGTATTTCCCCATCCATTTAACATGGTTCTGTGAATACAAAGATAAATGATTCTTGGTATCTAACCTTCAAATGCTGTCTTAGGGCATTTTCTGTTACTATAGCAGAATAACGGAGACGGGGTGACTTATAAAGAAAAATAAGCTTGGACTTATTCAGTTCCAAGCTCTGGAGACTGGAATTCCAAGATCAGGCAGTGTCATGCTGCATAGTAACCAAGCAGAAAAGTAGGAGTGTAAGTGAGTGCACAGAAAAGAGACAGAACTTGAGGGGTGGCCTCACCTTATTACAACCCATTTTCTCAGAAACTGACCCAGTCCCATGAGAAAGGCACTGATTCCTCTAAACCACCTAATCACCTCTTAAAGGTGCCATCCCAGCCACCATGGCAAGTTTCAACATGAGCTTTGAAGGGGACAAGCCATATGCAAACCATAGCAGATGCTTACAGTCCATGGGAGAGACAGCCCAGGGCAATCACTAATCACAAGGCAGTGTTTACTATTTAATATTCTTTGGGAGGCCGGATAGTAAAGAACATGATCTTTAAAATCAGGTTGTATGATTTCTCTATGCCTCAGAGCAAAGATAAGTGAATACAAGGGAGACATTAGCACAGCACAGTGCTTGTCATATTAAGTTCCTGCTCAATAATAAATGCCAGTCTACTCAAGTACAAGTGCCAGAGATCAACTTTTTATATTAAGTTCCCCCAAAGTGGGACTTCTGTAAGACACTGGCATACATCGAGGAACTCCAGGACAATAATGCATCCATTCTCACCTGCAGAAAAGGATAAAAACAAAATCAAGACAGTTACCAGGACTCCACAAGTGCAGTCTTGCCCCCTTTCTTCTCTGCAGCCCCAATTCACTGTTCTACCTTTCTGAAGACTGGTTTTCTCTTTTCCAATCACAAGGCTGTTTGCACCCTGTCTCCCAGCCCCTGAACTTTTGGTTTATGGCCCAGCTGTACACAAAGACTGAGTGACAGTCTTACAATGACAATTCTAAAGTTCCTGCTTGAGTTAACCAGTCATTTCTAGTCTAATTTGGGGCAAGTGGTGAGATTAGGTAGCAAAAACATGATTGCTACATCACCCCTCTGAATTATGGGGAGCAATTTCAAAGAAATAGATACGGCCCTGACATGGACATTCACATGAGTGCTGTGGTGGAAGTGGACCCAGGATGTTGTGGGTGGACCTAGTAGGGCGTCCTTCCAGCCCTCTCAAAGCAGGGTGCATCCACGATGCTCAACACCTGGTATACTGGCACATAACACTTACTCTTTCTTTTTTGTTGTTGTTCTTAGTTATCCATGACAGTAGAAAGCACTTTGACACATCATACATAAATGGAGTATAACTTCTCATTCTTCTGGTTGTGCATGATGTAGAAGCACACTGGTTGTGTAATCACATATGCACATAGGATAATAATGTCTGATCATTCTACTAGCCTTCCTACGCCCTACCCCCTACTCTCCCTTTACTCCTTTCTGCCTAATCCAAGGTAACTATTCTTCCTTAGTACCCCATACACTGTATTGTGAACTAGCATTGCATATCAGAGAAAATATATGGGCTTTAGTTTTGGGGGATTTGCTTGTTTCACTTAGCATGATATTCTCCAGCTACATCTGTTTACCTGCAAATACCATAATTTCATTCTTCTTTAAGACTGAGTAAGAGCTGGGGTTGTGGTTCCATGGTTGGGTGCTCACCTAGCATGTGCAAGGCCCTGGGTTCAATCCTTGGCATCAAATAAAAATAAATAAGAGAATTGTGTCCAACTACAACTAAAAAAATAAATATATTTTTTAAAAATACTGAGTAATATCCCATTGTGGATATGTAACACATTTTCTTTATCCATTCATCTATTGAGGGACACCTAGGTTGGTTCCATAGTTTAGCTGTTGTGAATTGAGCTGCTATAAACATTGATGTGGCTGTGTCCCTGTAGTATGCTGATTTTGAGTCCTTTGGGTATAAACCAAGGAGTGGGATAGCTGGGTCCAGTGGTGTTTCCATTCCCAGTTTTCCAAGGATTCTCCATACTGCTTTCCATATGGTTGCACCAATTTGCAGTCCCAGCAGCAAAGAGTAAGTGAACACAAGGGAGACATGTACAGCACAGTGCTGTCACATTAAGTAACTGCTCAATAATAAATGCCAGGGCTGGGGATGTGGCTCAAGTGGTAGCGTGCTCGCCTGGCATGCGTGTGGCCTGGGTTCGATCCTCAGCACCACATACAAACAAAGATGTTGTGTCCACCGAAAACTAAAAAAATAAATATTAAAAAAAAATTCTCTCTCTCTCTTTAAAAAAAAATAATAATAAATGCCAGCCTATGTATGAGTGTGCCTTTCTCCGACGTCCTTGCCAACATTCACTGTCACTTATATTCTTGTTTTTTTTATTGGTTGTTCAAAACATTACAAAGCTCTTGACATATCATATTTCATACATTTGATTCAAGTGGGTTATGAACTCCCATTTTTACCCAGTATACAGATTGCAGAATCACATCGGTTACACATCCACGTTTTTACATATTGCCATACTAGTGACTGTTGTATTCTGCTACCTTTCCTATCCTCTACTATCCCCCCTCCCCTCCCCTCCAATATTCTCTCTCTACCCCATCTACTGTAATTCAATTCTCCCCCTTGATTGGTTTTTTTTCCCTTTCCCCTCACACTGTCACTGATATTCTTGATAATTGCCATTCTGACTGGAGTGAGATGGAATTTCAATGTAGTTTTAATTTATATTTCTCTAATTGCTAGAGATATTGATCATTTTTTCATATATTTGTTGATTGTGTTTCTTCTTGTGAGAAGTATCTGCTCAGTTCCTTATCCCATTTATTAATTGGGTTATTTGTTATTTTGGTGTTAAGTTTTTGGAGTTCCTTATGTATCCTGCAGATTAATTCTCCATCTGAGGTGCAAATGGTAAAAGTCACCCCCCACCCCTGTCTGTAGGCTCTCTCTTGACGTTATTGTTTCCTTTGCTGAGAAGAAGCGTTTTAGTTTGAATCCATCCCATTCACTGATTCTTGCTTTTATTTCTTGTGCTTTAGGAGTCTTGTTAAGGAAGTCAGGTCCATCGCCATCATGGTGGAGAGTTGGCCTGATTTTTCTTGTATTAGGCGCGGGTCTCTGTTCCAGTGCCTAAGTCTTGGATTCATTTTGAGTGTTGTGCAGGGTGAGAGATAGGGGTTTAATTTCATTTTGTGACATATGGATTTCCAATTGTCCCAGCACCATTTGTTGAAGAGACTATCTTTTCTCCAGTGAATGTTTTTGGTGGGTTTGTCTAGTATGAGATAAATATAATTATGTGGGTTTGTCTCTGTGTCTTTTATTCTGTACCTTTGGTCTATGTCACACTTATTCTTTATACTTGTGTCTCTCTTTACAATTTTTTAAATTTTTTTTAGTTGTAGACGGATACATTTATTTTGATTATTTATTTTTATGAGGTGCTGAACCAGTGTTTCACATGTGCAAGGTGAGCACTCTACCACTGAGCCACAACCCCAGCCCTTCCCTCTGCATTCTGTAAGATACTCAAGGATGGTAAAAATGTTATAGTTCTCTCCAGATGCCCCTGTACCTTGAATGACCTTAAGTGCAGCTGCATGGGAGGACCTGTGCGACACAACCCTAATGGATTTTCCAAATGCCTGGGAAGTGGAGGAGGGTTATACAAGAGGCTACCTTCTTTCATGAGCATCCAGGAACTGAGGCTCCTGTTTTTTAAGGCCTTCATAGAGTTTCTTCATTTACCCCCCAAGTGGAACTGAATAAAAAATAACTATGAAAGGAAAAATTCCAACTTCCTCTTTCACAAACATAGTCATGCCTTGCTCAGCAACGGGGTGGTGCCCTGAGGAAGGCCGCTGGATGATTTTGTTGTGGCACAAATATCTTTGAATATACTTACACAAACCTAGATGGTATTGCTTGTGAAATGCCATGTGCATATATGGGTATACTGTCATATATACGTCCATCATCAGCTCAAATGTTTCGTGGTATGTGAGTGCATATTCAATTTCAAGTTTTAAAAATGATGCTTTTTAAAATCAGGTTATTGAATTTGAGGGGGATGGTTGGTGGTCTTGGTCTTTTGCTATTGAGCTAGTAGAGTTCTTTCATGTTTTAGAAAGAATCCCCTATCTGATATATGGTTTGCAAATATCTTTTCCATTCTGTAGGTGGCCTTGTCACATGTTGGTTGTTTCTTTGGCTGTGCAAAAGCTTTTTAGTTTGATGTAGCCCCATTTGTCTCCTTTTGCTTTTGTTGTTTGTGATTTTTGGTGTCATATCCAGGAAGCCATTACCAAGGACAACGTCACACTTTTTTTAATATTTATTTTTTAGTTTTAGGTGGACACAATATCGCTATTTTATTTTTTTTTATGTGGTGCTGAGAATTGAACCCAGTGCCTCATGCATGCTAGGCAAGCGCACTACCGCTTGAGCCACATCCCCAGCCCGAACACACACACTTTTTTAAAAATGGGCTAAATACTTGAATAAACATTTCTCCAAAGAAGATAAATAGATGACTAACAAGTATATGGAAAGATACTCGCATCACTGATCATCAGGGAAGTGAAAATCAAAGCCACAGGAGTTGTCACCTCACACCTGTTAGGGTGACTATTAAGAAAAGCCAAATTGGAAGTGCTGGCATTGGCAAGGATGAAGAGAAATCAGAGTCTTGCACACTGTTTGTGCAAATGTGGAATAGTACAGCTGCTATGGAAAACAGTGTGAGGTTCTTCAAAAAATTTAAAACAAATTTACAAAATAATCCAACCATCCCACTTCAAAAGAACTGAAATCAGGATCTCAAAAAGATATTAGAATATTGTAGCATTATTCACAACAGCCAAGATGTGGAAACAACCTAAATATCCATCAGTAGATGAATGGATAAAGAAAGTGTGATATATTCATAAAATGAATATCATTCAGGCTTTAAAAAGAGGGAAATCTAGCTGAGTGAAGTGGCCCACACCTGTAATCCCAGTGATTTGGGAGGCTGAGGCAAGAGGATCGAATGTCTCGGAAACTTGGTCAGTCCCTGTCTCAAAAGAAAAAATTTTTTAAATGGGCTGGAAGTATAGCTCAGTGGTACAGCCAAGCACAACACCCTAGGTTCAATCCCCAGTACCAAAAAGAGAAAAGAAGAAAAGAATCTACCGTGTTTGACATCGTGAACGAACCTGGAAGACTTAGGGTGAGTGAAAGAGCCAGTCACAGAAGGTCAAGTGCTGCATGATTCCACTCACACGAGGTAGATAAAACAGACTCATCCGAGGATTCAGAGGGTGGAATGGGTGGTTCAGGCGTGGGTGAGACAGGGAGTTGACAATTTATAGGCACAGAGTCTCAATCCTGTCAGATGAATAAGTTCTTGCTGAGACTTGCTGTACGACATTGTCCCAGTGTTAACAATACTGAACACAACACTTAAATTTTATGAAGAGGGTAGATCTCATGTTAAATGATCTCATCACAATGAAATAAAAAATGTTTTTAATTATTCTTTTTCTTCAACTCATTTTTGAAGGATGAAGAGAAATTTGCAACCACATTCTGTAGAAGGAAAGATTCTGCCCTCAAAGAGGTATGAGACTGGAGGAGTGTGGCAAGGTGGACGGGTGGTTGAGCGGCAGGGAAACTGGCAGCTGCTCTTCCTCCCTCTGCACTCCACGCTTCAGACTTCTAATCCAAGCTGTCGCTTCACTTCCCAATTTCCAATTGACATCCTTCAGATGTACATTCTGGGTTGATGCCTAAGGACATTTAAAAATAGTTTAGTGCTGAGCAAAAGCTAAATATATTCCCAGAATTCCTATGCTAATCAATTATTTATCCCTTACAAATGCTAAGATCAAGAATGAAAAAAGTTGTATATTTCAGCTTGACAGGAGGTCTTAGGAGACTAGCAGGAATAAAACCTTTCAAGTCTAAAGTGAGTAAAATGGGTGAAAATGAGCTTCCCTGTTCAGTTATACATTATCTAAACAAGGTAAAGAATATTCCTTTGCCACCAGTAGTTAAATGCAAATGTATAATTAATGAGGGATTTATAATTTATGTGGAATATTTTAGTCTCCTACATGAGAGTCATCGGGACTTTCTGACATAACTGGTGAATGTACTGTGGTATTGTCATACTTTACCCCTCACTTCTGTTTTAATACAAAAGGTGATAAGATACACTTAATTCCAACTCTAAGTAGCATCATTTTGTCCCTAAACTTCCTAACTTTATATACATAAATTTTTAAAAAGTACTTTGGAGGAGAGAGTGAAGTCTTTATTTTTATTTGTTTATGTGGTTCTGAGGATAGAATCTAGTGCCTTACTCTGTGAGGCAAAGGCTCTACCACTGAGCTACAGCCTCAGCCCACACATACATTTTTAATAGACTTTATTTTTCAAAACAATTTTATACTTACAGAAAAATCAAGAAGATAGTACAAAGAATTCCCAGATACCAGGCACCAGTTTCACTTATTATTAACATCTTACCTTGGTATGATATATTTATTGCATTTAAAACACAAATATTAATACATCATTGTTAACTATTAAGTGTATACTTTATTCTGATTTCCTTAAATTTCCCCCCAGTGTTTTGTTTTGTTTTGTTTTGTTTTTTTTCGTTACAGAAGATGTGACCACTGAGCCACATCCCGAGCCCTATTTTATTCAGAGACAGGGTCTCACTGAGTTGCTTGGTGCCTCGCTGTTGTTGAGACTGGCTTTGAACTCGTGATCCTCCTAAGGCTCCAAGCTGTACAGGCTTGCATCACCATGCCTAGCTTTTTTTTTTTTTTTTTTTTAATTGCTGATGCTGAGGATTGAACCCAGTGGTTCTTTACCACTGAGCTGCACTCCCAGACATTCTTCTTTTTTATTTTCAGACAGGGTCTCACTAAGTTGCCCGGAGTGCTCTCAAACTTGGGATCCTCCTGCCTCAGCTTCCTGAATTGCTGGGATTACAGGTGTATGCTGCCACATCTGACACCCTGATGTCCTTTTTCTGTTCCAGGATCCCACCCAGGAAAAACCATGTCACATTTAGTTGTCCAGTCTCCTCAGGCTTCTCTTGGCTGTGAGAATTATACAGACGTTGCTTGGTTTTGATCTTTCGAGTTTTGAGGCATACTGATTAGGTATTTTGTAGGGTCTCCCTCTACTGGAATCTGTCTGCTGTGTTTTCTCATGATTAGCATGGGGTTATGTGTCTACCCCCACCTATGTGTGTTTGGGGGAGGGAGACCAGAGAGGCAAGGACCATCCTTACCACATCGTGTCACATTATGGGGAAAGGTCACCAGCATCACCCCCTGGACCTGAGGAGGTATTTGTCAGGTTTCTCCACCGTGAAGTTACTTCATTTATGTATGATACTTGGGGTGCTGGGGAATCAAACCCAGAGCCTTACACATGCTAGGCAAGTGCTCTAGCACTGAGCCACAGCCAGCCCACAAAGTCGCTCCTTCTCTCCTCTCTTTTCATGCCGCACTCTTTGGAAGGAAGTCACCATGTGCCTCCACGTGAGTGGGGAGTTATGCTCCATCTTGACATCAGTTTGTCTACATAAATTATTTTAAAGTATTCTGCGTGAGAAATGTGTCTCACCTTCTCCAGTTATTAATTTATTCAATTGCTTATTTATATCACTGTGAAATCATGGATATTTATTTTGAACTCTGGGTTGTAATCCAGTGCTACCTACGTTATTGATTAGATTATTCCAGCTTTGGCCTTTGGGAGCTCTTTCAATTGCCTCTTGTGCACCTTCCACATACCTCCATTAATGTGAGACTTTTGTCTTTTTAGCACTTCATTACATTCCATACTACAAGATGCTCAAGGCTCATTTTGTATACTTCCTGCTATATTTAGTAAATCACAAAAGATGGCTTTCTTCCTTATCTCTCAAAGTTGTTCTGGAGCTGCTTCAGGTTCAAGAACAAAAATCTAAATACTTTAACAAAACCAGAGATAAAAACCAAAATATATACATAGGCTCCAGAGAAGTGTGCTGCGCAGGGCTACCATCAAGGAACTGAGCAGGAAAACAAGGGGCTTGAAGCGCCCTGAGGATTCGCATCCTTTCTCTACCTTCAGACCAGATCATGCTAAGACATTTAAACCAAATGGAAGGGACAAGGGCACAATAACATGCATACATGTGTTTATGTGTGTGATTCTGCTAAGATTTTTGTCACATTATATAAATTTATTGAAACATCACACTGCATCCCATAAATATGTACAATTATTATGTGGCAATTAAAAGCCAAACTAGGGGCTGGATGGAGCTCAGTGGTAGAGCAGTTGGCCTAGTACGTGCACCATCCTGAGTTGGATCCCCAGCACCAACAAAATAAAGCAAATAAGAAACTTTTAAAAATTTTAATTTTGGCTTACAAGTAAAGGCAAAGAAAACTTACATTGGTGTGGCTAATGTAGACAAGAGCTGAGGTCCAGATTCAGGTGAGTCCATCCTAGGCAATGGGCAACTGTGGCCAGGACCCACTCTTCTGCCTTGGGCTCCACTGGATGCTGCCAGGTCTTTCACCCTCCGTGTACACAGGGTGTGACCACAGCGGCTGCAATTCAGCTCTCACACCCTCCAGCACACCACACTCCGCCTCTTGCTTTTGTACCGATCAGTATTGAGTCTATACCTTTCATGTCTTCATACAGATCTGTCATGCCCTGTGTGTGCCACATACCAGTTACAGGAAGTCACATAATTTATGAAACCAATCACCTATATACAGACATTTATATATGCAGTTATTTTTACTTTTTTCCTATTACAAAGAGCTAATGTATATCCTTGCACACAGTTCTTTATTTATATGTGCTAGTATTTCTGAAGGAGAGATTCTTAGAGAGGAATTGAGGGGCCTAAAGATATTAGCTGCACTCTTTTAAACCTTCTAGAAATAAAGATTTGACAGTGGTGAATTTGTCAGCCAGCTCTTACTTCTCCATTTTATTCACACTATTAAATACTTAGTTTCTAATTAAAATATATCATGTCGATGACAATTCCATTATATGAGGGAGTTTTGGGAAACTTATTTTCCTTTGGTCCTATTCTCTTTTAAATTATCTACCCACATGGTTTTAGCTTTTTTTTTTTCCTCTGAAATTCTACTATTCTTAGATCAAGGATGTATCTGAATGGACCCCATGTTTCCTCTAAGATAACTTAGTCATTTTTCACTGTCCCCTTCCCACACCATCAGAATTGTTTTATATAGCAGTCCTTTTCATTTAACATTCTTGGGTTTTTGTTTTGTGTTTTATTTTGGCTCTGTGGATTGAACCCAGGGGTGTTTAACCACTGAACCACACCCACAGCCCTTTTTATTTTTTATTTTGAGACAGGGTTTCACTAAGTCAGTTAGGACCTTGCTAAATTGCTGAGGCTAGCTTTGAATTTGCAATCCTCCTGCTTCAGCCTCCCTAGTTGCTGGGATTACAGGTGGGCGCCACTGGCCTGGGTGAAAACTCTTTTGAACGGCCTAATTTTCAACAAAGCAAGTAAAGGAGCAATTTGATGCTTTGTTTTCCACAGAATGAGACCTCCAATAACGAGCAGACAGTTCAATCTTCTTTGTGTTTCCTGTGCTGGTTTTGTATCTCATTTTGGGGAAACACAACTCAATTTCACCACCTGGTCTGGCATGTGGATCTCCCTACCCTAACGATAACATCCACCCCTCTTAGCCACCTCCTCCCCTCCCAATTTCTGCTTTCCTAAAAGCTTCCTGTCTTATCCTCTGCTAGTGTGAGCATGTCTGTAAAAGGAGCACCTTTTTTTTAGAGAGGACCTGTGAAGTACAAACAGTACTCTGGAACAGGCATACCCCTATTTCCTTCCCTTACCAGGAGTCATGTGTTCCTGGGGTGCACAGGCCATTTTCCACATCTACATACATAAAGTTCATTCCGTTGGGCATCCAGGTTCTGTGTGTGGCCGAATCACCTGGTGCTGCATGATGGGTCCTTTAAAATTGTTGGGGCTCTCTTTCACTCCGCCCAGTGGCACCAGCAAGACAGGCAGGTGTCCCAGTGTCATACCACCAGGAAGCTCCGAAGTCACCAAGGAACTGGAGGTGGCATGATAAACAGTACAAGAATACCCATTTGGCACCACCCCCAAGGCCAACCCTCTGGGAGGTGCTTCCCATATAAGGGGCACAGTGCTGGAAAAGGTAGGGGTTGAAGCCAAACGGCCAAATTCTGCCATCAGGAAGTGTGTCAGGGTCCAGCTGATCAAGAACAGCAAGAAAATCACAGCTTTTAAACCCAGTGACAGCTGCTTTGACTTCACTGAGAAAAATGATGAAGTTGTTAGATTTGGTTGAAAAAGTCATACCATTGGTGACATTGCTGGAGTCCACTATAGAGCTGTTGACGTGACCAGTGCCTTTCTTTTGACATTATAAAAAGGCAAGGTCGAAAGACCAAGATCGTCAATTTTTGATGGCAAAAACAGTAGCAATACATTTTTACATTAACAAGAGAAAGACCCATTGGACTATCCAAGAACTGCTGTGATCCATCTGTTTCTACCATGGGACAGACCTGCACCGACTGGTGCACTCTCAGCTTTTCATGCAGAAGGCTTTGAAACGACTGTTCACACAATCCGTCTTCCTTGGACCTCCACCATGACTAAATCTGAGTAGGACTTGCTCTTCCCTTGGATTCACCAATTCTGAGACCATCAGCTCACTTCAAGGGCTTTTTTTTTCTCCTGCTAGCCATTCCTCCTATTATTAAAATATTTCCCATATTTTCACAGAGCAGAAGTAAATGTTTAGTTTTGAGATAAGCTTCACTAATCTCTGCATACCACATAGACATCTGTGCACATATATGAAATGTAGCTATCAAAATGAGTCCTTTGGGGCTGGGGTTGAACGCTCATCTGGCATGTGTGAGGCAGTGGGTTTTATCCTCAGCACTACTTTAAAAAATAAATATGTAATACAAAGGTATTTTGTCCAACTACAACTAAAAAATATATTTTAAAAAATTAGTCTATTGGTCTGGGGTTGTGGCTCAGTGGCAGAGCGCTTGCCTAGCACATATGAGGCACTGGGTTCGATCCTCAGCAACACATTAAAATAAACAAAGATATTATGTCCATGTATAACTAAGAAATATTTTTTAAAAAATGAGTCTATTACAATGAAGCCCAGTCCAAGGAACCCTTATCAGGAATAATGCAATTTCAATAAGCACCAGTTTTCAAAGTATGATTTAAAGACCCCTGGGTAGTCCCAAGACCTTTCAGTGGTCACAAAATCAAAACTATGTTCATAACAATGCCGAGATATTATTTTCTTTGTGTGTGTTGTCATCACAAAAGATTGAACTCAGAAGCAGATATGAAAACCCAGTTATCCATTCAATTAAGTCAATAATTAAAGAGATTTACAAAAAAGTGTAAAACAAACAACTTTTTTTTTTTTGGTGTGGGGGGGGATTGAACCCAAGGGAGCTTAACCAGTGAGTCACATCCCCAGCCCTTTTTTATTTTTCATTTTGAGACAGGATCTAAGTTGCTTAGGGCCTTGCTAAATTGCAGACGCTAGCTTTGAACTTGCAATCCTCCTGCCTCAGCCTTCAGAACCTCTGGGATTTTAGGTGTACACCACCTTGCCTGGTTTCCAACTCTTCCTACTAATACGTTGTTTTAGAAAATGGGGTTTTGGGGTATTTTTGCTTATCTGTCTTTGTGGGGTTTATTTTGTTTGTCTGTGTTTGTGCTGGGGATTGAACCCATTATTTTGTACAAAATATTTTCAACAAAATACTTTTATGTTGACATGTTCAGTTGAACAAATAGAAAAAATCTTGATTTCTCAATGTATAGTATAGTAAATATCAATAAAATAATTGACACTAAAGCTCTTTGTGTCTTTACAATTTTTTTTTTCATTGCTGGGGATCCAGTCCAGGGCCTTGTGTATGTGAGGCAGGTGCCCTACCACTGAGCTACATTCCTAGCCCTTTAGTAACTTTTAAGAATGTACAGGGTTTTCCCCACATAAATACAGTTATTTCACACTAGACAAAGGTGCCAAAAATATACATTGGAGAAAAGCAAAACTATACATTGTCGATAAGCAAAATGTAGGGGAAGGTTTCATATGTGGGCCTCTCTACAGCAGCTAGAATTAAAACACAAACAGGAACAGAGGCCTTAAAGGAGAACACTGAACGTACCAGCTGGAGACTCACAGGAAGGCAGAAGCACATCTGCTATTTTAAAACAGAGAGAATTTAGTACAGGGAGTTGGTCACACCCATTATGAAACGTGGCGCAAGCAAACAGGAGGCAGGTTCCACGCCAAGTATGGGCAAGAGCAGAAAGTCACCGCACCACCCAGGGGTTGAGGGGAAGAGGGAGGACACAGGGAGGGGACCCAGCCGAGGTCGCCGGGGAGGCTGCGCTGTGGCAGGAGGTCCGCAGGGAAGGAGATCTGGGGAGACTGTGCTGTGCGAGAGCCTGGGCCGCTGGCGTCCTCCTCCAGCTCCTCCGTCCTCTCTGTCCCCCTCCTGCTGGACCGAGTCAGGAGCTGGCAACCTGGAAACGCAGTTCGCAGAGGTCCGCCTGCCCCCATCCCACCCTCGGTGCCCGCCCCGCCGCCCCGTGAGGAAAAGCCAGGGGCAGAAGGAAAGTGCAGTGGAGCGTCCAGGATCCCGGCAGCACGCAGAAGGACCCTGAATCACAGACACGTTCAGAACACGGGGACAGCAGACACCATGGACACACAGGGCCAGAGCTGGCCGGAATAAGGGGGGCACTAAGAAATGGGCGAAACGGGGAGAAACAAGAAGAGCAGGGTCCTGCAGGAGCAAAACAGCACAATTAACCAGCCCTGAGACACAAGATGGAGTGGAGGGAAGAGAAAGAGGGAAAAGGAGAACAACCCCAGGAAGTGGAGGTGAGAATTATCCAGAAGGGAGTCCTCATTTAGCCATTGTTTAATTTCCATAGGAAAATAGAAATGTGCTTTTTCCTGTGATCTCAATGACTTAGGAGGCTGAAGCAGGAGGATCTTAAGTTTGACACCAACCTAGGCAACTTACTGAGACCATTCAAAATAAAAAATAAAAAGAGCCAGGGATGTAGCTCAGTGACAAAGCACACCTGGGTTAACTCCCCAGTACCAAAAAGAAAAAGCTAAAAAGTCATACTTACAAAAGTGTGCCTCACCTCATCCCTTTCACCTTATTTTCATTCCCTTCTTTTCCATCCATTTCCTTTTCCTTTTACCCTTTGTAGATAATCAGTCTCATTAATTTCTGATTTATTCTGTTTCTTTTTGCCCAAACAAGCAGAAACGTATATTTTCAATAATTCTTTTTTCCTTCTTTCTTATGTAAAAGCTAACAAGCTATAGATATTTCTTCCACTGATATTTTCCCACACTATATTCAGGAAATCACCCCAGTGCATAGAACTCTCTGCCATCCTTTGTTATAGCTGCATAGTGCTCCATTTTGTGGTGGTAGCATTTTGGTGGGTGTATATGGGGGATTGAACCAGAAACATTATTCCTCTGAGCTATATCCCCAGCCCTTTTTAAAATTTTTACTTTTAAGGCAAGTTCTCACTAAGTTGCCAGGTGAACCTCAAACTTGTGCTCTTCCTGCCTCAGCCTCCTTAGTAGCCAGAATTGTAGGCATGTGCTACTGTGCCTATTTTATCCAGCCACACTTCTACATAGGGGCAATTAGGTTACTTCCAATATTTCATAGTTATAAACAATGGTGCAACATGCTTTTTTCATATGTTTTTGCAAAGTTGAAAGTATGACCATGAGGGCTGGGGCTTTAGCTCAGTGGTAGAGCGCTTGCCTACCATGTGTAAGGCACTGGGTTCGATCCTCAGCACCACATAAAAGTAAATAAATAAATAAAATAAAGGCATTATGTCTATCTACAAGTAAAAAAAATAAATATTAAAAAAAGAAAAAGAAGGTATGACCATGAGGTAGGATACTGAGTCAAAAGGTTAATAAATGTATTACTCGATTAGATATCACCAAATTCCCCTCCAAAAAGATCATATAATCGCATTTCTACCAACCATTTATGAGGGTTCCTCAGACTTACTTTTAAACTAGAAGTGACATTTTCAGAGCATTAAAACTGAAGTACTTTCAAACTATGTTGAAAGCCCACACAATCAGCTGTGCACTTAATGGATTAAGCTGGTTCAGTTGACATGTAATCTTCATTAGGAACAGTGTGGGAAATAAGAAAATCTTTTAGCCTAGAACAGCTACTCCATTGTAGAGCCTTTTTTCTCGAATATCGACTTGCTGTGAGGAAGGATCTACTTTGTAGTGAAGGGAGTGGAATGGAAGAGGGAGGTAACCTACATATGGCTTTGGGTATTTGGGTTCTCATCATGGAGGGTGCAGTGAAAACAGAGGTTTCCTCCCCTGCTTCTAATCATGCTCTGCTCCAGGCTAACCATATGGATTTTGATGTCATTGTTGAAATCTGCTGTTATCCATAGCTTTCCACAGAGCCTATATGTTTTGAAAGAATAGATCTCTACCCCTGGATCTAGAAGAGGGTCATATGATTCAGGACTAAGCTAACTAACCCATGCTGGGTCCCTGATCATTGTCAATGTCTTGGGTATGTCCACACCCTAGAAGAGCCAGGTAGAGACTATGCATCTTACAAGAGAAAAGATAAACTCCATTCATGTTTGCCTAACTGAGCCTCTCAACTAAAATAACCTTGAAGCCTATCCTACTTCTGGACTTTGTTTTGTGACTCAATAAATGTCATTTATTGTTTAGTGTTGGGTTTTCTGTGACTTGTAATTAAAAACATTTTGGTTTATATAATGAGCAACTTTGGGATGACTGATGAAAACATTTCATAAGAACATGCTTATGTCTTTGCATAAGGCTTTTCCACTCCAAAAGTCCATGAGTCATCTTGCCACTGATGGCTAATTCTAGTACGGTCATGTGCCACTGAACAGTGGGGATAGGTTCTAAGAAGTGCCACTGTTAGATGATGTATGTCATTGTGTGAAACCAGACTACATACACAACTCTGATTGAGGAGAGAAGGTCTGTGCAAAAGGAATAGTTCTAAGATACTGAGTATTGAATGAGATTATAGATGAGTACAGCAGGAAAAATTTCCTAGTTAAAATAATTACTGCCATCCTTTATATTAATTAGTGTCGTGCTTTTGGGCTGAGGTTGTAGCTTGGTGGTGGAGTGCTCCTATAACATGTGTGAACCCCTGGGCTCCATCCCCAGCACCACCCCCAACACACGTATAACACTTCAGTCTCCCCTTACCCACTCCCTATGTACCAGAATGGACCAAGGATGGTTTCCTGGGGAAGGATTTTAGTGGAGCCCGTGGGCAGGGTGACATTCATTTTGGTATTTGACTTGGTTGTGCACCTTAATTTTTCACATGAAGACTTTCACTTGGCTCAGAACATGACCCTGCTTTCTTGCTTTCCAGAAAAAACAAGTCCTCCGACTAGAATTTTTCAATCTCTTAGAGCGTCCTACCTGCAATTTACCTGCATCTGCACCTTTATGAAAACGGCATCCGCTCTTACCTAAAGCTGATTTCCACGCTTTCTCCATCGGGGACTTCCTGAGGTGTGCATGTGTGTCCCTGGGGATTGGCCCCGGGAGTTCTACTGCTGAGCACATTTATTTTGAGACATGGTCTTGCCAAGTTGCCGAGGGTGGCCTCACTGGTGTCACAGGCGTGTGCCACCGTGCCCAGCTGGAGATCGCGCGCTCATCCACCCAGTCCCCCAAGCGCTCCCTGCCAGCATGGAGACACACCCTGGTCTTTTCCTTTAAAAAATACAAGTTATGCACCATATATGTATGACGTGCCGTGGGCAACGAACTAGAATAAAAATTCAAGACTTCCTTGATCACACACGCACGCACACGCACACACAGTTTCAGGTGTTGTCTCCTTCGCAGCCAATTGTTTTCCGGCCAGGCCTATTTACGGAATCCCCTGCCCCTGTGGTCTGCGTGTTTCCCCCACATTCTTTTAACCTGTCACAATCTTGTCAACCACGTAACACAGCCCAGAACTGTGCCCGTTGCTCATCTGTGAAACGCCGGTGGGAGAACGCCCGCCTCCGGGCGGGCGGCGCCCAGGCACCGTGTGGACCCTGTCGCGATCCTTAGTTCCGCTCAGACCGCAGGAGAGTCAGGCCAGGGGGAGCGGAGGGCCGACCCCGCGGCGGCTCGCGCATATCTGTGGACCGTCGGCACGCGGCACGCGCTAACCGAGGGGCGGCTGGGGCCACAGTGACAGCTTTTTAATTTACTTTCCCCAGAACCAACCGCCAATTTCACACACAGCCACCTTAGCCTTAGCCTGAGTGGACAAATTCGGCTGCCTGCTCCATAAGTGCATTTTAATAGTTAAGAAAATCAAATACACATGACACCAGTTTTGCCTCTCAGAAAGGAGCCCAAGCTCAGGTCTGAGGAGATAAAGGCACCAGCCGACTTCCGGTCTCCCAGGAGACCGGAGGGCGCGGCGGGGGCGCGGGAGGATGACGCCACCCGGAGCGCCTGCAGCCTCACGGCGCAGGCGCTCGTCGCCCTGGGGCCAAGAGCCTGCGCGGTGCGCACGGCCGCTCTCGTCCTGACTGGCTGCGTGTCCCGCCCGGTCGGTAAATGGCCTCGCAGGCGGGAAAGTTGAGTCTCCGGTGAGCCAGGCTTCCGGGGCGATGTGCAGTGACTTCCATAGGGCTGAGTCTGGGACCGAGGTGAGAGTCCCGGGCGGGGGCGCCGGGCGGGCGGGGCTCGCGGGCACTGGGGGAGGCGCTCGTGCGCCCGCTCCCTCTCCCCGCAGCCCCGCCGGCTCGGGCCGGAGTCCGCGCCAGGCGGAGGAGGGCTTTCCCCATTGCGCGCGGCGCCGGGCCGCCGCAGATGAGCCGCTGTGAGAGACCTCTCACTGGGCAAGGGAGCGAGCAAAAGGCCTTCCCGGTTGGAGCGGCTGGAGGCTGTGTTGGTACCAATGCTGTCTCCTTAGTCCCCTGCCTGTGCTCATGGCACCGGTCCCTGTTATCCCCCTACGCTCCAGAGCCACACGAGCCGTTTCAGTCCTGCAAGAATTTATTCACGGATCAAACCTAATGTTGACTGCTTACTTGTGTTAACCAGTGGCCAAGTGGTAGGGGTAAGAAACAGAAAAAGACAGCTTCTGCACCAAAGAACTAACTGCCTTAAAATTTACAGTACATGCAGTAAAAGCATGCTGTTCAGTAGAGGGGCTGGCTTCATGGAAGACTAATTGCAGGAGATGGCTGAAGCCTTGATGACCATTTGAAGTGACACGGATACCGACGGTTATCTATCCGTGACAAGTTCTGCTTCCTCACATGTTGAAGTTTGAACATTAGAGAAGCACGCAGAGGCAAACAGGGTTTAGTTTAAAAAGAGGACTTCTCCCAGGAGGGAGAAGGGGACCATTGCTGGTATCCCAAGAAGCGAGGTATTCTGCCCCTTTTATATGTCCTAGGCTGTCTTTGTTCTGCCCTCTTCCCCTTATCTTGAGAGTGTGTGACTGGACCTAGAAAATGCTGAATGGGGTGACCAAAAGGTGGGAAACAGGTGGGCTGAAGGGGGAAGGGCAGGATGTAGCAGCCAAGGACACAATAATTGCTGAATTAAAAGTTGCAAGTGTCTGCCTAGTTTTGGTTGCTATGCATGGCATAATAGTGTTTTTTTTTTAATTATTTTATTGTTGGTTGTTCAAAACATTACATAGTTCTTAATATACCATATTTCACAGATTGATTCAAGTGGGTTATGAACTCCCATTTTTTTTTAATTTCATTTTACTAACCACCCTGTTATTAAAGTAGTACATCTTCATTACAAAAAATTTCAGTAGTACTAAAATAAAAAGTGGGAAACTTATACTTCCACAACCCCAATTACCAAGGATAACCCTGTGAATATTTATATGTTTTTCCAGAAGTTTTCTGACAACATATTTTGGAAGCCAAGATGGATAGTGCTGGACTTGGAAGTTCAGAGACTTTAGTGCTAGTCTTGTTTTTGCCAGGAACAAGCTTTGTGATTAAGATATCATTAAACTCTGCTTCTACCTTTGTAAAAGAGGGTGGAAGCCTGCTTTCCTATTTTCTTTTAGGCTCTGCCTCTAGGAGGTGGTTTCTATATTTTGTGTCCTTTCCACTAAATACAGTTTTGTATAGTAAAAATAAATTTTGATAATGTTGACAGATTTTCTTCTCTTAAATATGGGATGGCCTCTTTGCCAGAGGCAAACATTAAATATGACAAATATTTAACATTTATTTTAAAGTAGTATTTTTTTTTTACAATCATAGATTTTTAGAACAATGCTTATCACCTCCAATCTTTGCTTTCCTTCTCATCTAGAACAGAACCCACGCTCTGTTGTTACAATCACTCCATTAAAGGGGCTGTCAGTTTCCTTGCTTCTTTTTACCTCTAACCTACTTAAGCTAACCATGGTTAGGCATATTGTCACTGTGTCTCTGCCCATTCAACTTATTATTACTAGAGAAAATCATAACTCAACAGACACATTTCACCTTAAATTTATAATTATTAACTTCAAATGGGCACCCAGTCCAACGGCATTTCCTAAGTAATTCATATTCTCACTATGGAATGTATCTTCAAATCTGACCTTATCCCTGAATTCCAAATGCATATATTCTATTTTCTTGACACAGCCACACATGTATGCTTCTTAGGCTTCCCAAACTGAACACACTCATCCCTGGTTGAATCTTGGCTCCAGGAAAATTATAAAGAAATGTATATCAGAGAAGAGTACTATATGTAATAATGAGTGTGACAATTGTAATGTGGTTATGCTGGAGAATGTCTTTTTTGAAGAGATATAAGTATGTGAGGGGAAGTGGTTCAGCAAAAGAAAAAGCTCAAGCAGATTTGGTGAAATATTAGCAACTAGTGAATCTAGATAAAGGGATATGGGTGTTCATACAATCCTAACAGTTTGTAAGTTTTAATTTTTTTCAAAATTAAGAAAATGGGAGAAGCTAAAAACTTGAAACTACATTAATTAAAACTACACTGCATTATCCGAAGTCTTGATTTACCACGTATACACTCACACCTCAACCTTCTCCTCAGATCTTCCCGTCCCATAAAACGGCAACTTCATTCTACCTGGAGTATAACCAGACGACTTGAATTGTCCTAGAGTCTGCATTTCTCTTGGATCATTCCACTTCATCAGAAAATCCTATCTGCCATACCCTCAACACTTCTCTCTGCTTTACTGCAGCCATTCCTATACCCTTTCACTGCAGCCCCCATTTTATTGCAGGGGCCTCCTGCTGACCTCTGGTTCCACCTTTCCACTTACCCATGTGTACTACACAGAGCACCTCTGATCTCCTCTCCTGCCTTTGTGATTTTGTCTGCTACTTTCTCCCTCATTCTTCTTTCTATATTAACACTAAACACACCTGACATTTTGTTTCATTTTTATGTTGTCACTCTTTCTAACTCCCATCCTTGGCATAGAAGGTTCTTGAGAGCAAACTTGGCTATCTGTTGGGTTGGTGCCATGTTTGGCACAGTATTTGTCCTACAGTGGGCACTCAGTTATTAGTTTCATTCCTTTCTCTGTCTTCTCCCCTCTTCTTTCTACCTTGCCTCGTGTCATTGAGAGAATACAAGATATTTGATAAGAACTCCTTAATTTTTCCTGTAGTCTTTCTGATACTGATTTCTAGTTTGTTTCCAATATGGTCACAACACACTTTTTATGATTTTGGTTGTTTGAAATTTGTTATGTTTTAAGGCCCAGGATATTTTCTGTCAATGAATTTGTTCCATGGATGCTTGAAAAAGTTGTGTGTTCTGCTGTTAGTAGGTGGGGTGTTCTGTATGTGAGAGCCAGTTGGAGTGTGTATCCTTGCTGATTGTCTATCTGGTAGTCCTGTCCGTTGCTGAGAAGTCAGTGTCCAAGTTGCAGCTGAAATTATGGACTTGGCTTTCTCCTTTCAGCCCTGTTAGTTTTGCTGCTGTATCTTGAGGGCGAGTTGGATACTTCTTTATGGTGGCTTCATCCTTTGTTATGTAATGTCCCTCCTTGTCTCTAGTCATTTTCTTTGCTCTGAAGTCTACGTTCCTGCTTTTTCATCTAAGTTCCTGCTTTTTCTCATCAAATCTCTATTGAAAAAAAATCTATATATGTATATATGTACCTAGATAGATAGATTTTATATACTGATTTTCTTGAATTCCCTCCCTTTAAAATAGAACAGTGAGTGTCACTCCTGAAAGTGGCTTCTCTCCTTGTGGTGAGGCTCTCATCCCTCCACTCTCCTCCTCAAGGACATCACTCCTACTGTTAGTCCCACTCATGGTCATTTTTTGTCTTCTGTATCTTCTACTTATCAGTTTTTTTCCTGTCAGGATCCCGGTACAGTAGGTAAAAACAAAATCCAGGAAAGACCTCCCTTGATGCCATACCCCTCCTAGTTCCATTCCTGTGCTCCGTGAGGCAGCAGTTATTTCTACTGCCTCCACTTTCTTGTCTCCCAGTCTTTTTTTTTTTTTTTAACAGAGAGAGGAGAGAGATTTTTTTTTTTTAATATTTATTTTTCAGTTTTTGGTGGACACAACATCTTTGTTGGTATGTGGTGCTGAGGATCGAACCCGGGCCGCACGCATGCCAGGCGAGCGCGCTACCGCTTGAGCCACATCCCCAGCTCCTCTTTTTTTTCTTTTTAATTGCATCATAGTTACTCATAATTGTGAGGTTCACTTTAACATATTTAGTTTTCTCCATTTCAGCCCCCAGTACTACCGTTTCCTTTCCCTCCCCTCCTCTCCCTGTCATAGTTATGAGTGACATTTGAGTTTCTAGTGCAGCGTCTATGTCCTCTTCATTATGGACCCCTCACTGTTGATCACATGTCTCCTTAAAAAAAAAAAAAATTCTTTGGGGCTAGGGATATAGCTCAGTTGGTAAAGTGCTTGTCTAGCATGTACAAGGTCCTGGGTTCAATCCCCAGCACCACCAATACCATCTCTCTCTCTCTCTCTCTCTCTCTCTCTCTCTCTCTCTCACACACACACACACACACACAGTTCTCTTCACTTTTTTTTTTTAACCAGAGATTGAACTCAGGTGCCGTTGACCACTGAGCCTCATCCTGAGCCCTATTTTGTATTATATTTAGAGATGTGTCTTGCTGAATTGCTAAGCACCTCGCTGATGCTGAGGCTGGCTTTGAACTCATCATCCTCTTGCTTCAGCCTCCAGAGCTGCCAGGATTACAGGTGTGAGTCACCAGGCTGCTTCTCTTCCCTCTTAAGAACCTGCCTTTGTTAACTTTAGGACTGAAGGAACCTAGGAGAATGTGTCCTTCATGCAGGCAAGCTGTCAAAGAGGAAGGAGCAGATCAGCACATGTCTTAATTCCTGCTGTTAGTATTGCCCATTAGAAGAATCCTTTCTTGGAGACATTAGAGAGAGGATGGGAGAATACACCAGAAGTGTTTGTCCATCGAAGTTTCTCCCTTACAAGTGGAAGTGGGATAGTGGCATTCAGCCATCAAAAGCTTTTGCAGTTTTGATTTTGTGCTTTCCCATCTCTTGCTATGAACTTGCATATAGATGATTTTTTCTGTCCAAATGAAGTTTTGAAGCAGAGTGTATACTTCCTGATGGAATCTTAAGTATGCACTTACTGGAATTATTAATTTGTTATAAATTCTTTTTTTTTTTAAAGAGAGAGTTAGAGAGAGAGAATTTTTTAATATTTATTTTCTAGTTTTTGGCGGACACAACATCTTTGTTGGTATGTGGTGCTGAGGATCGAACCCGGGCCGCACGCATGCCAGGCGAGCGCGCTACCGCTTGAGCCACATCCCCAGCCCTGTTATAAATTCTTAAGTTTAAACTTTGTTCTTATAAATTCTGTTATAAATTAATACTGCTTAATTAGGTATGTATAATAATTTGTGCTTGACTTTTTATGTATCTGTTTTTCATTTTCAAATAGCATTATTTCTCTTTTTAAAAAGTAATTATGGGGGCTGGGGATGTGGCTCAGGCGGTAGCGCGCTCGCCTGGCATGCGTGCAGCCCGGGTTCGATCCTCAGCACCACATACCAACAAAGATGTTGTGTCCACCGAGAACTGAAAAATAAACGTTGAAAAATAAAAAATAAAAAAAAAAACAAAACAAAAAGTAATTATGAAAGCAGCAGTCTTTCTAGGAATATACTTAGAAACAATAAAATTTAATCATGGATTATGAAATAACAGTTGCTTTTTCCGTATGGTTTAGACAAATGCTTGATTCAAGGGTCAAGCCTAATCCTATGCCCTGAAGGGTATCTGAATCAGAGTGACTGATGAATTGTCCTCTGATTCTAGGGAATGTCCATGCTGAGGACCAAACCTTATCTTGGTTATATTCATATTAACGCTTCTTCCACTTGCCTTCCTATTCATCCCAGCTGCTTCTCTTATGCATATAACCTTGTGTTACTGTTTGTATACATATTTTTCTTAAAGTAATTTCCTCTGCATATCAGTAGTAAAACTACTAAGAATTGATTCGGTGGGGCCTCTTATAGGTAGGGTTGTGAATATTTGATTTAGGATGTTTGCTTTTTTTCTGGGTGTGATGTTGGGGATCAAACCCAGTGGCTGTTGCATGCTAAGTAGGTACTCTACCACTGAGCTACACCCCCAGCTGGATGTTTGCTTATTTAGGTAGTGTTTTATACTGTTGATACTGGTTTGAGACTACCGAAGGGGTCCATCTGCAAACAGATTTAATCACCAAAGGTGAAAGGAGAGGGGAATAAGCCTTTAACCAGTGAGTCTTATATACACATTTGCCTTAATGTCATTCATTTCTGGTTCATTTTAAGTGCTCTTCTTGCTCTAGGATAAGCAGTAAAGTGCTTCCTTTAATGTAAAGGTGTTTCCATAACTAAATTAGGTTTAAAAAAATCTATGTGATATGTGTTCTATTTAACCGTCATTAAAGATACACTCCCTCTAAAATGGACTTTTGTCAGTGTGTATTAAGAACCTTGATGATAGCCATAAGAATACTTCTTGATTTTTATTTAATAGATGTTTGCATAGATTATCCAAACATGATATATCACATAATAAATAGTTTGAGATTCTTTATAGTCTCCATTCTTTCCCCAGCTCTACCTGCCAGTGCTCTCTTTACCTTTAAATTAGCAGGTAGAAGCTAAGTTTTTGCCAAGCATTGCATTATGGAATTGGGGGTGGTGAGCCAAGATCCTTTTCCTTTAAAGTGTTTACATTTCAGATAAAGGAGACCTGTTTTGTTTGTTTTTTGAGATGGGGGGTCTCACTGTGTTGCCTAGGCTGGCCTCAAAATCATGATCCTCCTGTCCCAGTCTCTCAAATAGCTGGGATTACATACACACCACCACTGTGCCTATCTTAGTAATGTCTTCTTAAGTAAGGAAATAGCCTCATGGAAGGATGAGGCCTTGAGAATGCATGGAATTTTCATTCATTCAGTAGCTAGACCTTAAGGGATTTAATTGAAGGAATAGAGTGAGACGATTCCAGATAGAAGGAATTATTTCACCATCAATGTACATTTTGATGGGTGATATATTCCAAGACCCCCGATGGATGCTTGAAACCACAGATACTACAGAACCCTATTGCTCTTTTTTCTCTATACACACATTGACAAATTTAATGCCATTTCCATCTTAAGCACTTACCATGCACTTTGGCTTTAACTTTGTAGGTTGAGGTATAGCAGCAAAATTAGCACAAATTTATTTTTCCTTCTTTACAGTTTGATAGCTAGGAGGTTCATTCTTACCAGAGGTCTTAGCAACCTTGGTCATATTTTTTCTTTCCTTATTGAGTCAAGAATGTTCCCCTTTTCACTTAAAGGAAGCATTTTAATGTTTCTCTTTGACTTATACGATTTTCCAGCATCACTATTCTTGGGCTTTGTGTTCAAGGATTACAGTCGAACTGATAACAGGTGGTTAGATTTTTTTTCTGGAATTTTCCATTTAAATTTCAGATATTGGTTGTCCACAGGTAACTAAAACCATACATGAGGGAGACTACTGTATGTAACTGAAAGAAATACACTATGTGTTAAACCTCTCATTCAAAATTAAAGATGCCTTAACACAGGTTAGAACTGACCATCCCTTTTTTGTTTTCACAGTGCCTTATGTATACTTCTATTATAGCTCCTACATAATTTTATTATGCTTTTTTTTTTAGCCCTTTGAGTCTCCCCATTAAATTCTTGGAGGACAGCAACTATTTCCGCTACATCTGCATATCCCAACACCTGCCTCATTCCTAGAACCCATTTGACTTGCATGACATGTTTACTGATAATATCTGTATAACTGAGTATTACCCCTTTTGCAGACTATATTCTTGCTCCAGTAATGCTGGGCTCTTTGTTGGCATTAAAGTTTACACTAGGAGATGGTTCAAAGCAGTTAGTTGCTTACATAGGATGTCGGATTTCACCTGCGGCATAATAGGTCCAGAAATTCAGTTTAGTTCCTATACTCAGAGTTGGTTAGATTCTGTGACTGTGACTCTGGGGTTGGATGGCGTAGTAGGATATTCCAGGCTTTGGGAGTCAGCAGGATCTTGGTTGAATTCGGACTCTGGAATTTACTAGTTTTCTTGTATGAAAAATTGAATAATGACAAATTGGATAATGTGTCAAAGGTGATAGTGTATATAATGTATTGCTGATACCACCATAAACACAAATAGTTTCTGTTATTAGATAGCTGTTATAGTAATGAAACCTAGCAGATACTGATTCACAATCTAAATGCCATATTTATTAGTGAACAATATTAGTATCCATTGTGTGTCCTTTCCTAGTTAGGAAGCTCCACCTCAGAAAGTTTACTTAAGGAATCAAGAATCAAGAAGTACAGCTAACTTTCCATATTTGTGTGTTCTGTTTCCATGGATTAGATCAACCATGGATCAAAAATATTTGGAAAAATAACTGCATCTGTACTATTCATGTACATATCTTTTTTCATACCATTACTCTCCAAACCATGCTTTACGTAGGCTTTGTATTGTTATTAGGGATTGTAGTTATCTAGAGATGATTTCGGGTATACAAGAGGATGTGGTAGACTGTGCAAATATTATGCCATTTTATATAAGGGACTTGAGCACACATGGATTTTGGTTTCCATGGGTTCCTGGAGCCAAACCCCCACTGTATCTGAGTTATCCTAACAGCTGCCATCACTGTTAAATCAGCTTCTATCACCATAATAAAATACCTGAAGCCAGGCATGATGGTGCACTCCTGTAATCCCAGCGGCTCGGGAGATTGAGACAAGAGGATCTTGAGTTCAAAACCAGCCTCAGCAAAAAGCAAGGTGCTAAGCAACTCAGTGAGACCCTGCCTCTCTAAATGAAATCCAAAATGGGATTGGGTATGTGGCTCAGTGGTCAATATATAAATAGATAAATAAATAACATACCAGAGCTAAGCAATTTAGGGTTACGGAAAGAAGGAAAAGTTTATTTTGGCTCACAGTTTAAGAGGTTTCAGTTGCTTGGCCTGTGGCCTTTGGACCTATAATGAAGCAAATACATCATGTAGGAGGGCATAGCAGAGGAACTGCCTCACCTCATGGTGGCCAAAAAGCAAAAATGGAGGGACTAGCATCCCAGTATCTCCTTTGCGGGCACACCCCCAGTAACCTAACTTCCTTCCATCAGGCACCACCTCCTGAAGGTTCTACCTCCTCCCAGTAGTGCCACAGGTTGGGTACCATTCCTTCAACACAAGGCCTTTGGGGGACATTGAAGATCCAAACTCTAGTAGTCACCAAGCCCTGATTCTAGATAGGTCAGTCTCCAAGAGGATTAAACTATTCATGTCAAGCAGAACTTACTTCTTATGATCACTTATCAAACTTACTTTCCCTTCTGGAACTGCAGGTTGAGTATTCCTGGCTTCTTTGACCCATTCCTTGAATGTGGGCAACATCAATTTCAATTTTCTGTAGCAATAGTCAAGTATATTCCATATTTTAAGGGTATTTTCTACTTAGGTTTGGAAATTCTTATCTCACAGACTGACTTCTATGAAATGGTGATACTATCCATTATTTCTAAGCTTAAATCTAAGGACACATCTAATTCCAGGTTTTGGCAGGTCCTGTCACCCTCTTTGTATTTGATATACTCTGCTTTGTTTCAATTGTGAAACATTGTTGTGAATATATTCAATGGTACAGTTTTCTTGGAGAATGAATTTTATTTTCAAATAACAGTAGAAAATCAGACACATGTTAGCTGAGTCAGGACAAAAATATCATCTTTGTCCAAGTATCAAATCAACAAAGTTATAATACTGTCTTGAATACTATATTACAAATTCTTAGAGGGAAGTGTTCTAAAATGTTTTGAGCAATGAGAGTAAACAATTAGAATAATTTCCTAAGTTAATTCTGATGAATTTGTGTATAAGCTTTTAATGATATTTCATAATTTTATGTATTATATGCTCCATCTTGTCTGAAAATTTCTCTTATTTTTCAAGTTGAACTCTGAAACCTGGAACTCCTTATACTTATACTTTTTGGTCTTAGGACTGCATTAAACATTTAAAAATTATTGAGGTTTCAAATAGCATTTGTTTATATGGATTATTATCTGTCAGTGAAACAAATTTAAAAATTATCTTCATGTACAAGTAACAATGATAAACCCATTGAATGTCATTATTAATATATATATTTATGAACAATAATTGTATTTTCCTAAACAAATTTCATGAGAGAAGTGCATTGTTATATGTATTTGCAAGTCTTTAATGTATGGCTTAATAAAAGTTAACTGAGTTTATTTCCTGTATCCAGTCTATTTCAGTGTGTGGTTTTGGTTAAATAAGTCTATGAAGACCATCTATCTTCTTGGAGATGTTAGTTGGAAAGGGGAGGAGCACTCAAGATCTTTTCAGATAACTGGATATTCTTCTTTAATACTGCACCAAAGCTTCCCTGGTAGTATTTCTAAGGGTTAATTGCAGTGTGCAATAAAAAATTTTATTGTATCTTTTCATACATTTAAATTCACTGATACATCTCATACTTTGTGTGTGTATGTGTGGTACTGGGGATTGAACCTAGGGGTGCACCACCATTGAGCTACATCCCTAGCCCTTTATTTGTTTTTGGAGAAAGGGCCTTGCTAAGTTCTGAGACTGGCTTGACACACTTGACAGTTCTCCACTCTTAGCCTCCTGAGTTGCTGGTATTACAGGTGTGTACCACTGCTCATGGGTAATTTTATCTTGGACTTTGAGTAAATATTTTGCCCAAGAATTATTTCACATCATGATTTGGAACTTTGAAAATACTGGTTCACTGAATTTTATAGATTGTACAAATCAGAGTTCAAGAAATAATCAATAGCTGGGCACAGTGGTGCATTGAGAGGCTGAAGCAGGAGGATTGCAAGTTCAAAGCCAGCCTTAGCAATTTAGCAAGATCTTGTCTCAAAATAAAGAGTACAAAGGGCCAGGGATGTGTCTCAGGGATTATGCACCACTGGGTTCAACCTCTGATACCAAAAGAGAAACAACCAATATGATGGATAGATAGATAACAGATTTATTATGGGAATTGGCTTGTTTGATGTGGAGGCTGAATCATACTGGATATGCGGACAACAACCTAGAGGTCTGTGAAAACTGGTTGTATAATTCAGCTGGAGTCAGAAGATAACTCGCACTTCAAGGCTGAAGCCTTGGCATATGTGGGGGGCACTGATGTTAGGCCCAGAATTTCAAGAATCAAGGGCAGGAGAAGATGGATGTCCTGCTCTGTATAGGAGAAAGAACTCACCTTTCCTTTGCCTTTTTCTGTTTGGGCCTTTGAAGGATTGGATGGTGCCCACCCACAGGGGTAAGGGTAGATTGGTTTTTACTCAATCTGCTGATCAAATGCTGTCTTTGGAAACAGACACACCCAGAAATGATGCTTTAGTAGCAGCTATCTGGGCATCTTCCAGCTAGTGAAATTAACATGTAAAATTAACCATCACAGTCACCTTCAGGTTCAGTAAGTCACTAGAAGGACTCAGAACTCACTGACATCTGTGGCACTTGCCATGGTTTGCAGTAGCAGAAGAATGTGGGTTAAAATCAACCAAGGAAAAGACACATGGGTCAAAGTTCAGAGGGCTTCTACATATAGCTTCCAGTTGTCCTCTTTCAGTGGAGTTGTGCATAGGGCTAAATTCTCCCAGCACCGATGTGTGACAGTGGACAGCATTGGTTACTCACATAACTGGTGTACAGAGGCTGTCTTGGGGCCCTGCCATACAGACATAGTTAACTTCCTACACATCTGACCTCAGCTTCCAGTCTCTTAGACAAGAACTGGTATCATGTGGGCTACAGGCTAAAGATGCCTCAATCAGGCAGGACATTCTGAGGGTTTAGAGATTAGCCAATGACAAAGACCAGCCCTGTCTTTGGGCAAGGCTGAATTATTTACAGTATGCTTCCCATGTCCTCACAAGGAATATTTTCAAAAGCGTACCAAGGGTCATGATTTAATAAAATTACCTAAAACTAGTTTTGTTCTGTGAGTGCATGCTAGAGAAGAAAACAATATGTTTTTACTTCTCAACACCATTTCCTTGATTGTACTAGGTACTGACAGAACTTTTATGCCATCAATGGAAATGTAAGCCCCAAGAAAAAAGGAAACAATGTCAGTAATGTTTTTTATATTTTTCTGAGGATGATTTTCACTGTGGCCATGCTCTCAGACCGCTCTAACTCTGAGCACTGCATTTTTACCTTTTTTTTTGCTAGCTTGCAGGTCCCTTGAGGGTAGGTTTATTATCTTTTTTATCTTTGTAGTCTCCATTTTACCTAGCACAGGTAGGGACATCTGCATTTGTAAGTACAGGTGTATTTGCTTTGTACACAGTACAGTTCAACAAATATTTGTTAACATGTAGATGGTGCACACATGTAATCCCAATGACTTGGGAGACTGAGACAGGAAGATCACACATTTGAGGCCAGCCTCAGCAGCTTAGACCCTGTCTTAAAATGAAAGGGCTGGGAATGTAGCTCAGTGGCAGAGTGTGTGCAGAGGGATTGAGTGTGTATTCCTGGTGCTATGAAAAATAAATTTTTTTCAAATTAACATGTAGTACCTTTTCATCACTTCACTAAATCTTTCCGAAGTTTTTTCCTTTGATTAAAAAAGAAATGCAAATAAAGGGTTATTGTTTTCTTCCTATTTGTGATATGTTTTATTTTCCCTTCTTTTGTTATAGAAGAGTCATTGTCAAATCCGTTTTGATTTCCTGGAAACTTGAGAATTAGCATTGATTACATTTCTCTCATTGACATTTAAATCACTGATTCTGCTTCCTGTCATCCTAGCTACTTCTGTCATGGTGCAGGCACTGCTCCAGTTAGTGTGGCAGACTCTAGCCTTCTTTTCCCTACCTCGTTTCACCATCCTCAGATCTATTCCCTAGTAACCAGGTCAATCTGTTTGAAATACAGTCATAGTTCCTATTTACATAGTGCTTATTACTTAATGCCAAACACTTTGTTAGCACATTTAGTCTTCACCAAGGGGGTTAGCATTTGTTATCCTTGCTTTACAGAGGAGAAATCTTGAGGCCCAGAGAAGGGACCTAGCAGTCTGGATCTGGAGCCCCTACCATCTACCCTGCCAACTATGGGAAATTGCTTTTCACTATTTAGCTTCAAATCCCTTGTTCTCGTCAACAGTAAGCTCCTAAACCTGGCATCTAAGACCTTCCATGCTCTGACTTCTTTCTTTAGGACTGCACTACCTCCTGCTTGTTGCATACCACAAACTCTGCTGTTTAAGTCTGTTACAGTTTGCCCACCACAGCACTATTTATGACCTCTGCACTCTGGCTGCATTGTCCTGAATGCCTGGTACTCTTACTTAACTTTCAAGTAGTGGTGGTAGCTCCTCAAAGAAATTTTCCTCTACCCTTTTTCTTTGCCCCCTCCCTACCAGACAGAATAGGGCAGATTAAAGTAGATAATTGTGTAACAAGTGTGGTAAGATGATGATAAGGGGTACCCAAGGTAAATCTTTTCCAGTAAGCAGTTTGTCCCTATGTCCTAAGGTTGACTGTATTCCTTCAAGGACACAGACTCGCTCTATGCCAGCAGTATTTGATACATAAACAGAGGTGAAATACTTTAAGGATAAACAAACAATATTCTCCTAAGTTATATTTCCATCTTCATATTTTTTCCAGTTCTCAAAATTATAAAGTTTATGGATTTTGGGGAAAATTTATAAATGTAGATTCTAGGATTTTTGTATCTTTTAAGTAAACGAGTTTTCCTTCTCTCTCTTTTCTTTTATAAGCTCCTTGCCCGACTTGAAGGTAGAAGTTCCTTGAAAGAAATAGAACCAAATCTGTTTGATGAAGATTCACCTGTGCATGGTAAAAACACAACTTCAATATAAATATAATTTAAGTTTTAATTTAAATATAATTTAAGTTTTATAAAAGTTTCCCCCACACACACATTCATATATACACACATACTCCTAGTTAAAAGCTAAATAGGTCTAAACAGTACAGTTGAAAAGTAACAAAACAGTGTAACAAAGTTTTTAAGTCTTTGTATCAGATGAGATGAAGTTTGGCTTATGTGCAGTAAATCCTTAGAGTATACATTGACCTCCTTCTTTTTTCCCACCACATAATAATATTTATGGGGTTTTGTTGGTATGATTTATTTCCATTCTTTTTCTCTAGAAGTTTCAGAGTTGCAGGGGAATCCTCGATTGCCCACTTGCTCCATTAGTATTTTTACAGCAGAGAAAATAGATGCCTACTTGTTCTGTTAGCATTTGTACACTAAGAAAGACTTAGAAAGAAGGTAATGTATTTAGATTGTTTTGTTTCTTTTAATGTAACAGCTTTATAGATATATGATTTACTCATTTTGGTATGCTGTTCATTTTTAGTAGAGTCACACAGTTTTGCAACCATCACTATAATGGATTTTAGGACATTTTCATCCCCCATTAATGAGTCCCATTCCGGGGCTGGGGCTGAAGCTCATTGGTAGAGCGCTTACCTAGCATGCACAAGGTCCTGGGCTCCATCCCCAGCACCACAAAGAAAGAAAGAAACTCATCCCTATTAGTAGTCATCCCATGTATCTCAGCCCTAGACAACTACTAATCCACTTTCCAACTCTAGATTTGTCCTTTCTTTTTATTTAATTATTCTTGTAATCATAATATGTGGTCTTTGACTGGCTTCTTTTACTTTACATAATGTTTTCAGTGTTCTTATGGTAAGGTGAATCAAAAGTCCATTTCTTATTATGGTTGAATATTTCCTTTGTAGAGTATACAACATTTTGTTTATCCATTGATTAGTTGACGTGCATTTGGGTTGTTAACATATTTTAGCTGTTAGTAATAATGCTGCTATATTTACCAGTGTACAGTTTATCTGTGGATAGATGACTTCAGTTCTCTTGGATAATACCTATGATAGGAATTACTAGGTTATATGGTAACTATGTTTAACCTTTTGAGAAACTGCCAAACTGGTTTTCAAAGTAGCTTCACATTTAAGTTGTCACTAACTTATGTATGTGTTATGTACTTATGCAATGTGTGACAGTTCCAGTTCCCCACATCTTGGAAATAGTTTTTACTGTCTTTGTGATAATAGCCATCCCAGTCAGTGTGAACTTGTATCCCACTGTGATTGAGATTTATGTTTCCTTGATGGCTAATGATGTTGAGCATCTTTACTTACAGTTTGTGTATCTTCTTTGGAGAGATGTCAGAACCTTTGCTCATTTAAAAATATTGGGCTGGGCACAGTGGTGCGTACCTGTAATCCCTGTGGCTCAGGAGGCTGAGGCAAGAGAATCATGAGTTCAAAGCCTGCCTCAGCAACTTAGCGAGGTCCTAAGCAATTTAGCCAGACCCTGTCTCCAAAAAAAAAAAAAAAAAAAAAAAAAAAAATTAAAAGGTAGTGGGGTGGCTTCATGATTAAGTACCCCTGGGTTCAATCCTTGGTGCCAAAATAAATAAAAATAAAATAAAAATATTGGGTTGCCTTTATTGAATTTTTAGAGTTCTTTACATATGACAGGTAAAAGAAACCCTTTGTCATATATATATGTTGCAAATATTTTTATCCATTCTGTAGGTTGTCTTTGTCTTGATAGTGTTCATTGAAGTACAAAATTGTTAATTTTTGTAAAGTCCAATTTATCTTTTTTTAATTGTTTTAAATTTATTTGTTCTTTTTAATTATATATGACAGTAGAATGTAGATTGATATATATACATGGAATATAATTTCCCATTCTTGTGGTTAAACATGATGTGAAGTTACACTGTCATGTATTCATATATGAACATAGGAAAGTTGTCTTCAATTCATTCTACTGTTTTCCCCATCCCCTTCCTCCCTCACTTTCCCCCATTTCCCCCCTGTCCAATCCTATGAACCTCCATTCCACCCCCCCACACACACCCCCGACCCCCTGCCTCTTGTAAGTCAGCATCCGCATATCAGAGAGAACTTTCAGCCTTTGGTTTTGGGGGATTGGCTTATTTCACTTAACATGATAGCTTCTGGTTCCATCCATTTACCAACAAATGCCATAATTCCACTCTTCTTTATGGCTGAGTAATATTCCATTGTGTATATGTACCACAATTTCTTTATCCATTCATCTATTGAAGGGCACCTATGTTGGTTCTATAGCTTAGCTATTGTTAATTGAGTTTCTGTGAACATTGATGTGGCTGCATCACTGTAGTATGCTGATTTTTAAGTCCTTTGGTATAAACTGAGGAGTGGGATAGCTGGATCAGATGATGGTTCCATTCCAAGTTTTCCAAGGAATCTCCATACTGCTTTCCATAGAGATTGTACCAATTTGCAGTCCCACCAATTTGTCTTTTCTTTTGTCTTTCCTGCTTTGATATCATATCTAAGAAGCCATTGCCTAATCCAAAGACAAGAAGATTTATAGTTTCTTGTTACTTGCTACTGGTTTCTCTTTTCATTCTTTTCTGATTGGAAGAACATATTTCTGTGGTTTCAATCTATTTAAATTTATTGGGATTTGACTCATGGCCTCATGTAGTTTATTTTGGAGAATTTTCTGTATGTACTTGAGAAAATTGAGTATTCTCCTGTGGTTGGGCAAAGTGGTCTGTTGACATTTCTTAGTTGTGGTTGGTTTTTAATGTTAGTAGGCTCTCCTGTTTCCTGGCTGATCGTCAGTTGGGTTGCTCTGTCCATTGTTGAGAGTGGGGTATTGAGGTCTCCAAACGTGGTTGCTGCATTGTCTGTTTCTTCCTTTGTTTCTATCAGTTTTGGCTTTGTATATTGCTGTGCTTGTAAAGTTTGTTATTGTTATGTTTTGTTGCTGGTTGACCCATTTATCATTATAAAATGCCTTTAACACTCATTACAATAGCTGCTATTTAAAAAAAAAAATACAACAGGCGTTGATGAGGATATAGAGAAGTTGGAATATTGTGCACTTTTGATGGGATTGAAAAAGGATACTGTCCTTACGCTGCATGTATCCTTGAATGAAGGTTCCTCCAGAAATTAAAAACAGAGTTGCCATACGATCCAGTGATCTCAGTTCTGATTTTATATGCAGAATTGAAAACAAGATCTTGAAGCAGCAGCACTATTGACAGTAGCCAAGAGATGGAAGCAACCCATATATCCATGGATAGTTCCAGTTACGTGTGCTTCTTTCCTTATTAGATTTGAGTCACTGTCTTTACCCCTGCTTTCAGCATCCAGCTTGAAGGACTGCTGTAGTATCATTTGTACAGCAGATCTGTTAGCCAAAGAAAACCCTAATCCATCAATGATCAAAGTCAAATTTTGATAAAATGTGTTAGACAAAACTGAACTGTCTTTGTGTTCTTTCCATAGAGAAGTGTATTATTAAAGTGAATGTATTGAAACTGTTGACATGTTAAAATGGGTTTGTGGCACGACTTCTACATTAGGAAACTTTGAAAACACATTTTGACACTACAAAAATGTGTATTTAAAACTGTCATCGATCCTATAGCTGCACAACTAGTTGAACAAATACTCCCGTGAAACAATAGCACACATGAAATCACTAGGGTCATAGCAACGTCCGTTATTGGGAATTGTTACAGGGAAGCAAACGTTGAAGCAAGAAGACATGGAGGGATTGAAGGGTCTAAAGCTGTGGTAAACATATGTTTGATGCTTTTTGGATAGTAGTTATTTATACCATGTAACAGTCCATATTTCTTCAATACTGTAATGATTATCATCTGCAAATTTAACATATTTGTTATATAGTTAGTACACTGGTACCAAGATGATGTATTTTTTGGCTTTTCTTACTTTTCCTTATTTTGAAGGATCTTTAGATTCATGACTCTTCCTGACAATCTGTTACCCTGACTCCTCACAGCATCTATTTGTAAGAGTAACTGTCAGGGCCAAACCATCCAGATTTTCTGACTTAGTTTTAATTTTTTCAAGTGCCAAACTGTAGGGATTTTTTTTTTCTACAACTTGTCATATTCAATACTTCGGCTGGACAAAGGTGATTTTTTTTCTTCTTTTTTTGTAAAAGCTCACAGAAGTACATGAGATAGTGGCTTCAAATAAAGTACAAAGGACCATGTCCTCTCTACAGAACATAATATTTGTATGTGATTTTTATCTTAACAATTAAACAGTACATGTTCATCATTAAACACATTTGTAGGGAATTTAGTTCAAGGATCTTAGTGATAATATTCATGTATACTTGGTAAGTTTACAGAGTTTACTTCCTAATTTGTTGTAAATGATTTTTTTGTTTGTTTGTTTGTTTGTTTTTTGTTACCGGGGATTGAACTCTGAGCCACATCCACATCCCCAGCCCTATTTTGTATTTTCTTTAGAGACAGGGTCTCACAGAGTTGCTTAGTGCTTTGCTTTTGCTGAGGCTGGCTTTGAACTGGCAATCCTCCTGGCTCAGCCTCCTGAGTCGCTAGGATTACAAGCCTGAACCACCACACGTGGCTATAAATGGCTTTTTTACATCTGCTTTGCTATCATCTGTAAAAGGGAAGTGTGTCATATCTGTGTATTAATCTCTTATTCAGAGAATTAACCTGAAACTTGTTTGCATTGGTTTCATTTATGCCAAAGAAGAGTCTGAGGAATCTGTAGAAGGCTTACCTCAGGTACTTTTTGTTAATGTATGGATTTAGGAAACCTGTGAAACCGTTTAGGTAAGTGCCTTCAAGTTCTCCATCTTTTTGAGTTCTGCTGAATGACCTTATGATCACCACCCCCTCTTCAAGAAAATACTTGGCTAAGTTTTCAGGGTTTCTATTCGGGAAATTCCAGAAGTACCCAAGAGATCTCTCACTGTTACCTTCTGACTAGTTCCATATATTTCTCTTTCTCTGTGGAATTCCTTTTTACCTAAAATTTATTATATTTCTTATCTTAAATTATCTTCTCCTGACCCTCTCGCTTCATAAAACTACTGTTGAATTTTTCTCTGAAAATAATGGCTGTGCCCCAAGCTGCTGGTTTCCAGCTACTCATGGTTTCCAACACCCTGCAGTCCAGCTCTGTCTTTGCTGCTGCTCGAACAGCAGTGAGTACCCACAGGGCCTTTCCCTCTGCCTTCTGAGTGTCTCAGCTTTTGGCATTTGGTTTGCAAAGTGCACATGTGCAGGCTACCCACTTGGTGTTTTAGGCCACTCTCCTGAACCAGCGAGTGGTCTTTTCTGTTTCCCATATCATCTTTTCATTTCTGTGACATTTCTGCTAGATTTCTCATTTAGTACTGTTTTACTCTGCAAATGTTCTTTTGCATCCTGCAGTGTTTTTCCTCCTGACTTTTCTGTTAAATTTCTGTTTTATCTATCTCTTCTGACTCTTCTGACTATGGGTATATCCCAAGAATTGAGTTTTTGGCCTTGTATTCTTAAATTTGAGTCCTTTACCCACTTCTCTTACTCATTGAAAAGAGTCTTCAGTTTACTCTCGTTGTATCTCTGTAGATCATTCCCATATTGCTATATCCAGCCCCTTGTGACTGTCTCAAATCTTAAATCCAAGTGGCTGTCGGGTGTCTTTATTTTGTTAACCTAGAGATACACACCATTTTGAAAGCTAAATTTTTAAATGTTATTTTCTATTTGTTTTTTTCTTATTTTTATTAGACACATAATAATTGTGCATATTTATGTGGTGTAGTGTGGTATTGTGCTACATGCATACAAGGAATAATGAGCAAATCAGCATAATTAGCATTTCTATGACTGCATATTTGTGGGCTTTTTTTTGTGCGTTGGGAGCATTCACATCCTCTCTTCTAGCCAGACCTTGTGGTGCATGCCTGTGATACCAGAAGTTTTTTTTTTTTTTTTTTTTTTTTTAAAGAGAGAGTGAGAGAGGAGAGGGAGAGAGAGAATTTTTTTTAATATTTATATTTTAGTTCTCGGCGGACACAACATCTTTGTTGGTATGTGGTGCTGAGGATCGAACCCGGGCCGCACACACGCCAGGCGATCGCACTACCGCTTGAGCCACGTCCCCAGCCCCGATACCAGAAGTTTTAATCCCAGCTCTCATCCTAGCAGCCCCAGACTGAGACAGGAGGATCTCAAGTTCAAAGCCAGCCTCAGCAACAGTGAGGTGCTAAGCAACTCAGTGAGACCCTGTCTCTAAAGAAAATACAAAATAGGGCTTGGGATGTGGCTCAGTGGCCTAGTGCCCCTGGGTTCAATCCCCAGTACTCCCCCCACCAAATCCTCTCTTCTAGCCATTTTGAAAAATGTAATAAATTATCATTGACCTTAGTCGCCCTACTATGCTATATCTTTTATAACCATTAACCAATCTTTCTCTATTCCCCTTACTACATTTCCTAGCCTCTGGTAACCACTGTACCTCTCTCTGCTTCTGTGAGGTCCACCTTCTTAGCTTCCATGTCTGAATGGCTTCTTTCACTTAACATAGCACCCTCACATTCTGTCCTTGTTGCTACAGTAATCGGATTCTTGTCTGCATATTTATTTTAATTTAAAATCCCTACTTCATGTATGTGCTAGATTTGTGCAGGTACTTCCCGGCCTATCTAAAGAACTCACAACTAAGTGTCAGCATCATTTGGTCTCCTGGCCCAGCCCTCTACAGTTTGTTCCTCTTCTTGCTTCATCTCCTGTGTGGATCTCTGGTTCTTGGTATCTGGAGGACTGTGCTAACCGTGGCCATACTACCACCTGTGACACCCTACCAGACCAGTTTCCTTCCAAAATTGACTTGTGTTTTTAGCCCTCACCAGTTAGAACATAATTTTTATCCTTTAGATGTCATTCAAGAGGATCTTAAGAAGAAAGTAATCTGCTGACCTACATTCAGAAGATGCTGCCTTTTGTGTTGGGGATAGAATATTCAAGTCCCAAACTAAGGAAGCTAATAGAAAATATAATTAAGTAAATAGTAATTATAGGCCATGATAATGGGATGGATGGGGATGACAGATTGCTTTCCCCACCTCAGCGTTAGGATCTGTGAGCCTGTATGGAGAATGTGAATGTCAGATGTGAGGTGCTCTTGTGCCTCTCAGCCTCCTGCAGCTGCTCTTCTGGGAAATGAGGGGGAAGATTTGGTGCAGTCTGCCTCTGGTCTCCCCCTCCGTGCCTCTCCTATCCATCACGTCCCTTGGAGCACTTCAGGTGAACCTTCCTAAGCTCTTTTCAGCTTCCCCTGGCCGCTAACCTTCACTGTGTTGGCGTCCCTCAGGTGTGCTGCTCCTGTGACACAGGGCAATGGAAGCCTTCAGTGGGGAATGGGTCCACTTACTTCCTTGGGAACACAGAGGGACAGGGCCAGCTAAACACCTAGCTTCCTGTACCCAAGTCACTCTGTTAACTGCCTGGGCTGGCCTTTAACTCCTGGCTCAAGTGATCCTCTTGCCTCAGCCTCCTAGGGTAGCTGGGACTACAGGTGTGCACCAACACACCTGGCTATGTGAACTTTTAATATGTATCCAGGAGCAGTTGTTAAGACTAAGGAATAGTTGTTAATATTTCTCCCTGAGATTAGAATAATTTAAAAAATTTCTTTAGAAAATTTGGAATTGCAACTTGAATGTACAATTATAATGGGAATTGGCTGAAGTTTTATGTACTGTCTTCTAATATGTTGTAGTGGCAACGTGACACGTAACTATACATATTTATAGGGCACAATGTGTACCTTACATAACAACCACGGGGTAATTAGCATATCTGTTACCCCAAATATTTATCATTTCTTTACAGTAAGAACATTCAAAATCCCTTTTTCTAGCGATTTTGGAATATGTTATACATTGTTAACTGTGATTATCCTATGTGAAGTAGAATAGTAGGACTTATTTCTCCTATCTAATTGTATCCTAGACTTCTTATACATTATTTGTGACTGTTCCAACATCCAGTAGTTTATTAGTAATAACAGGAAAATAACTGAATTCTTTTTTAGATTCTATTTTGGTTGGGACCCAAGAATCTGTACTTTTTTTTTTTTTTTGGTACAGATGATGGAACCCACGGGGCACTTACCCACTGAGTAACATCCCCAGACCTTTTTTTTTGTATTTTCTTTAGAGACTGGTTCTCACCGAGTTGCCTAAGGGCTCTCTAAATGGCTGAGACTGGCTTTGAACTCGTGATCCTCCTGCCTGGGCCTCCTGAGCCACAGGGATTATAGGCATGCACCACTATGTCCAGCTAAGAATCTACTTTAAATATAGTGTTTATAGTCAGGTAGTTCAGTCATAAATTAGGTTCAGCCATAAATTAATAATAATAACAAGCAAACTAGCAAGGTTTAAAATAGTCTTTAGAATGCATTTTGGAAAGCCCCAGAAGCAGGGCAGTTTCCCCAAGTATTATTTTATTTCACTTGTGCTATCATTAATGAGGATTATGAGAACCTATATAGAAAGAGCTCTGGAGTCTTAAAGTTCAGACTAGTTGTCTTGTCTTTATGCTATAAGAAGATAATCTACAATGCATCTGGGTAGAGTTTCAAGAGATGCTGTAGTAGCGAAGACAGCTGACAGTGGTCTGAAGATGTTTTCAGTCGAAGGAGGCAGTTGGCACACAAGGCCTGAGAGCCCTGAGCTGTCATCATCTGTAGTATATGAAATCACAGTCAAGAATTGTACTTCCCATAATGTCAACAGACTGACAGCCCCTAGTTAAGAATTATTTCTGCCTCATGTAAAAGAAGTCCAGCTTAGTGGCTCCCCCAGGGAGAAGCTGACTTTCCCCACATCCTAAGTGCTCTGAGGCAGGCTGTGCACAGCTGGTGGGGGGCACCATCTGCCCTTCTGCTCCACCATCCTCAGGGCACCGGCATCCTCAACTACATGTTCCAAGGTGACAGCTTCAAGGGCAAGGGAATGATGGGATAAAAGTCACACTCCAATGTAATACAGACTTAGAAATCCCCAGTAGACATCTTGTGTCTCGATGGCTTCAGCTATGTTACCATTCTTCTCAAGAGAAACTGTCAAGTAGTTTTTAAGGTGAATATATTGCCTTCCCCCACTATTTGGGGGTTTACGCTTTAGGAGAAAGGAGAGAATGGATGTGGTATAATCAACTACGTGGAAATGATGTATTCTGTAGTAGCCAGGCCTGAGATCTGCAGTACTCTTCTTAACTCTCTAATATCGCCATTAAAATGTGACTGCATGTGGACCTGTCCCCAGAGAATTCCTCTGGGCTCCTTTCAGTCTTCTTGGTGTGTGTTTGTTTTGATTCCTTTGACACTAATTAATAACTGACTCCTGGGCTAGGAAGGATATAGCTCAGTGGTAGAGTATTTGCCTAGCATGCATGAGGCCCTGGTGTTGCCAGTACCACAAAAAGAAAAGAAAAAAGACTGCCTTCTTTCTCAGAGATGTAATAATAATTTTCTTATTTTTTTTCACTTACTCATACAGATCCATTTTGGTCAGTGGATTTAGATCTTTGTTCACATTCCAGTAAATGTCCTTTTAAAACTTTTCATTTTGTAGCCTACTGTTGTGCTGATACATTTTGACTGACATTTCTAAATTTTACACAGGTGATATTCTTGAATTTCATGGTTCAGAAGGAACAGGAAAAACAGAAATGCTTTATCATTTAACAGCACGATGTATACTTCCAAAGTCAGAAGGTGGACTGGAAGTAGAAGTCCTATTTATTGATACAGATTACCACTTTGACATGCTTCGACTTGTTACAATTCTTGAGCATAGACTGTCCCAAAGCTCTGAAGAAATAATAAAATACTGCCTTGGAAGATTTTTTTTGGTATACTGTAATAGCAGCACCCAGTTATTGCTCACACTGTATTCACTAGAGACTATGATTTGCAGTCATCCCTCTCTCTGCCTTCTGATTATAGACAGCCTGTCAGCTTTTTACTGGGTGGACCGTGCCAATGGAGGAGAAAGTGTTAATTTACAGGAGTCTGCTCTGAAGAAATGTGCTCAGTTCCTAAAGAAACTGGTAAATGAGTATCACCTGGTTCTTTTTGCAACAACACAGAGCATCATGCAGAAAGCTTCACACTCTCCGGAAGGGCCTTCTGCCTCTAGTCGCCCATGTGATGCGGATACAGACTACAGACCCTATCTCTGTAAGGCATGGCAACAAGTGGTGAAGCACAGAATATTTTTCTTCAAACAAGATGATTCTAAAAGCAGCAACCAATTCTCATTAGTTTCCTGTCATTTAAAAAGTAACAGTTTAAAAAAACATATTTTTATCATTGGAGAAAGTGGGGTTGAGTTTTGTTGAGATGCATCATAAAATAGCCTTTTGTAAGCTACAGTGTAAGTCTTAAAAGGTCTTTTATAAGCTAAAGTGACTTGATTCTAAAGTTTTAACCTCAGGGAAATAATTTCTTAAACTAGTACAGTACTTCAGACAATTCTGTTTCTAGGCCATTGAAGATCAAACAAAGTGACATTCACAATTAAATTGTTTAAAAACTAAATAATATGCATATTTCAGAATAAAATGGACTTTTATAACTTTGTGTCACATTTTTTAAATTCATCTAGGTACTTAATTTGTTTGGCAAAGTTTAAATGTATTGCTCATATCTTATGTAACTCCATTATAAAGCTATGACTTTAGAAATTCTGTCATTAGAGCTACCTTATCATCTGCCTTCCACACTAAGAACTATGGAAGGCTGGAACATATTTTGTTATTATTAAGGTGGTGTCTTCCTATGTTGCCTGTGCTTGCAAGACTGGCATTGGACTTGGGATTTTCCTGCCTTAGCCTCCTCAGTAGCTGGGTGTACAGGTGAACACCTTAACACCTAGCCAACTAGAACATTCTCATCTGAGCTACATTGAATTCCCAGTGGACTTAGATAAGGTTGGGTTTCTGTTTTAATTCTTCAGTACTGGGAAATAAGATACCCATTCAAAGAACTCTTTGAAGTTTATTTTGAAATGTTCATCTCATTTTTATTAATAGATGCTAAAACTTATTTGTTAAAATAGTCAGATATAACCAGGTACAGTAGTTCACGCCTGTAAACCCATGACTGGGGAGGTAGAGGCAGGAGGATCTCGAGTTCAAGGCCAGCCTCAGGGGCTGGGGATGTGGCTCAAGTGGTAGTGCACTTGCCTGGCATGTGTGCGGCCCGGGTTCGATCCTCAGCACCACATACAAAACAAAGATGTTGTGTCCGCCCATAACTAAAAAATAAATATTAAAAAAAAAAAAAACCAAAGCCAGCCTCAGCAACTTAGCAAGGCCTTAAGCAACTCAGTCAGACCCTGTCTCTAAATAAAATGCAATTGAATCATTTCCAGTTAACAGCTGAAGAAGATTTTAGTATTCTTTGGTGCAATGAAGGTGGAATAAGGATATGCAAGACAAACTGTGGAGGAAGACAATTCTAGGAATTCAGTTTATTTTAATCCAAGAATAGATCTAATTATACCAGTATTTGGTATTAGATTGACCATTGTGGTCTCCTTGGATCTATATGCCAGAATGAGATGTGTCGCAAAGGTATCTGAATTACTCTAGGGAAAATGGGAGGGATCAACGCTATGTTCTTGTACATCCATTTATGTGTTACGTGTTACCTGTTCAGTTACAATAATTTATAATACTTAACTGTAAGTTCACTTATCAAATGAAGGTTGTTTTTTTTTTTTCCCCCCAGAATTGAAAAGAATACTGCAAAAAAAAAAAAAAAAAAACGAAGATCACATTTTTTATAGTGCAGACCTGGCCAATGTAACATGCTACCTGTGTCCCATCCCCATGCTCTGGGACACCTGCTGTTTCCAAAACCTCAGGGCTTCTGGGAGTGTCTTCTGGATGCCAAAGACTGCTGGGCTGCATGTGAGCAGCACAGACAGACTTTAACCAGTGAAGGGGAGGATTTGGGGTATAAACACCCAACTTCCACAGCCCTTAGTGGGAGAACTCGGGAATTTCTCAGGGTGGCTGCAGTTGGCTGGACTCCCAGTTGCTTACAGCAGTAATCACAAACATGTGGTTTATCACCATCCTCTCTTCCCTCTCTCAATTCCCTCCCTTCTCAGGGGCTTCATGGGATTGTATCCCCCTCATCAGTAAGAAATGCTCATCTGGAAACTCCTGCTGGTGAGGGGGAGCTAGACTTTCAGCAAACAGTAACAAGTTGTCAGACTAACAGCCTTCTCCAGCATTTGCCCTTCAGCCACATTATGAAATTGAAAACAAGGGCAGTCTAATTGTCACTCAAGCTAAATGACGTTGGATCACATGGTTCACATCCACAGGTTCTTATTGTTACTTTTTACCATTGGTATAACTTTAAACATGATATTTTGCCTATAGTTTGTCCTTTTCCCATTTCTGATACATATTTTTATTACATGCAAAACATGTTACACAATAACTTAGAAATATTTATAAGTTGGGGTCATAGACTTGTTTTCTCCCCAGGTCGATGTGTGCGATCAGTGAAATCTATTGCTCTACTATAGAGTAGTATTTTTTTACTCATAAAAGATAAAAATTTAGTCACCTTCCTCTCACTCTCTATAGTCTGGCATGGTGCGTGTGTATGAGAGAAAGACCAGTATATATGAAAAACTTAGCACGTTCTTAGCAGAATTCTAGCCTTCAATATGATAGGATTTTCCATTTATTTCATATATAAATGAAGTGATAATTTAATGGACTATTGTTCACAGATTTATAACTTATTCTTCAGGAACATGATTAAAAGATAATGAACTTTTGTATTAAATCATCAGTTGTATATTAATGTGTCATATAAAAGACCTAGTTATCTTACAAAGATTTGCTTTCTTACCTGATGGAAGGAATTAAGAATACTGGTTAATAAAAAATTCTTTTAAACTAGAAGTTATACTAATGGACTTTGTGAAGACTGTAGAAATGCTATTTGTAAAAAGAATCAGGCTTAAGAGAAAGAGAAATGACATATTATAAATTATGTGGAGAGCAAATACCGGGATCCTGGATACAACCCAAAGAATAATGGAAACAAGTGGGCAAGAGGTTGTAAGTCTTGAATATTTATTGCACTTATTTATCCTATTTACCTGTCCCCACTTCTCCTGCCAAATTGAGGGAATCCTAAAATAGAATATTTTTAATACTTTAAATAAAAATACTATGAGAAGTTTTTATAAACAAACCTTTCTTAGGGTTGGTATAAGAGGCTGGTAAAGACAGTGTATGTGAAAGATGGTTCAGACATTCATAACTGCTGTAGAAAATTAAGAAGGTGTTTACCACTTCAGATGTAAAAAGCTCTCAGCTTTCAGATACAAAGTACTGTATTATAAATAATGAAAACTTTTGATGCAGACTGCTGTATGGATTATCTAAGATGAGGGTAAGAGAAAGACATTTTCAGATGAGCACAAACAAAATATATCACCAAAATTGCCTCACTAAGGAATTTGTGAGAAAATACTTCACAGGAGAATTATCCCAGAAACTGTCTGAGATGTTCGAAATAATGGTGAGTAAAGTAAATGGAAATCACTTGAAAAAATCTAAAGAAACATCGATAGCATAAAATTATAATGTCTAATTTGTGGGAAGAAAAAACAAAAATTCAAGGTAATCTATTGCCTGTAAGCCTAGAGCATGTAATTTTAGGTAATTAGATTGTTTAACCTAAAAATCTTTTTCTGAGGAAAGTGAAAATGTGGACCAACTTTCAACACACACACACACACACACACACACACCTTATTAAAAATATTTTCTGTTACTAGTGATTGAACCCAGGATCACTCTACAACTGAGCTAGGACCCTGGACCTTTTGATTTATTGATATCAAGAGGGTGATTGACTGGTGCTGGGGATTGAACCCAGGGGACTCAACCACTGAGCCACATCCCCAGTCCTTTGTTATATTTTATTTAGAGACAGGGTCTCACTGAGTTGCTTAGGTTCTCACTAAGTTGCCAAGGCTTGTTTTGAACTCACAGTCCTCCTGCCTTGGCCTCCTGAGCTGCTGGGATTCCAGGCATGGGCCACTGCACCCGGCCTGATTTATTTATTTTTAATTTTTGCCACATGGTCTTCCTGACAGCTTAGCCTTGATTAAGTATGAACTTGAGAATTTGAAGGGCTGCCTTTAAAAGAAGCAATATATGTTCCAGTAACATACTGAGGAAACAAAAAAGAACTGAGAAAAATAATGAACAAATGCACTGAAGAAAAGGTAGTTATAACTAGCACAAAGTAATATATGTAGAAACCAATGCAGTTGTAAAGGACTGAGCTCTTTCACAAAAATCCTTGGGTCTTTAAAGTAGGTTTTAGCAGTCCTCTTATCTTAAAAAAAAATAATGACTTCTAAACAAAAGATAACAGATGTTAAAATTTAAAAAAATTTAAGATACTAGAAAAATATCTAGTATCCAAAGGAAGCAATTGTAGTTGTATAAATACATTTTAACTGTAGTAACAGCTTAAATTTCCATTTTAAAGATCATTACAAATGGCAGAAGGTTTGATTCATCATTTAAGATACCTTCAAAAATAAAAGCTAGAGCCAGGTGCAGTGGCTGTACTCCCAACTACTCAGAAGACTGAGGAAGGACAATTGCAGATTCAAGGTCAGACTGGGCAATTTAGAGAGAACCTGTCTCAAATAAAAAGGAACTTGGAAACAATTTTTTAAAAAAGAGATTTGCTTAAAAAAAATGATCAGGGAATTGGGAATGTAGATCAGAGGTATAATGCCTTTGGTTCAATCCCCATTACGGGGGTGGGGTGGGCAGAGAAGAACCGTAATTAGAAGTTGGTCAAGTTCCATCACTGTAGAAATTTTGTTATACTTTTTGTACTCAGAAGTCCAAGCAGTTAAAATTGGTCAAGGACAGAATCTAAACATACATAAAATTAAAATTGATCAGCTAGATGCAATGACCCATGCCCACAAATTCAAGATTAGCCCAAGCCATTTAGCAATAGCCTATCTCAAAATCCTGGATTTAATCCCCAGTACAGGGCAGAGGGGACTTGATCTAATGAACATGTGTAGAATTCTGCATACAGAATAAGAATGTATGTTCTTTTAAACATCAAAGGGAGATTTATGAAAACTGATTCCATATCAGTGCTGTAAGAAAACATCAAATTTAAAAGAATCAGTATCGTGGAGACCCTTTTTCTTGATCACAAAGCCATTGTCAGAAGTCAGTAACAAAGACTCCAAATTTAGAAAAAATTTAAGTGGGGGCTGACAGCACATGTCTGTAATCCAGCAGTTTAGGAAGCTGAAGCAGGAGTGTTAAAAAGTTCAAGACTGGCCAGGCCAATTTAACTATGATCCTGTCTCAAGATAAAATTGAAAAGGGTACAGGGATGTAGCTCAGTGGTAGAGTGCTTGCCTAGCACATGCGAAGTCCTTAGTTCAGTTCCCACTATAAAAAGAAGAATGGGCTGGGGTTGTGGCTCAGCGGTGGAGCACTCGCCTAGCACATGCGAGGTCCTGGGTTCCATCCTCAGCACTACATAAAAATTAAAATATTGTGTCCATCTACAACTAAAAATAAAATATTTTTAAAAAAGAAGAAGAAAATTGTGATTTCTCCCTAATAGGCTAATAGGTAAAATAAGAAAAAAAATCAAAATTAGAAAGTATAAGTGATGCTGGTGACTGACATTACAATACCTGATCTCAAATTTTACTACAAAACTATAGTAATGAAAACAGCATGGTATTGCCATAAAAGCAGACATGAAAACCAATGGAATAGAATAGAAAACAGACAAATCTACATAGATATAGGCATCTGATACTCGATAAAGGTGCCAAAAACATATGTTGGAGAAAAGACAGCCTTTTAAACAAGTGGAGCTGGAAAACTGGATATCCATATGTGGAAGAATGAAACTAGATCCTTGTTTCTCACCCTGCACAAAAGTCAAAGTGAATCCAAGACCTTGGAATTAGACCAGAAACTTTGTAATTGCTAGAAGAAAACAAGGTCAACATTCCAACAGGAACCAACTTTCTTAACAAGACCCCTAAAGCTCAATAAAAGAATCAGTATGTGGGATGATTTCAAATTAAAAACTTATGCACAGTAAAGGAAACAGTTAAGAACATGAAGAGAGAACCTACAAAACAGGAGAAAATGTTTGCCAGCCGTTCTTCCAATGGATTAATATCTAGAATACATAGAGAATTCAAAAAACTTAATTCCAAATAACCCAGTCAATACATGGGCAAATGCCGCTACCTGCACAGCTGAACCTTAAAGACCGGTGAAGAGCTATGGGGATTAAGACAGACATGCAAAGATTTACATAGAGAAAGCTAGGACTATGTGGGACGCCTACCTCTGATGGAGGAACAGTGACCCAGAGCCAGCACAGCACATTTATTCTACAGGTTTTAGGTTGCAGTGCCTCAAGGTATTGTGGTTACCTTCTCATTCCAAGGCAGCTGTTGTCTGAGCTCAAGGCCAAGTCTCCTATCCGTGCATTTGAACAGAACTTCCTCAGCAGGGCATTACCATAGCTCTTGAGCAATCTTGTCCTGCAACTTTGCACAAAAAGTTCCCAGGGCAAAGTGCAGCCACAGCTCTGCAGCAGTCATTGACCATGGTCTAAATCGCCCCTCTCCATAGGCAAATGAACTAAACAGACATTTCTTTTCTTTTCTTTTCTTTTCTCTTTCTTTCTTTCTTTCTTTCTTTCTTTCTTTCTTTCTTTCTTTCTTTCTTCTTTCCTTTTTTCTAACATTTTTAAAGTTATAGATGGACACAGTATCTTTATTTTCTTTATTTTTATATGGTGCTGAGGTTCGAACCCAGTGCCTCACATGTGCAAGGTAAGCACTCCACCACTAAGCCACAACTCCAGCCCCTAAACAGACATTTCTTAAAAGGAAATGCAAAGGGACAACATATATATGAGAAAATGAAGTTTAAAGCCAGCCTTAGCAATCAGGGAAATGCAAACCAAAACATGGATTTTTATCTCACCCCAGTTAGAAGGGCACACATCAAGAATACAAATAAGTTCTGGAGAGGATGTGGGAAAAGGTACATTCATGCATGGTTGGTGGCACTGCAAATTAGTACGATCGTTTTGGAAAGCAATGTGGAGATTCCTCAAAAGACTGGAATGGGACCACTGTGTGACCCAGCTGTCCAGCTCCTTGGTATTTACCCAACAGAATTAAAATCATGCTGTAGTGATACATGCATACCCATGTTTACAGCAGCGCAATTCACAACAGCCAGGTAAAGGAACCAGCTTAGGTATCCACCAGTAGATAACTGGATAAAGAAAATGTGGCACATACTCATACACAATGGAGTTTTATCAGCCATAAAGAATGAAATCATGCCAGGTGCAGTGAGTGGTGCATGCCTGTAATCCTAGTGGCTTGGTAGGCTGAGGCAGGAGGAATGCAAGTTTAAAGCCAGCCTCAGCAAAGGTGAGGCCTTAGCAATTCAGTGAGACCCTGTCTCTAAATAAAATTCAAAATAGGGCTGGGGATGTGGCTCAGTGGTTGAGTGCCCCTGGGTTCAATCTCTGGTACCAAAAAAAAAAAGAAGAAAACTGGCATTTGCTGGTAATTGGATAGAACTATAGAACATCATGCTCAGTGAAATAAGAAAATCAAGGGTCAAATTTCTAATGTGAAAGCAAGAGAGAAATAAAGAATTTTTAAAAATATGTATATGGAGGAGGAATCTCATGAAAATAGAAGGGAGAAGAATGGGGTCAAGGAAAGGTATCTAAGTGGAAAGAGGAGAGATGTGAAAGGGGGAGGAACAGCAGAATGAGAGTGACCACTCTATATTATGTGCAGTGTGATATGAGTATACATCACAGTGAGTTCCATTTATATGTATAACAATAGTGCACTAATTAAAATAATAAGGAGGGGAGAGAAGGGGAAGGGGGAAAGGAAGGACAGCAGAATAAAATAGACATTATTGCTGTGTGTATATATGTGACTGCATGACCAATGTGATTCTGCAACCTGTACACTCAGAAAAATGAGAAATTGTACCTCATCTGATTCAAATGTATGATATGTCAAGATCATTGTACTGTCATGTGTATCTAATTAAAACAACAAATAATAATAATTACAAGATCAGTAGAGCAGAGGAAGAGGATTGTGGGGAAAAGGACAGTACTCGGGACTAAATGGAGTATATTAAGTTACGCCTATTTATGAAAATGTTAACCCACAATCATGAGTAACTATAATGTTCTAATGAAAATAAAAAGACACAACAAAGGACAGAGGAAGATATAGAGTAGAAATAATGAAGTAGAAACCCACAAAAGAGCAACAAAGCCAAATTTCATTCTATTAAAGTATTATTGAGAAAGCATTCAAACGGTCGTAGGAATGAGTAAGAAAGCAGGTTTCTTACTAAAACTATCTCCAAAAATAAAAGCACTGAACAATAACTACAGGACTTGGATTGGCAGCTCAACTCTCCCCACAGACATTTAGGGAGACTTACAATTCACTTCTAAGGATAGTTGAATATGTGGTTTGGTCAGAGTCACCAAAATGAAGGGAAGAAAACATTAAATCACAATGTGTTTGTATTTAAAGCCTTAGGGACCCTGGGACCCAAGGAGTGAGACTGCTACTACTGAGCTGCTGGTCCTCATCAGCCCTGGAAAGCTCTTGGGCCACCGCCCAGGGTCACTGGGACCCTGAGTGGTGGTGCCTTGGGGTCCAGGGCTGTGTTGAGATAAAACCCCCCTGCACCGACGGCAGCTCTGGAGGTGTAACTCAGTGGTGGAGTCATTGCCTGGCATGTGTAATGCCCTGGGTTCAATGCCAGTACCACAAAAAAATTTTAAAAAATTGTAAAACTTGAGGAGACAGAAATGAAACAGAATGGCAAAATACTGATAAGTCTGGGGCTGGGGCTGGGGCTCAGCAGTAGAGCACTCACCTAGCATGTGCGAGGCCCTGGGTTTGATCCTCAGCACCACATAAAAAAAAATTAGATGATATTGTGTCCAACTAAAAAATAAGTACTAAAAAAACTACTGATAAGTCTTAAATTTGGGTGATACTAAGATTATCTCAAATTTTTAGGGCACCCAGGTCCTTACAAAGAAAGATCCTCTCATGAGGATACTGAGGCCTCAAATTATTTTCAAAAAATGAATTTTCCAGTGCAGTGCTAGGACTAGACTCGTAAGTTAACATGACACATGAGAAGATGCAGGCACAAATGACCCCCAACACACCACCAGAACACGGCCAGAGCGACGGTTTGGGACGGCGGTAGTTGGAGTTCGTGTTCTATGGTCCTTGCGTTCTCTGAGGAAAGGAAAGGGCACCACAACATTAGACACCAGGAGGGTTGTATCTTGTGACTTCAGGATGACATTTTAGGACAAAGGGACAATGATCAGATTTTTTTTTAATTAAAAAAGAAGAAAAAAGCCAGGTACAGTGGCACACACCTGTAATCCCAGACTACCTGGGAGACTGAAGCACAAGGATCACAAATTTGAGGCTAGCCTGGGCAATTTAGCAAGATCTTGTCTCCTAAATACAAAGGATGTAGCTCAGTGGTGGAGCACCCCAGGGTTCAATCCCCAGTTTTACAAAGAAACTAGAACAACAACAAAACAAAAAAAAGCCGGGGGCCGGGGGGGGGGGGGGGGGGGAGCGGGAAAGGAGGTAGCATAGTTGCCTTAGTCCCTCTTGCTGCATCCTCTCATTGTAGAAGGCAGAAAGGCAAGAGAGAATGAACAAAGGTACAAAGGTGAACTTGGTTTCATAAGAAACTCAATCCGGTAATAACACCGTCAATCCATTGGTGAGGTCTCCCCTCTGCTGCTGTTGCCTTGTGGAGATGTTTCCAACAGGCATTTTGGGCAACATGTTCAAACTATGACAATAATATAACAGGACAAATTGAAAAGACATTAAAAGATGTATATCTAAGCTGATTGTACCAGTAATTACATTATATGTAAGTGGCTGAGTATGCCAGTTAAAATGAAAAATTTAGATTAGACTTTAAACATACATATTCGTATTTACTATTTTTAAATAATAACTTTTATTTTTCCTTTGCATATGTATTTCCCACTTATTTGCTATTTTAAAGAGACATACATCTAGACATAGGAATACAGGAAACTTGACATTAAAGGAATGGAAATGATTCTCCATGCAACATTAATCAAGGCTGTGTATCTACAGTAAGGTCAAACAAAAGACACTGAGGCAAGAAACGTTATGAGAGGTGAAGTTAAAATATAAGATGGACCAAACTTTCCATTCTCCAGGAAGCTGTAAAGTTCACAGGATGTAAAAGGGGAACAGATCAATTCAGAATGATGGTGGGGGATCCTGACTCCTCTGAGCAACTGATAAGCCTCACCACACAGAAGATGAGCAGCATGGACCAGCACACCCACCAGTCATGTTCAGAGCACATTATTTAAAGCTTGCCACCATCCAGGAAGGGTTACTATGGCCACTTGGAGCACATCACTTGAGACTGGTCTCCATGTACCTGCACAGACATTGTTTTGGAGATAGTATTTTGGCTTTTTGTTCTGCTGTTTGTTTTTCCTTATTGTAGGTACTGTTTTTTACTTGCCATGTTTACTTAACAGTGTGTTTGTGGATATCTTCCCACAGCAATTGATAAGTTGTCCTAACCTCTTTGAAACTCTATGTGCCACTGTTTGCTTATCACCCCTCAAGCGGACATTTAGGTTGTTTATGTTTTTCTAAGACCTTACACATATAGCTTAGTGGTAACTCCAATAACTCTTTAGGTAACAGAAAAGCTGTTTCATGGGAAAAGGATGTTTCCTTTTTTTGAGTTTTCAGTATAGTAATATGTACTACTAAAGGCTATAGAAAAACAATAATAAAGGCAGGGCTTTGGACCATCATCGGATCTGCAGAACTCAATTCTTGGTCTTTTAATTTGCATGAATGAATGACTTTACATTTTTGCCTAGTCTGTCAAAACTCATAATTTTTAAATTCGAATTCTCCCTGCGATGAGTGTCTTGACCATACATGTATTAGCATTTGAGTAACATAAGACTCAGATTTCATTCTGTGATGGGAATTGCAAGGTGATATGACTCATGTGAATGCCAACAGAGTATTCAAAATTTAGGAAATTTGTCTCTGATCTGTGTAGAAATGTCTAAATTAGAAATACAGGTTAATATTTGGAGTATTCTTAGCCCAGTGTATTATATTTCCTCATATCTGAAGTCTTAACTTGACATGCATTAACCTATACAACTTTAAATATTTGCAAAATTATATTTTATATGAGCCTATAATAAATGACCATATTACAATTCAGAAGCTGAAAAGCATAGTGAGAGTTGCTATGGGAACCTTAATGTGATATTCCCTTACTTTCATTTAAATTTCATTTTTAATATTGCATTAACATTTTTGCATTTAATGGATAGATATTTGAATTAATATTGAAGTGCTCTCTCTAATATAAATAAAATATTAGAAATGAAAATGTGATTTTTCTTTCAAGAAATAAATGAACATATAACCCAAGATCTTGTAGAAATAACAGCACTTGAATTTTAATTTATTGGATTCCATTCAGTTATTTTGAAGTTTCTTAAAGGATTCCTTTTGAAAGATTAAGAACTATTTGTGGATGGTCACATAATTCATGTCGTAATATTTCAAACCATGCAGAATTTCCTGAAGCCTGCTTGGGGGCTTATCGTTAGTTATTCTGTATTCTGACTAGACGACCTTGAAGGCCTCTCCCCTGCTGTCAGTCCTTGATGGTGTGGTCCTCACCCACAGGTGGTGAGCTTAATCTCACCTGAAGCAGTGGTATTGCCAGGTACAGGCTTGGCTGTTCCAATCCATCATGTGAACGCTCAGTTGAGATAAGTGATAGGGTAGTGTGCTTTCCTGACTATACAAAGTATTCACTGTATGGGAATAGAGCACTGGAAAAATTTAGAAAATGTGGAAAATTTATGGACACAATTCGTGACTGGAAGAAGCTCTTGGTGTCAGCAGACTTCAGTTTTGATACTCAACAATGATTAGGGCTATGACTGTGTGCAAAGTCATTTAATCTCTTATGTACAAAACAGAGACTAAATCAAGACCACTTGGTTCTTTTCTTTCTTTTTTTTTTAATATTTTTTTCACTGTAGTTGGACACAATACCTTTATTTTATTTATTTATTTATTTTTATGTGGTGCTGAGGATTGAACCCAGGGCCTCCCATGTGCTAGGTGAGCACTCTACTGCTGAGCCGCAGCCCCCGCCCCCACTTGGTTCTTTTCTACTCACATACCCCTAAAGGAAATCTGGAAAATTACATATCCCCTCATGCCCTTTGACTTTTTCAAAATTATTTTTCATAAGCCTAAGACATGGCAAAGAATTTAATTTTGGTCATATTAACATTTTTAGTATTTACTTAATTTATCCACTAAAATCTACATATCACAGCAATTTTATACCTATCATCATTCATTTTTAAAGATGCAAAAGTAAAGCTTGGCGATTCTATCTATGTGGGGTAGTCAGATTCACAGACAGGCAGTGGGAGAAGGGTGATTGCTGGCGGCAGGGGAGGGGCAGATAGGGAGTTGTCTCATGAGTGTATTTTCAGTTTTGCAAGATAAAAAGATTCTGAGATTGAGTGCACAACTTAAAATGTTTAACATGGTAAATGCTATGTGTAATCAGAATCTTTAAAAATTGAAAGCAAATTTTAAAACTAAAGCTTGTATTGAACAGTTAGAATTTTCACATTATGCCTAGTTTTGTTAGTTTATATAAAATCTATTCTCCTTCGCCCCCCTGGAATTTTAATCTAATCTAATCTAGTTTTTGTACTTGACAGTATTTTGTTGACTTAGCTGGCTTGATTACATGTCTCTGCAACACATATATGTAGATAAACTTAGATTGGAGACAGTTTTCTCCTGTGATCTCAAGACTCCAAATATGGAGAAATTTTGTTAATTTTAAGTTTTTGGTAGAACATGGTTGACCAAAACAACTTTGCTATTTCAAATATTGATAAAAATAGGTAACAAAGTGAAGTACGTTGGAAACATAATTCTTTATAATATCTATAAATTGCCTAAATATACTAAGTACATAGTAGAACTGACTAAATGAACAGGACTAGTTGATTAATTATATCAGGAAGGACACTTGCCCCTGTTTGCAAATAAATATGAGGAGTTGGGAGTGGAACAAAGTGATAGAGCACATGCTTAGCATTCATGAAGCCCTGGGTTCAAGCCCAGGTCCAAAATCGTTCATTGTTGGGGACCACAAATTAAGTCAAGATGGCGCCTGGCAGTTTGCCAGGAGGAGTGGTTTGTAAGGCAACGCCATCGAGCCATTAAGATGGTAGGGATTCCTTATTTGGCTGATTGCTGTAACTGGATGATGCTAATTGAGTCAAGCTGTGTGTAATCAGTTAGGTATATATACCTCTGCTGTCCCGCAATAAAGCGGCTCCTGCTACCTTGGGTGCCCGCTACCTTGAGTTCCCACTCAGTTCCCGCTGAGTTTCCTCGCAATAAAGAATTCCCATTTCAACCATCAAGTCGCTTGTCATCTCCCAGTTATTGTGCCCAGCTGGACTGCGGCAGTACATATGTGCATAAGTAAAAGAAATGTGGCTTTTTTAGTTTAATTTTTTATTCTAATTAGTTATACATGATAGTAGAATGCATTTTGACACATCATACATAAATGGAATATAACTTCTCATTCTTCTGATTCATCATGATGTGTGCACATATGGTAGTAATGTCCGATTCATTCTATTATCATTCCTACCCCATACTATCTCCCCTCCCTTCACTCCCCTCTGCCTAATCTGAAGTACCTCTATCATTCCCTAGTTCTTCTCCCTTATTGTGAATTAGCATTTGCATATCAGAGAAAATATTCAACCTTTGTTGTTTTGGGATTGGCTTACTTCACTCCTCATTATATTCTCCAGCTCCATCCATTTACTGACAAATGCCATAATTTCATTCTTTAAAGTTGTGTAATATTCCATTGTGTATATATATAATATTTTCTTTATCCATTCATCTGTTGAAGAACATCTAGGTTGGTTCCATAGTTTAGCCATTGTGAATTGAGCTGCTATAAACATTGATGTGGCTGCATCATTGTAGTATTCTGATTTTAAGTCCTTTGGGTATAAACCAAGGAGTAGGATAACTGGGTCAAATAATTTCATTCTAAGTTTTTTGAGGAATCTCCATACTGCTTTCTTTAATTGTTGCACCAATTTGCAGTCTCACCAGCAATGTAGGAGTGTACCTTTTCCCCCACATCCTCTCCTAACACTTACTATTGTTTTTATTCTTGATAATTGCCATTCTGACTTGAATGAGGTAGAATCTCAGTTGTAATTTTGATTTACAAGAAATGTGGCTTTTAATATCCAAAAATCTAAGGTAATGAAACTCTTGCATAATATAAAACATTAACTTACCTCAAGGTTATGTTTCTTTCATCTGAAGTGGTAGAGTTGATCTATTGAAAGAAACCTAGAAATTTTCACCCTCTTCCTTGTAGCCAGGCAAAATATACAACTACAACACAAGTGAACGGTCATTTTCAAGAACTATGGAATACAGAGGAAATGGCCAGTGTCCTAGTAAGACAGAACAGACTTGGACTTCAGAATCAGATCTCTGATATAGAAGAATCAGAAGAAACTGTTTCCTTTGGGAAGAGCACCACGAGAACTCTGCTGAGGGAGAATATTTTATTCAAGACATCCACTGATTCTATTCTTTGTTGAACTTAGATGGAGCCTCAGGCCTAGCCCATGTCCTGTGTTCCCTGAACCTCCTGTGTTCTTTGAACCCTCCCTGATCCTTGGGGAGGAGTTTACTTCTGCACGCTTGCTTGTATTCCTCATTTGAAACTTCCATACTATCTTTTTAAAATTATTTAGTTATTCTAATTTGTGATACATGATGGCAGAATGCAATTCATTTAATATTACACATATAGAGCACAATTTTTCAAGTCACTGGTTGTACACCAAGTATTCTGACACCCTTCGTGTCTTCATACATGTACTTAGGGTAATGATGTCTAGCTCATTCCACCGTCATTCCTACCTCCTTGCCCCTCCGCTCCCCTCCCTCCCGTTTGTCCTATCTAAGTTCCTCCATTACTCCCATGCTCCCTTCCCATCGCCATTATGCGTCAGCATCCTCATATCAAAGAAAACATTCGGCCTTTGATTTGGGGGATTGGCTTGCTTCACTTAGCATTATATTCCAACTTCATCCATTTACCTGCAAATGCCATGATTTTATTCTCTTTTAATGCCGAGTAATGTTCCATTGTGTATGTATGCCAAAGTTTCCCTATCCATCCATCTACTGAAGGGCATCTGGGCTGGTTCCACAATTTAGCTGTTGTGAACTGTGCTGCTGTAGATATTGATGTGGCAGACTTCCATACTATCTTGACTAATATTTTTATGTGCATCTTCTTTTTCTTCCAATCTATACTGTAAATTCCTATCCTTTTGTATCTTTCAGAGTTTGTCGTAGCGTAGCCACTCAATAATGAGCGACTACTGGTTAGTTCTTAAGAAATTAGGTTTCTCTTGGCCAAAGGAGATAGAAAGGAACTGGAGTCTGCCTGTTTTGAAGACAACAGATTCATTGGCAGAGGATGCGAGTGGCTCCTGGGAGGAAAGGGGTGCTGTCCCCCTCCCAGCATTTTCAGCCACCCACTCCCAGGATTGTTTTCTTTATACAATATCGTGCTTGACATTGAAGTCACATTTATTTAGCAGAGAGCTTCTGGAACTATTCTTAAATTTTGATTGTAGCATTTAAATTTGATTCATCTAATGAAGAGCAGGATGTGCAGAGAGAAAGAGCAAACCCAGTTCTATATAACATGCATCTTATATTTGGTCGAATGAAACTTCCATCAAAACAACGTGCCTGCCAGGAGCAGTGATGCACACTTGTAATCCCAGCGGCTCAGGAGGCTGAGACAGGAGGATCACCAGTTCAGAGCCAGCCTCCGCAACTGCTGAGGCACTATCTCTAAATAAAATGAGACCCTGTCTCTAAATAAAATACAAAATAGGGCTGGGATGTGGCTCAGTGGTTGAGTGTTTTCCACCAAAAACTCTCAAGTTTAATGGTAATACAAATTACCTGGGGATCTTTTTAAAACACAGATTTTGCTTCAGTAAGTCTGGGCTGAAGCTTGAGGTTTTGCATTTCTAACAAACTCCCAGGTCCTGTTACTGCTGTTGGTCTGAGTTTGCATTTAGAGAAGTATAGCCTCAGAGAATCTGGGGCTCCCAGACCTCTCAGTGCTGCCCTAGAATCTACCCTATTCCCAAAGCTCCTCTTCTTTTTTCCTCTCTATGTTCCAGCCGTAGAACTGTTGTGCCCCTCCTGACCAGCTAGCCCATTATTTTGCCAACATGAAATTGGACACAACTCCTTTCCTTTATAATAATAATTTGTGATGGAAAAAAGCAAGATTAGGAAGTGAAGCGTCGGAGGCTCTGCAGACACAGATTCACCACAATTGAGATCATGCCAACAACAAGCTTTGGGTCTTTCCATTATAGACAAGGGCTTACCTGTGACCCATAGTGGTATTTACTAGCAGTTTTAGAGATGAAACACCAATTCCACAACATGATTTTATTCATATACACAGTTGAAGTCCTTGGAGGATAGCAACCAGAGGATTGTGTGCTGAATTTCATTTAGAAAATAACTCCCAGCTATGATACACATTCAACTGGAAGAACCTCCTTGATGTCCTTTAGAATGCTGACTCCAAATGTGAATTTCAAATAATGTTTTAAATGTGAGATAGAAGCGAAGAGAGAAGGAGTGGCACTGAATAGACTGTCTAAGCAAGTACTTTCTAACATAGATGCAGGTTAGTATTGTGCATCCTAAAGCTAGAAAGCTTCACATGTACTTTCATCATGATCCTTCTTTTTTCCTCATTAAGGACAAAAATAAAAAGCTAAGAGTGCTCTGGCTCAACACAAGGCATAATGCAACTGAGTGAGTTGGGAACCTGGCCTGGAAATGCCCCTCACCTGGTCACAGCCTTCCTTGGTTCCCACTGGAGTTGTGGAACTACCAGAGGTAATAATGCCGTACTGAACAGAGTACCTGGAAGACGAGTTGGTAAAATGAGATCCTCCTACCTTTGTCCCTTCAAACCAGTGGCAGTCTAGGAAATAACTCAAATCTGCCCTAACATAGACTTGGAATGGACCTGCCATACAACTTCATGGTCTTTCCATTCCAGATCTTCACAAGGCCAGGATTGAGCCTGGCTATGCCTGTGCACCAGTGACCCTGTGCCTTTTTCACCAGGCTTGTTAGAACTCTTTTATCAATCATCTTTTTAAAGGAGGTTGTGTAGGCAGGACACCCATTTCAGAACTTCACATCTTTTCCTAGAAATCTGGTGAGATGAAACTCTGTGCCTTTGCCATCACTCCTCCTTCCCCAAAGTCAGTGGCTCTCTAGGAAAGAGAATTTGGTCTTTCTCTCAAATGTGTTACACGTGGACTAGCCACAGGTTCACAACAGGCAAGTTCAAGTGTTTCTACTTCTGGGTCCCTAACAAGGTTGCTATATGGAGCCTGGACCTGTGGCACTGCAAGTCCTGGGCCTCCTTCATCTGGGTTCCTTTTCTACCCCCCCCCCCTTATGATCACAGCCACTCACATTCTCGTCCCCATTTCACATGTTCATTGTCCAAGCTAAAGCGTCTCCCAGTTCATGTAGGTCTTCCTGGTCTCTGCTCCTCTTTTCTCCAGTTACCAGTTAAGGAAGGCATGTGCTATAAACACTGGCAGATCTCCCCCACCTCCCACCAAATAACCTTGTGAGGAACAGTCCTGTGTTTTATTTAGTATTTGAAAATCTCAGATTCAGAGATTAATTTACCCAAGAACAACATCTATGAAGTTGAGTGAAAATCAAGTGTGGATTGATTGAAGTCTAAGCACCACCAGAAGAATGTGGCCCTGGTCTTTGTCGGTGCAGGCTGCTATAACAAGTGTCATAATATACATTTATTTCTCACATTTCCAGAGACTGGCAGATCCACGATCCAGGCCTGACAGATGCACTGTCTGATGAGGGCCTTGGCTCACAGGTGCCATCTGGGAAGGACAGGAGGCTCTCTGGGACTTTTTGATAAAGGCACTAACTCATTCATGAGGGCTCTATCCTCATGACCTGTTCACCTTCCAAAGGCCCCACCTCTAAATCACCATCACCTGGGCATTTCGATGCATGAATTTGTGAGGACACAGACATTCAGTCCCCAGTAGTGGTCCACTTCTGACAGGCTACAGACCTCTGAAGGAGGTGGATGGGAGCATTTTTCCCCAACACAGTGCCTGTGTTAGTCCTACCCCAGGTGCTGTTCCAAGCCCTGTTACTGAAACAATTTCCAGAAACAAATACCCAGAGACTCCCCTCCTTGACTTCCTACTGTGACAGTGCAGGGCAGGCATAGGCGCTTTCTCGGCTCCAGTTAGCTTCACCCCGCTCACTCACTGTTTTCAAGTAAGGGAAAGCCATATTCATCTACCCAGGGGAGTAGAGAGTTCCCAGTCCCAGCTCAGAACAGCGTGCACAGTCTTCCTATTCAGCAGTATAAGTGAATGTATTTTTGGAAAGTATTCATCTAATCACCTGTCCACATATGTTATTCAGCTATGTATCTACTTATTACTCATGTGTACTGAAAATAATCATCTCATACACTGCTTTATTCAAATCACATTTAGATTTTTGCATTTAATTTCGGATTGATTTTAAGAGATACAAAGAACAATGACCAGGATGTTTATAGAGTTTCAGAAAATTCCTCATTTGATGCCTGGCCTCAGATATTTGAAGGACTGTTTAATACAAGAGGAATTAGACAATTTATATGCTTTCAAATCTTATGAATTAGAGGCATATTTCAGACAGAAGTGAACTTCTGCCTTTCAAGCTGATCAGCATCAACAGTTGCTTGTGTAGCAAGTCTAGCATTTCTGACTCAGCGGTGACTGTAGAGTCAGCCATGTGTCAGGGATGTTGAGATGTGTCTTGATGATTGAGAGTTGACCTTCCTGACATTCCTAAATATAATCTGTTCTAAATCTTAAAAAACAGCTTGTTCTCTGGATTGTAAGATAGGATTTGTCCTAAGTAGACCATGAGATTTACAATAAGTCCAATCCAACTGAGATGATTTCTGGAATAATGGAGGGAGGAGCTCCACAGACCCTCTTTCCTAATAAAGCAACTCTATCAGGTAAAACCACTTTTAAAAAGTCTCCAGATGGCTCCTGACTTACAATGGTTCAGTTCACAGATTTTTCAGCCTTATGATACATGTTCAGTAGAAACTGCTTCAGATTCTGAATTTTGTTCTCTTCCTGGTCAGCAGCATGCAGTCTGAGCTTCTCTTGCAGTGCTGAACAGTGGAAGCCATGACAGCTCTCAGCCATCCTCTTGATCCCCAGGGTAAACCGCCAGTACTCTAGAGTGCACTGTGTGGCTACACTGGGGTATTTGGTAGTGTAGGGGTATTAAATGCATTTTCAGCGTATGATGGGTTTATCAAGACATATTCCACTGTAATAGAGGAACATCTGTCTTTAAAGTCTCTGGAACATACTGCTATGGTTTGGATCTCAGCGTCCTCCCAAAGCTCCCTTTAGGAATATTTAGAGGTAAAATGATTGTGAGAGCTGCATCCTAATCAGTCTATCCTAGTTGAATGGCCTGACTGGGTGGTAACTATAGACGGGGGGTGGGGGGGCATGACTGTGGGAGATGGGTCTTTGGGAGAGTGTCCTGGAAGAGTGCGTCCTCCCTGTGTCCCCCCCCCCCAACCCCTGTAGCCCCCTTGCTCAGTGCTATGGAGTAGTCCAACCATGAGCAAAATAAACTTTTCCTCCTCCACGTGACTCTTGTCAGATCTTTTGGTCACAGTGACACAAAGACGACTAAAACATGTGCTGAAGAAGCACTGAGTCAGTATTATTTTTAGGTCTGTGGGTGATTTACCAGTTGCTAAGAGGACAGGGAAAGTCTCGGGTACTTGAGGCACAGTCTTTGTTCAGTGTGATGCAGTTCCACCTGGACACCTGATCACAGGCTCCCTCTTCCCAGCTCCCGGCTGTGGCTACAGTGTGGTTTTGGGATAGACGTTCGACCAGCATTTCTCATCTTCTCCCAAGTACATGGAGAAGCTTGACTCCTAGCAAAAGTATTTGAGAGGCTGGGGATTCCTTCTCCACCCAGCACCCACTCCTAGGGCGGAGCCTTGCCCCAAGCACAAGAGCTGAGACACTATCCAGCAGCCTGCACTGCAGCTCCCAGTCCTGGCAGGTTCCATGCCAGGAAGAGCAAGCCAAGGATACTACTGTCCCTCCCAGTCATCTGCCTGTGTCACTCCGAGAAGCTCTGAGAGAAGTTCTGGAGAAGTGGCAGAGGTAAGCTGTCAGAAGAGAGCTCCGGAGCTCTGCTCAGGGAATCTGACATTATTTGGAACAGAATGTGAGGAAGTTTAAGGCTGAGGACACTTCCCAAAATAAAGGAGATTTTGATAGTTCACAGAGAAAGAAGTCGGTAGATTTGCTAGAACAACATAGTATATTATAAGCCAGTTAGAAGTCTACCAGAGGAGACAGCTAAGAAGATCCCTATGGAGTCAGAACAAAACTCAAAACTGGCCTCAAAAACTACTCCTATAGGGAGCAATCAGATCAGACTGTGCAGAAATTAATTCCCTGGGACATTGTTGAAAGCAGTGGAACAATCTCCCAGCATTCAGAGACAGCAAACAGCTGGGGGTGATACCAAAGCAGCAGACGGCTTAACAAAGATCAAAACCCCATAATGGTTGAGCACGGTGGCTCACATCTGTAATCCCAGCAACTTAGGAGGCTGAGGCAGGAGATCACTAGTTCAAGGCCAGCCTCAACAATTTAGTGAGAGCCTAAGCAGCTTAGTGAGCCCCTTCTCAAAATAAAAAGGGCAAGGGATATACCTCAATGGTAAGGCATCCCTGGGTTCATTCCCCAGTATCAACAAACAAACAACAACATAAAAACTGGATGACTGTGTATGCTAAGGCTGCACCCCCTCTGATGAGCAACTTCTGAGGTGGACACCTGAGAAAACAGGTGTTAGTAAAATAGTGCGGTCACTAAAAAGTAAGGTGTCGACAGAAAGCTTAAGGCCTGGGCAAGAAGATTTGGTGTCCAGAGTTGACTACAATATATTATCTAAAACTTCCAAATTCCAACCAAAAAATGACTAGTTATGCAAAAGAACAGAAAAGTCTGACCCACACACATAAAGAAGAGCAAGACAAAGCAGCTATTATACACAGAACTAAAAATAATGCTTAAAGAGTTAAGGAAGATAGGAGCCACTGTCTTATCAAATGGGAATATCAGTAGAGAAACTATAAGACGTGGCTGAGTGAAGTGCAGGGATGGAAAACCAGGAGAGCTGAAATGTAGAATTCATCAGAGGGGCCCAGCAGGTTTCAAGCAGCAGAAGATGATGATCAGCAAAAGTAAAGATAGATCTACAGAGAGAATGCAATCTGAAGGGGGGAGATAAAGAAAGACGAACGTGAGGCACCACCGGGAGGGTCAGGAGGAGAGGGGAAGAAGGCAAAGGCAGAGATGACCCAGACCCCCCACGTTGAGGGAACATTGGTCCCATCCAGGCCAGTGTGCCTGGTACCAACAGCAGGCACCAGGGAGGAGGGAGACTGCAGACCACCTCTAACAGACAGACAGATCCTCAGGAAAAGCAGCAAACCCACCAGCAGCACCAGAGGAAGTGGGCTCGTCCCTGGGAGACAGGGTTAGCGTCACTTTTAATGTGACTTTTTTTCCCTCCAGAAGTGGGAATTGAACCCAGGGCCTTATACACTAGGCGAATGCTCCCCAGCCCTAGTTTAACATTTTTTAAAAACTGCAACACGTTATTTAAATAGGATAAAGACAAAAACCATGTGATCATCTCAATGGAAAAGGAAAAACTGTTTGAAAAAATGCAACATCATTTCATGATAAAAACCTTCGACAGACTGGAGTCCAAGGGGCTTCTTCACCTTACGGAGCATCCAGATAAGGCCTGAGCTGACCCCACACTGGTAGTGAGAGACCAAGTGCTTGCGCCTGAGCGCAGAACAAGGCCTGACAGTCAATCTCCCATGGTTCTTCTTAGTGTTTTTTGGAGGTTCTAGCCAGGGCAACCGAGCAAGAATGTGAAATAAAAGATATCCACATTGGGAAGGAAGAATCTTACAGTATTTCTGTTCACAGACGGCATGAGCCTGTGCGGGAAACCCTGGAGAGTCCAGTAAAAACTAGAAAAACTGCCCTGACTACATCATGGGATACAAGAGGACTCACAAAGATCAGTCGTATTTCTTTCCCCTCCAGTACAAATGAGATCAAGAAAACAGTGCCGTCTGTAACACTATGGAAAACGCAGGTGTGAGGCTGCCCACCATGACCCCAAAACCTGGAGGCCGAGGCAAGAAAAGCAAAAGTTCAGAGCCAACCTTGGCCACATAGTGAGACTTCTCAAGACAGAAGACAGAAAATGAAAAGAACTGGAGATGTAGCTCAGTGGTAAAGCACTCCTGGCTTCAATCCCCAGCACCAAAAAACAAACAAACAAAAAAACCCCCACACTTCCCCACACATTGTATAGGAGTTCCCTTTCCACACACTCACACTCTCACCAGCAACTGCTATTTTGGTTTTTTAATTTCATTTTATTTATTTATTTATTTATTTTGATAATAGACTTTCTGACTGGGATGGGATGATATCATGTAATTTTTATTTTATTTCCCTGATAATTAGTGGTGGTGAGCATTATTTTGTACACTTTTTGGCCATTTTGTCTTTTTTTCTGAGAAGCATCTATTTTCAGATCATTTACTCATTTTTTAATCAGACTTTTTAATTGTTTGAGCTCCTTATTTATTCTGAGTATTAATCCTTTGTCAGATGAGTCATTTATAAACGTTCTCCCATTTTGTATATTGCCTTTTAGCTCTGTTTGCTTTGCTGTGTAAAAGCTTATTATTGATAATGTTCCTATCTGAGTAGTTTTGTTTTTGTTGCCTATACTTTGGGGCTCTTGTTCAAAAAATTGTTGCTTATCCCACTGTCTTAAAGTGTTTCTCCTACAAAACATATTTGACAGAAATCGAAGAAAATTTAAATGAAAAGAAAGTATCCTGTGTTCATGGACCAGGAGACTTAATGTTACTAGGATAACAATATTCTCTAAGTTTATTTAAAGATCAAAAACATTTCCTGGCTGGGCACAGTGGCTCACGCCTGTAATCCCAGCAGCTCGGGAGGCTGAGATAGGAGAATTGTGAGTTCAAAGTTAGCCTCAGCAACTGCAAGGCACTAAGCAACTCAGTGAGACCCTGTCTATAAATAGGGCTGGGGATGTGGCTCAGTGGTTGAGTACCCCTGAGTTTAAACCCCAGTACAAAAAAAAAAAAAAAACCCAGTTCCTATCAAAATTTCATTTGCCATTGTTGCATAAATTGGCAAGCTGACCCTGAAATTCATATGGAAATTTCAGGGACCCAGCACAGCAAAAATATTTGGATATTTCGCAAAAAAAAAAAAAAAAAAAAAAAAAAAAAAAAAAAAAAAAAAAGATATACAAAGCTAGGCATGATGGTACACTCCTATAATCGTACTAGGAGGCTGAGGCAGGAAGATTGAAGTTCAAGGCCAGTCTGGGCAACTTAGGAAGACCCTGTCTTAAAATAAAAGCGACTGGGGATGTAGCACAGTGGTAGAGCACCCTGGGTTCAATTACCAATGGGGTGGAGGAGGATACACACATCATTAGCTATCAAAGAAATGCAGGTAAAAATCATGAGATGCCACTTCACATCATAATAAATGGATAGAAGATATGGAGAAGTTGGAATATTTATACATTTCTGGTGGCAATATAAAATAGTACAGCTGTTTTGGAAAAGTCTGGCAGTTCTTCAAAGGTTGAACATGGAGTCATCATGTGACCCAGCAATTCCACTCCCATGGTCTATCCAAGGGAAAGAAAAATGTCCACACAAAAGCCTGGACGCTGTGTTCATGGCAGTGTGAACAATTCAAATGTCCTTCCCTGATGAATAGGTAGGAGGGGTAGCTCCGCACAACGTCATTTGACAATGGAAGGGATGGAATATTTATAAGCACAACACCTGTATGAACCTGGAAAACATCATGCTGAGTAACAGAATCAGGCCATGAGAAGCTACACGTTGTATGATACCCGTTGCATGAAATGTTCAGAATGGAGGAGTCCACCAATAGAAAGCAGATCAGAGACGACTAGGGATTGAGGCTTGGGAGGAAAAGGGATGTGATTGCTAGTAGGCATGAAGTTTCTTCTGGGGGTCATGAAAATGTAAAATTAATTGCAGTGGTGGTTGCACAACTGTGAATACCCCCACACTGTGCGTCATATACTTTAAAAGGGTGAAATTGGACTGGGGCTAGGGCTCAGTGGTACAGCACTTGCCTAGCACATGCAAGGCCCTGGGTTTGATCCGCGCACCACATATAAATAAATAAATAAAGGTATTGTGTCCAACTATAATTAAAAAATAAATATTAAAAAAAGTTGATATGTCAAGAGCTTTGTAATGTTTTGAACAACTAATAAAAAAAAAGTTGAATCCTAGCTGGGTGTGGTGGTACATGCCTGTAATCCCAGTGGCTGGGGGGCCATGGGCTGAGACAGGAGGATGGCAAATTGAAGGCCAGCCTCAGCATCTTAGCAAAGCCCTGGGCAACTTAGTGAGACCCTGTCTCAAAATATAAAATAAAAAGGGCTGGGTTGTGGCTCAATGGTAGAGCACTCTTGGGTTCAATACCTAGTACTCAAAAATTTTAAAAAATTTTGTGTGCATCTTATCTCTATAAAGAATGGAAAGACATTACCTACTTTTTAAAAAGCATTCAGCTTTGTTCAAATGTGAAAAGTGAGTGCATTGTGCAAACTTGTGGATTTTCAATCTTGAAGTTGCCTTTGGGGAGACCAAGTCCTCTTGGTGCTCCTCCAGGAGACTCAGGACTTCCCCCAGCTTCTCTGCTTGGCCATTGCAGCCAGTTTCTTTTAGTCCTTAGTCTTTCATTAACTCTTGGGACTGTTACTATCATTTCAATGGGGTTGAAAGTTTTGAAATCTAGAATCCTCCTCACTGTAAAACTAAACTATAGGATTGAACTCAGGGGCACTCAACCCCTGAGCCACATCCCCAGCGCAATTTTGTATTTTATTAGCCACAGGGTCTCACAAGTTGCGTAGCTTCTCACCTTGCTTAGCTCCTCCCCCTTGCTGAGGCTGGCTTTGAACTCTAGATCTTCCTGTCTCCTCCTTCCCTCCGGAACTGCTGGGATTACGGGGCTGCGCCATCTTGCCATCAATAAACCATGGTTTTAAGGAAGATTTTACACTCCTTAGAATGACAAGAGTTCAGATTAGGACAGACAAATCAAGCAGAGCAAAGAAGAGCCACCGTCACCTCAGAGCCCTCTATTTCACCGTGACCTAGACTGCCAGCGCTCCTGAAACACAGCACTTCTTACAGAGCCTCAGTAAAAATAGTATGTGAAAGTCTAGGGGTGCCGCAGTCTGGCTGGACAAACTAAGGGGGGGGGGGCACAAGCAACTTGTGAAGATTGATACAGCGGGAGCCGCTTTATTACGGGACAGGAGAGGTATATATACTTAACTAATTACACACAGCTTATCTTAATTAACATAAACTAGATACAGCAGTCAACCAATAAGGAATCCTCATCATCTTAATGATTATACACAGCTTAACTTAATTGACATAATCTAGACACAGCAGTCAGTCATTAAGGAATCTCTATCATCTTAATGGCTGGAGATGGTGTAACTTCTCAAATCACTCCTCTTGGCAAAGTGCCAGGCGCCATCTTGACTTGTCTGTGGCTCTCAACATAGGGGCACCACCACCCTGGTTCTGGGTTTGCGTTTTATTAGAGTTCTTCCCTGTTAACTGCATGAAAGTTAAGCATATAATCACATATACTGAGTTTGAGTGGTATTCTAGTTGCTAGAATGGACTCAAGTTATTAAATAGGAAATGTGCCCTTCAGTGTTGAGGTAGCAAAATCTCTCATACCTGATATCTTTGTCAAAGCCTCTTCACACCCAGACTTCTAGTTCTTAAAATTTGGTTAATAGATTACAGGAAATTTTCATAGTTAGAAACAAATGAGAAGAAAAATTAGAGGGAAGATATCAAAAGCATCTGACTGAGGAGAAAAATGAAAGTATGTAAAGAATAAGTTGGGCATAGGTACACACCTGTAATCACAGCAACTCAGGAGGCAGGAGAATTGTACATTCAAAGCCAACCCCAGCAACTTAACAAGACCCTAAGCAATTAAGCAAGATCCTGTCTCAAAATAAAACATAAAAAAGGGCTGGGTAAAATTATATGAGTTTTGTTTAAATAAAAGACAACATGCAAAAAAAAAAAAAAAAGGCTGGGGAGTCAGGCGCAGTGGCACACACCTGTAATCCCAGCAGCTCGGGAGGCTGAGGCAGGAGGATCGCAAGTTCAAAGCCAGCCTCAGCAACTTCTAGGCACAAAGCAACTCAGTGAGACCCCGTCTCTAAATAAAATACAAAATAGGGCTGGGGATGTGGCTCAGTGGTTGAGTGCCCCAGGGTTCTACCCCACCCACCCACCCACTCCAAAAAAAAAAGAAGAAAGAAAAGAAAAAAAAAGAATGAGCATTGAATTTGAAATTGAGAGAATCAGGTTCTAGGACCAGCTCTGCTATTAATGAATTGATTTATATGTGACTTTAAGCAAATCACTTCTTTTCCCTTCTTCCTAACTTATTGGCCAAAGAAATAAAAAGTAATACATGTCTTCCTTTGAATCAATAGCCAAATTATGAGTTTTGAACAAAAAACAGTGAGGTTTGTCTTCCTTGTAGTTTGTAAAAACCAATTTCCTTTATCATTGGACTATTTTATGAAAACTCTGGAAAAAAAATACTACCTAAAATAAAGCAAATTTGAAAGTCACTGATGAATTCTGTTCTCTTGGTGGCTTCCTGAGCTCAGTCCCGAAATTCATCTGTCACCTTCAGTGGGACTCAGTCCAGTGTGCCAACAGGGGAGAATGGAATTGACTCCCAGGAATCTTCTAAACAAAAAGTGCTCTGGGGAGGACTGCCTCCCCCATAAACCAGTTCACACCAGGGGAAGGAAGGAAGCTCTCTGGATCTGGCCACACTGGGGGACTCTGAGGAAAAGTTCACACCAAGGGACCGGTGACTGCCACCATGGGTAAGGGAGAGCCCACTAAGCCCCAAAGGGCAAAATGCCTTTGTACCTGACAGGAAGAGCACAAGAAGAAACAACCAGACTCTACCGTCAACTTCACTGAACTCTCCAAGAAATGCTTGGAGAGATGGAAGACCATGTCTGCCAAGGAGAATCGAAGTTTGAAGACATGGGGAAAAAAGTAACAAAGCTCAATGTTACAGGGAGATGAAAAATTAGGTTCCCCTCAAAGGTGATAAGAAAAGGAAGAAAAATCCCAATGCTCCTAAGAGACCACCATCTGCCTTCTTTCAATTTTGCTGTGAGCATCGCCCAAAGACCAATGAACACCCAGGCTTGTCCACCGGGGATACTGCAAACAAACTGGGTGAAATGTGGTCTGAGCACTCAGCCAGGGATACACAGGCATGTGAACAGAGAGCGGATAAGCTAAAGGAGCGGTGTGAAAAGCGTATTGCGCATACCCCGCTAAGGGCGCAGTGAAGCAGGAGGAAGGGCCCTGGTAGGGTAGCAGGCTCCAAAAGGAGGGAGGAGGAGGAGGAGTAAATGGCTGGCCTGTGATGACATGTGTGTGCGTGTGTGCGTGGGCAGGCAACTGTTGTGCTAAGAATGTGAATCCAAGTGCAGCTCAACATTAGCCACAGTAGAAAAAGTGTACAGATTTTTGTATTGCTGATAAGGTTCTTTGTAGAGAAAATACTTTTTTTAAAAAATGCAGATTGTAGGGGGTGGGGTTGTGGCTCAGTGGTAGCACACTTGCCTGGTGTGTGTGAGGCACTGGGTTTGATGCACAGCACTGCATATAAATAAAGGTTAATGAAATAAAGGTTAATCAAAAACTAAAAGAAATTTTGAAAATGCAGATTGTAGCTTTTTGAAGGGCTACTACATACAGTTAGATTTTAAAGCTTATGATATTGAATGTTCTTAAATTTCTGATACTTTCTTTAATTTCTTGTGTATGATAGCATAGCAAACTGGTAGGAATTAGTATCATAGTAAATTTAGGGGTTTTTAGAATGTTGCATTTTGTGATTTTTTAAAAAAAGAATTGTAATGAAATTATGTATATTTAAAAAAAAAGTGCTGGGCTGGGGATGTAGCTCGGTTGGTAGAGTGCTTCCTCACATGCACAAGGCCCTGGGTTCAACCCCCAGCACCACAAAAAAAAAAAAAAAAAAAAAAAAAAAGTACTGTGGTAGCCAGTAACCTTAGAGGCATACGGCCTAGCCAACTCCAGGTCTTCTGTGCCACTTCTGCAGCACATCTTCTACAAGAAAGCCCTCCAGAGATTTTTTAGGGTTCCTCTGTAATGTGGCAGTTGGCATTTGAAATTACAGTAAGTCTAAACTGAACAGCAGCATAGTATTAGTTTGGGGAAATATGAATCAGAACATTTTAATAGAAATGCAGTTTTTCAATTACTCTTATACACACAGCAACTTAAATGAGTTACTAATGCCAGACTTTCTTGAATGATGGGTCATTTATAACGCACCTGATTTGGAGTACATGGTTTTCAGCTAGTTTTCATAGACTCTTAAAACAAGTGTGTTATTTCTGGAGAAACAAATTCACAGTTTGAATTTATAAAATCTTTATATAGAGATCTATATAGTCCATTTTCACTCCTGAACATTGGTAAAGAATTTTTTAGGTGGCTTGTGTCTGGCTTGTGGAATGAATTTAAAGTAGGCTCACAGGTTCGTTTTCTCAAATAATGCAATCCTCACATTGGTACAACAGACTTGGCTTTCTAAGTAGGTTAAAACTCAAAAGTGTTGCTGGGCTCAGGGGTGCTTACCTGTAATTCCAGTGACTCAGGAGGCTGAGGAAGGAGGATTAAAAGTTCAAAGCCAGGGGCTGGGGTGGTGGCTTAGTGGTAGAGTGCTTGCCTAGCATGCATGAGGCACTGGGTTCCATCCTCAGCACCACATAAAAACAAACTAATGTATCCACCTAAAACTAAAGATACATAAATAAATATATATATATATATATATATATATATATATATATATATATATATATATATATATAAAAAGTTCAAAGCCAGCCTCAGCAACTTAGTGAAGCCCTATGTAACTTAGTGAAATCCTGTCCCAAAAAAGGAAAAATTGAAAAGGGCTGGGGATGTGGCTCAGTAGTTAAGTGCCTCTGAGTTCAATTCCTAGTACCAAAAATAATTTTTTTTAACTCAAAAATGTGGGGTGGGTGGATAGGGGGATAGTTTTAACAAAAACTTCAATGGAATTAGAAAATTTGGTGGGAGTTAGAAATCCTCATTATTTTATTCTCATAAGCATTTTAAATAGTCACTCTGTAATTCTTTTCTGTTTTTGAGCTTGCATAGAGTAGGATTCTCTGAGGGTAAGAACCACCTTACTCTCACCCTGTATTCTCAGAAACTAGCCTATAGTTGATGAGATAATTACTATGAAAACCCTCCTTTGCGGTGATTGGTCACAGATTACGGACAGGGACTAAGTGTTTTCAGCTGCCAGTGAGCCCCGCATCCCGCTGCCCAGCACCAGTGCCCACCTACTGCAGAGCTGGCTGAGGCCCGCGGCTGCAGGAAGCCTGTCCCAGCTCCCAGCTCCCAGCCCTCTGCATCTCTGAGAAACCACTGCCATAAAGCCGTTTGGGGCAGAAACGGGCTTCTTGAGGTTAATAAGGGGGAAGAATAGTCTCTGTGGGTGTCCAAGGCAACCTTGAAAGCCTTTCGGAGCAGCCACCCTGTGCTGGGGCCGGCGACGCCCGCGGCCCCTTCTCCCCTTCTCTGCACCCTCACCAGAAGGCAGTCTGCCCGCGGGCCTGTCCCTAGAGGATTTCCATTTCTATCAGCTGGGGACTTAGATGCTGGCTGGCAATTAGTCCTCATCAGGCAGCAGGAGTTTCCTAAGGGGACTGCCAGCTAGCCTAATTGCTGGCAACTGTGGGGACACCCAGCTGCCAGGGACAGGATGTTAACCCCCGGTGGCCCAGGATCCGCAGACTTTTTTTTTTTTTTTTTTTTTTTTTTTTTTTTTTTTAGCGAGGGTCTTGAAACTTTTGCACAGGCTGACCTTAAATTTGTGATCCTCGTCTCTCAGCCTCCCTAGTTGCTGGGATTTCAAGCTTGTGCCACTGTGCTTGCCACAGACTCTTGACCTAGCAGATTCCTCCTCATGTGTGGTATGAGTTGGGATAGACAACTTTTTTTTTTTTTTTTTTTTGGAAAATTGCAGAGAGATCTGGTTTACTTTGTTTTCAAAGGTACTTTGTGATAAAGTGAAGTTACCTAACTCCTCTATAGTGGGGAATACTTCATGGGCAGAAAAAAAAAAAAAGGAGGCGAGATTGAAAAGATAAAAAAGTTGTATTATGGAAATCCTCAAAAATTCATAGAAGAAAGGCTGGGATATAGCTCAGCTGGTAGAGTGCTTGCCTCGCATGCACAAGGCCCTGGGTTCAATCCCCAGCACTACAAAAAAAAAAAAAAAAAAAAAAAAAAAAAAAAAAATTCACAGCAGTAGTAGAAGAGCATCGGGGCCCCTATACTCCATCACCTAATTCTCTATCCTTATTGACTTGCTCCTCCCATCTTCACTTTTCTCATTTTGAATAGTTCATTTTATTTTATTATTTATTTACTTAAGTTTTTTTCCACATTCTTGTTCCTTTTTATGGAGCCTTTTAAAGTAAAATCCAAGATATAGCATTTCATGTATAAATGCTTTCATGTGTAATTCTAATATAATCAAATATTTAAAAAAAAATATATATATATATATAAAACACAACAGCTGGGCATGGTGGCATACACCTATAATCCCAGCAGTTTGGGAGGCTAAGGCAGGAGGATCACAAATTCAAAGCTATCCTCAGCAATTTAGTGAGGCCCTCAACAACTTTGTGAAACCTTGTCTCAAACTAAAAATTAAAAAGGGATAGGGATGTGGCCCAATGGTTAAGCACCACTGAGTCCAATCCCTTGAAGAAAACACACACACACACACACACACACACACACACACACACCACCTTTACTTCACTCAACAAAATAAGCAATAATTCCTTAATATCACATGTGCACATTTCCACAGTGCCTCAATATCATTCTGTTTGTTTGAATCTAGATCTAATCAAGGTTTTACTGGTTTTTTAAATGTATTTTTTAGTTGTAGTTGGACACAATACCTTTATTTTACTTACTTTTATGAAGTGCTGAGGATCAAACCCAGCGTTTCACATGTTCTAGGTGAGCACTCTAACCCTGAGCCAGATCCCCAGCCCCTAGGTTTCACTGGTTTTAGCTGTAACTAGATGACAAGGTAGTCATTTGATCCACTGAATTTTAGTTCTAAACTTGGTAGATTATGTCCTCACAGTTTTCTCTACTCACATTCTCTTCTAACTGGTAATGTTTTAGCCTGTTTTTGTTATTATAATAAAATACTTGAGGCCAGATGGGTAACTTATAAAGTAAACAGGTTGTTTAGCTCACAGTTTTGGAGGCTGAAAGTCCACACAGCACAGCACCAGCTCTGGCAAGAATCCCCTGGCGTCAGCTCATGGCAGATGGCATCAAGGTGGAAGTACAGACAAAGGGAGAGATCTCATGGCCAGACAGGAAGCCAGAGTGGGGGCAGGGCAGGCTGGCTCTTTATATAACAGAACTAACCAGGGGGCCTGGGGTTGTGGCTCAGTGGTAGAGTGCCCGACTCACATGTGTGAGGCACTGGGTTCGATCCTCAGCACAGCATAAAAATAAATAAAATAAAGGTATTTTTAAAAATAAAAAGAGCTAACTAGCCTCACATGAGAATTACTGAATACCTTTCAAGAGCAGCGCCCTCAATGACCTAGGGACCACATAGAAATAAGATCAAAGGAGGCAAAACCGGGGCTGGGGATGTGGCTCAAGCGGTAGCGCGCTTGCCTGGCATGCGTGCGGCCCGGGTTCGATCCTCAGCACCACATACAAACAAAGATGTTGTGTCCGCCGAGAACTAAAAAATAAATATTAAAAAATTCTCTCTCTCTCTCTCTCTCTCTCTCTCTCTCTCTCTCTCTCCTCTCTCACTCTCTCTTTAAAAAAAAAAAAAGGAGGCAAAACCCCTAGGTAAAGGGGAGTACTATGGAAGGATAATGAAGTGCACAGTTCCTGTCGTTTATTTTTTTCTTTTTCTCTGGTTCCTTAGAGTTGTACATAATAGTGGTATTTGATGCAACACATTAATACATGCACACAATATAACAATGTAATGTGGCCAGCCTACCTTCCCAGCCCGTCCTCCTCCCCCTCCTCTCCTCTCCCTGGCCCCGTCCTTTACTGCTCTCCCTTAGCTTCTCATGCAGTCACCCCACCTTCCTTTTCCTTTCTCTCTCTAGCTTCCACATCTGAGAGAAAACATACGACCCTTAGCCTTCTCACTTTGACTTATTTCACTTAACATGATGGTCTTAAGTTCCATCCATTTTCTGGCAAATGGCATAATTTTATTTTTCTTTATGGCTGAATAAACTCCATTGTGTATATGTATCATATTTTCTTTATCCCTTAACTCATTGATGGACGCCCAAGCTAGTTCCATAGTTTGGCTAGTGTGAACTGAGCTGCTATAAACACGGGTATGCATGTATCACTGTAGGAAAATGACTTTAGTTCTTCAGATTAAATTATAAGGGATTATAGCTGGGTCATGTGATAGTTCCGTGCTTAGTTTGTTGAGAGACCTCCATACTGATTTCTATAGTGGTTATACTAACTTAAAACCTCACCAAAAGTGTAGAAGTGTTCCTTTTTCTCCACATTCTGTCTTCTCCAGCACTTATTATTGTTTATTTTCTGTTTTTTTAAATATTTTTTAGTTGTAGATGGACCTGATACCTTTATTTTATTTATTTACTTATTTATTTATTTTTGTGTAGTGCTGAGGATTGAACCTTGTGCCTCACGTGTGCTAGGCAAGCTTTCTACCACTGAGCCACAACTTCATCCCTGTTTTTATTCTTAATGACTGCCATTCTGACTGGTGCAGGATGAAATCTCAGTGTGGTTTTGATTTGCATTTTCCCTATTGCTAGGGATGTTGAACATTTTTTTATATATTTGTTAGCCATTTGTATTTCTTCTTTTTTGAAGTACTGTTTAATTTGTTTGCCCATTTATTAATTGGATTATTTATCAGGGGTTTTCGGTGTTACTTTTTTTTTTAGTTCTGCTGGGATGTTAATGTGTACCTGTAATCCCAGAGACTTGGGAGGCTGAGGCAGAAGGATCGCAAGTTCAAAACCAGCCTCAGTAACGTAGAGAGACCCCTGCCCCACATAAAATATAAAAATAGCTGGGGATGTGGCTTAGTGATTAAGCATCCCTGGGTTCAATTGCTGCTATCAAAAAATATTTTTTTTCAGTTCTTTATATATTCTACACATCAAACCTCTGTCAGAAGAGTAACTTCTGTGGGTTCTCACATACTTATTTGTTTTCTTTGCTGTGCAGAAGCTTTTTAATTTGATGCTATCCTGTTAACTCTCAGCATCATTTCCTGAGCTTTAGAGGTTATGTTGAGAAAGTTGTTGCCTGTATATATATGTGGAGTGTTGACCCTATGTTTTCTCTTAGAAGTTGCATAGTTTATAGTCTAATTCCTGGGTCTTTGGTCCATTTTGAGTTGATTTCTGTGCAGAGTCAGAGATAAGGGTCTAGTCTCATTCTTCTACTATGGATCAGTTTTCCCCAGCAACTTTGTAAAAATGCCTGGTTTTTTTTCACCAGTTTATGTTTTTGGCACTTTTGTCAAGGAAAAGATGTGTGGGTTTTTATCTGTGTCTTCTGTATTATTGTTATGTGTCTGTTTTGACGTAATATAATTTGAAATCAGGTATTCTGATGTCTCTAGCCATGTTTTGTTTTTTTTTTTTTTTTTTTTTTTTGACTTAAAATTGCTTTGACAGGGGCTGGGGTTGTGGCTCAGTGGTAGAGCGCTCGCCTAGTATGTTGTGAGGCCCTGGGTTCAATCCTCAGCACCACATAAAAATCAATAAATAAAGGTATTGTGTCCAACTACAACTAAAAAATAAATATTTAAAAAAATATTGTTTTGACTATTCTGAGTCTTTTATTTTTCCAAATGGTATTTTTAGGACTTTTTTCCTAGTTTTGTGAAGAATGTCATTGGTATTTTGACGGGGATTCCTTGAATCTTTCTATTGCTTTTGGTAGTATGGTTACTTTATCAATGCTAATTCTGCCTATGCATGAGCATAGGAGGTCTTTCCATCATCTTGTCTCTTCAATTTCCTTTTAGTGTTCTATAGTTTGTATTGCAGAGGTCTTTAACCTCCTCGAATAGATTTATTTCTAGGGTTTTTATTGTTGTTGTTGTTGTTTGTTTTTTTTGTTTTTGAGGCTATTATGAATGGGATTGTTTGCCTGATTTCTTTCTCAGCAGATCCTTTGCTGGTATATAGGAAAGCTATTGATTTTCGTATGTTGACTTTGTAACCTGCTACTTTGCTGAATCTGTTTATTAGCTCTAGCAATATTTTGGTGAAGTTTTTTGGGTCTTCTAAATATAGGATTATATCATCTGCAAACAGTAATGACTTGAGTTCTTCCTTTCCTATTTCTGTTCCTTTTATTTCCTTCTCTTACCTAATTGCTCTCAAGAATTTCTAGCACTATATTAAGTAAGAATAGTGAGAGTGGTCATCCTTGTCTGATCCCAGATTTTAAAGGAAATGCTTTCAGTTTTTCCCCATTCAATGAAGCTGACTTTGGGTTTTTCATAAATAGCCTATATGATGTTGAGGTAGGTTTCTTTTATCCCTAGTTTCTTTTTTAAATATGATTTTTAAAGTGTAATGGGTGCTGAATTTTGTCAAAGATTTTCTCTGCATCTATTGAGATACAATGTGATTTTTGTCCTTAATTCTAATTATGTGATGAATTACATTTATTGATTTGCATATGCTGAACCATCCTCGAATCTCTAGGATAAAACCAACTTGATTGTGATGTGCATTCTTCTTTGTATGTTGTTGAGCTCAATCTACTAATATTTTATTAAGTATCTTTTGCATTTAATAAGTATTTAATTATTTCCTTCCTTCTACTGGTTTTAGAATTGGTTTATTTTTTCTGAGGGCCTTGAAATGCATCATTATGTTGTTTATTTGATATCTTTCTGGTTTTCTTATGTAGGCATTCATAGCCATAATCTTTCAACTTAGAACAGCCTTCATAGTATTCCCATAGGTTCTAGTATTTGTAGCACTATAGTCATTTGAGCCTAAGAATTTTTTAATTTCTCCCTTGATTTCTTCCATCACTCATTCATCATCCAAAAAGTGTATTATTTGGGCTGGGGCTGTAGCTCAGTGGTAGAGCACTTGCCTCACACATGTGAGGCACTAAGTTCAATCCTGAGCAACACATAAAATAAATAAAGATATCGTGTCTATCTACAATTAAAAATTTTCTTGAGGGCTGAGACTATATAGCTCAGTGGTAGAGCACCTGCCTAGCATGTGTGAGGCCCTGGGTTCCATCCTTAGCACCACATAAAAATAAATAAAATAAAGGTCCATCAACAACTAAAAAATATTTTTTTTCTTGAAAAGTGTATTCTTCAATCTCCATGTGTTTATATAGTTTCTGTAGGGTTTTGATGTTGATTTCTAATTTCATTCCATTATGATCAGATAAGATGCAAGGAATTATACCATTTTTAAAAATATTTACTAAGAGTAGCCATGTGTCCCAAAATATGGTCAGTTTGGGTTTTTTGTTCTGTTCTTCTTTTGGTACTAGGGATTGAACCAAGGGACATTGCCATTGAGCTACATCCCCAGCCCTTTTTATTTTTTATTTTGAGACAGGTTTTTAGTTGCCTAGAGCCTTGCCAAGTTGCCAAGACTGGTCTTAAAATTGCAATCCTCCTGCCTCACCCTCCCCAAGACACTGGGATTACAGGCATATGCCACCATGACAGGCAAATATAGTCTATTTTGGAGAACATTCTATGAGTTTCTAAGAAGGAAGTGTATTCAGCTGTGGTTAGACAAAATATTCTATACATATCTATTAAGTCTATTTGATATATAATATTTTTCAGGCCCAAAGAGTCTTTACCAAGTTTTTGTCTTGATGACCTGTCCAACAGTGAGAGAGGTGTGTTTAAATCAGTATTATTGTACTGGGGTCTATCTGAGGCTTTGATTTGAACAGTGTCTGTTTTATGTAATTAGTTACACCCACATTTGGAGCATAAATATTTATTATTGTTGTATCTTCTTGTTGGATTGTTTCCCTTTACCAGTGTGAAATAAACTTCTTTGTCTCTTCTGATTAATTTTGATTTGAGGTTTTTGTCAGCTGTAAGAGTAACTGCTGAGAGAGAGAGAGAGAGAGAGAGAGAGAGAGAGAGAGAGAGAGAGAGAGAGAGAGAGAAGCTGCTCCTGCTTGTTTGGGGGCTCCATTTGCATAGCCTATCAATTTTCATCCTTCGATTTTGAAGGATAGCTTTGCAGACACAGCAATCTTGGTTGACAGTTATCTTCTTTCAGGACTTGAAAAACATCATTCCAAGTCTTTAAGGATTTTAGAATTTGTACTGTGAAATCAGAAGTAATTCTGATTGGCTTGCCTTTACATGTGATCAGAGGTTTTTCTCTTGAAGCTTTTATCTTTGTTCTGTATATTAAGCATTTTAATTATAATGTGTTACAGAGAAATTATTTTTGATCATGTCTACTTGGGGTTCTGAATGCTTCCTGTATCTGAATGTCCATCTCATTGTCAAAGTTTGGGAATTTTTCTATTATTTCCCCTAAGAGGTTATCCAGTCTATTAGCCTACATCTCACAACCCTCCTCAATTCTAGTGATTCTTGAATTTGATCTCTTGATTTTGACCCAGAGTTTTTGTATATTCTGATCATGGTTCCTTATTTTCCTGTCTATGATACTATTAGAATGTTCAAGACCAGCCATCTCTGAAGTTCTGTTTTCAGCATGATTAGTCTGTTTTAGAGACTTTCAACTGACTGTTTTGACTTATTGTCTCTTTTCCAAGATTTCTGTGTAGTTATTTTTTCAATATCTCTGTCTTCTTATCAAATTTGTCGCTCATATTCTGTCCTGATTTCCTTAATTCATCCAGTTGTTTTTCTATGTTCTCTTGGAATTCAGTCATCATTTTTTAATCATTCTCTTGAATGCTTTATGTTCTGTTAAGATGGATTTCTTGGAGCTGGGGATGTGGCTCAAGCGGTAGCGCGCTCACCTGGCATGCGTGCGGCCCAGGTTCGATCCTCAGCACCACATACAAACAAAGATGTTGTGTCCACCAAAAACTAAAAAATAAATATTAAAAATTCTCTCTCTCTCTCTCTCTCTCTCTCTCTCTCTCTCCTCTCTCACTCTCTCTTTAAAAAAAAAAAAAAAAGATGGATTTCTTTCCCACTGTGGTGTGTGGGCATTTTTAGGTCACAGCCTTCTCTTGGCAACATGTTCTAGAGTGATCTAGGTTGTGACCCTCAATATATCAGCTTGATCCATCTATGACAAGGACGCATTAACGTTTTACCTAATGCTTTCAGCAGATATTGATAATTATTGACTAGAATGATTATTTTGTTAGGTGTTACTACAAGGTGATATTCAACAGTTTTCCTTCCTTTGGCACATGTTAGCTGTGGTTATCCCATGAATCATTATCCCCCTCACGTTGGAAAGCAAATAAACACTCGATTCTTTCCCTCTATTCGTATCAGAATATGTGTTGGTTCCCAAGCACCTTTAACTGTAACATTGAAAACAACTTTTGTAGTACCATTATGAGCTCATAGATTTTTTTCTGTTTGATGTGTTTCTATCTATTGCAGTATTGCTTTTCTAATGCTGAAAATATCCCAAGTTTAATCAGTAGTAGCCTGCTCTAACTTGTCCTGTATGTTTTCTGTTTCCCCGTTGCTCGGTGTGACTTTTTTAACTCAGGCTTGGAATAAAAGTTTTCCACAGAGCCCTGATTCGTTTTTAGCAGAACTACACATTGCAGGTATTTCTTGCTAATGGATTATTACTCCATCCATCTCATCACGTGCTTCAAAAGATAATGTGAATCTACAATATATACAGGTCAGCATCAGTGTCCTACAAACATACAGAGTTGGTCCTTTGGTATCTGCATGGAGATTTGTACCAAAATCTGAAGATGCTCAAGTCCCTGGTATAGAATAGTGTAGTGTTTGCATATAACCTATGCTGCATATCCTCCTAGGTACTTTTTTTTTTTTGGGGGGGGTACTAAGGATTGAATTCAGGGGCATTTACCCACTGATCCATGTCCACAGCCCATTTTTGTATTTTATTTAGAAACAGGGTCTCACTGAGTTGCTTAGCACCTTGCTTTTGTTGAGGCTGATTTGAACTTGTGATCCTCCTGCCTCAGCCTTCCAAAACACTGGGATTACAGGCGTGTGCCACTGCACCTGGTTTACTTTTTAATTAATTAATTAGGTACTAGAGATTAAACCCAGGGTTGCTTTACCATGGAGCCACATCCTCAGCTTTATTTTATATTTTATTTAGAGACAGGGTCTCACTGAGTTGCTTGTTGCCTTGCTAAGTTGCTAAGGCTGCTTTGAACTCAAATCTTCCTGCCTCAGCCTCCCAAGTTGCTGGGATCATAGGCATTCGCCACCACACCCGGCTATTTTTTTTATTTTTAGAGACAGGGTGTCCCTAAGTTGCCCAGGCTGGCTTGCAAATGGAGACCCTCCTGACTCAGCTTCCCCAGTTGATGGGATCCCTGGTGTGGCCACCATGCCAGGCTCCAGGCACATCTGAATACTTTTTGATTAATTATAATATTCAATACAAAGTAAATGCTATGTGAATAATGTCATACTGTAGTGTTTAGGCAACAATGACAATGAAAAATTCAGACCTGTTCAGTAAGACACAATTTTTTTCTGAATATTTTTGATCTGCAGTTGATTGAACTCAGAGACATGGAATCCCAGGATATGGAGGGCTGACTGTGTATCTCCACTGACCTTAAATTTCTCCCTTCCTGTCTCAAAGGAACAAGTATCCAAATATGCTGTGCTCTGATCACTTCCAAAATAAGCTCTGTGCTATCCACTCTTCAACCCAGTCCCTCGGTGGTGCAGCTCTGGCTGCCATTGCTTCCCTCCCCACCGTGCCTCCCAAACTAAACTGAAAACTCTGGGGAACAATGATAATCTTCCTTCTTCATCTTGAGTCCTCCACAGTGCTGAGCACAGGTGGGTTCTTGCACTCACGCTGACTTGCCAGAGGCGCAGGGCTGCCACACTTCCTCGGCTCTACATCATCAGGGACTTGTCTTCAACACCGAGGAAGCACCATCCCACAGCCAATTTGTAAAGATGGAATAAAGTAGAACTTTGATTGATTCTGTTCCAAAGAAGTCATGCATTAAGGAAGGAAAACCGTGCCTGGAGAAGCCGGTAGCTTCATTACAGGTTCTGTGGCAGGCCACGTGGGAGGGCCGTAAAGACAGAAGAGCCAGCTAATGACCTGTCCCCTGCTGTAGCACACCCAGGACCACACCTGGGCAGCGTGCGCAGAAGCCAAGCAACAGGGGAGCCCTTTGCCAGGTCCTTGATATTTCAGGAACAATACACTATTAATGACTTCTCCTTTTCCCCAACTATATATTTAAGGAAGGTTATTTCAGAGAGCCAGACAAGATGTCCGTGTAATAAGGTAGAAGCTGTCGTAAGAAAAGCCACCCGTGCCCCCAGATATTTTCTAGACCCTAACTATCTTAGCAGTAGAGAGACCTCAGGAGGCACAGATAAAAACAGCACCGGGCCTCCACTGCAGAGAGCTTGGAGCCCCTGGATCAGAGCTCCAGAACCATCCTGCATTTGTATTTCTTCCTTGGGTTTCTAATCACAGGTTTTGTCCATTGTACTATATTGATTTGTGTTTCTTCTCATTAATTTGAAGGTGGAGCCTTACATATTAAGAGTATTGTATCAGTCTATTCAGGACATTGTGGTCCTAAGAGTCAGATAACCCGTTCACATTAGCTTAAGAAAAAATGGGAACTCGTTAACTCATGTTTGGAAGCCCTGGCGTAGATCTAAATTTAGGTGCAACTGGATCTGGAGACTCAAAACATTAACTTCAAAACATTTTCCCCTTGGGGCTGGGGTTGTGGCTCAGTGGTAGAGCACTTTCCTAGCATGTGTGAGGCCCTGGGTTCGAGTCTCAGTACCGCATATAAATAAAATAAAGGTCCATTTACAACTAAAATAAATATATTTTTTATTTTTATTTATTTATTTTTTGAGAGAGAGAGAGAGAATTTTTTAATATTTATTTTTTAGTTTTCGTGGACACAACATCTTTGTTTGTATGTGGTGCTGAGGATCGAACCCGGGCCGCATGCATGCCAGGTGAGTGCACTACTGCTTGAGCCCTAAATATCCCCAGCAAGGAGCTTGATATCAAATCAGAGACTCTGCGTCTGATAGAAGAAAAAGTTGGCTCCGATCTACATATTGTGGGGTCGGGCTCCAAATTCCTTAATAGGACACCCATAGCACAAGAGTTAATAACAAGAATCAACAAATGGGACTTCCTTAAACTAAAAAGTTTTTTCTCAGCAAGAGAAACATTAAGAGAGGTAAATAGGGAGCCTACATCATGGGAACAAATTTTTACTCCTCACACTTCAGATAGAGCCCTAATATCCAGAGTATACAAAGAACTCAAAAAATTAAACAATAAATATCCCCAGCCCTAAATATATATATTTTAAAAAAACATTTTCCCCTTGCTCTGTCTTCCGCTTACCTCTGATGGATTGGTGCAGTCCTGATGCAGTTCAGCTTTCAATAAGTGGCCATAAACATTGGTGGCCACAAGAAACCTCAGACTCATACCTTAGGTTATTCTCAACCCAGAGAATAACCTCTAGCTTCAACACCAAAAAGCACTACTGTTAGCTGACTGGTCCACAGGGCCAGGGAAAGGGGCTAAAAAACCCCAAACAACAGAGACTCAGGACAGATACTAGCCCTTTTAGGATATATGTGACCTTTCTAAGCCTCTGTTTCCCCATTTGTAAAGTGGAATCATTATAACACACCTGTCAATACTGATTAGATAATTCATGTAAAATGTGCAGCACGATTCCTGGTCCAGCCAGTAATAACCCCATGTTAACCTTGGCTCTTGTTATTAGTTTCATCATTATATGCTCTGCTCGCATGTCATCCTTTGATTTTGTTTCTGATACCTCCTGGTGGACAGAAGCCTGTTTTTTTAAGGTTTGGGTCTGAAGTGTCCCACAAAGCTTCTGGTTTCGGTCTTGTTTTTCCTTTTGTTTTGGTGGTGGTGTGGTTTTGGTTTGGTGCTGGGGATTGAACCCAGGGCTTAACCATGAGCCACATCCACAGCCGTTTTTGTATTTCATTTAGAGGCAGGACCTCACTCACTTTCTGCCAGAGCTGATTGTTGAAGGCATCGTCCCCTGTGTGGCCGTGTCCAGAGGTGGGCCTTTAGGAGGTGCCGGATATGAGGGCTGTACCTCATCAACGTCTTGGTCCATTTGTGGATTGGTGACTTGATGGTTTCCAGGGGAGGGGCTCGGTCATAAAAAGTGGGCTCACTCTCTCTTTTTAGTTGGCTGCCCCGAGGTTTGCAGCTTTCCTCCGCCACATGGCCCACAGCGCGCTGTCGCAGGCCTGGGAACGACTGATCCTAGACACTGGCCTGGACCCTCTGAAACCATAAGCCAAAATAGGCCCCTTCTCGGTAGGCTGAGTCCCCAGGTGTCTGTCACAGCCACCGAAAGCTGACTCCCCCGGGTCTCCTTCCCGCTTCTCTGGGGTGTGGCCCGGGGAAGTCCTCCCACACTGAAATCACAAAATATCCCCCCCACCCCCGTTTCTTTTGGAAATTCTGTAGTTTTGTTTTTGATGTTTGATTTAATGTTTAATGTTTTGATATTTAACTAAAGTGATTTCTCATTTTTTCTAACTGTATATTTAAGGAAGGTCATCTCAGAGAACCAAATAGAATGGACATCCGATAAGGTGGAAGGGATCCCAAGAAAAACCACCCCATCTTCCCACAATTTAAAATTTAATTTCCATCAAAAGAGAAGTTCCCTGGTGCGTGGGCTCTATCTCGTCCAGCGAAGAGGTCCACGGAACAGGGTAGAGGAGAGTGTGGCTGCTGAGTCGCTATTCCAGACCTCCGGAGGCCAAGCAGGACCAGGTCTGATTTTCCTGCACAGTTACCATGTATGCACACTCAGGCAGGAGCTAAGCAGGCTACAGGAAGCCGCCCATGCAGCGACCAGTGGAGGAGCAGGCCTGGAGTAGCACAGGGACTGCAACCCAGGCCTCACGCCAGGGCTGTGCCTGTGGGGTCAGTGGTGGCTTGCTGCTCAAGTGCCTCCTGGCCACCTGCGAGGGGAGTGACCTGCCCTTGTTGCCAGGTATGCAGTACTCCATGCATCTGTCCCCACACCCTGGGGCTCGGGTAGTGGCTCAGTGGTAGAGCATTCACCTAGCACGTTTGGGGCCCTGGATTCTATCCTCAGCACCACATAAAACAATAAATAAGTTAAATAAATGTATTGTGTCCAGCTGCAACTAAAAAAAAAATTAAAAAAAACAGGGAGAATCTTTTTAAAGAGAAATCCCACTATGAACTGACTTGTTTCTAGAATTTGGTTTTGGGTTTTGTTTTCTGTTGTTTTTTTTTTTTTTTTAAGAGAGAGAGAATTTTTTTTTTTTTTTTTTTTAGAGAGAGTGAGAGAGGAGAGAGAGAGAGAGAGAGAGAGAGAGAGAATTTTTAATGTTTATTTTTTTTTAGTTCTCGGCGGACACAACATCTTTGTTGGTATGTGGTGCTGAGGATCGAACCCGGGCCGCACGCATGCCAGGCGAGCGCGCTACCGCTTGAGCCACATCCCCAGCCCCGAGAGAGAGAATTTTTTAATATTTATTTTTTAGTTTTCGGCAGACACAACATCTTTGTTGGTATGTGGTGCTGAGGATCAAACCTGGTCCGCACGCATGCCAGGCGAGCGTGCTACCGCCCGAGCCACATCCCCAGCCCTGTTTTTTGTTTTGTTTTGTTTTTCATTCCAATACAGAGGACCAGTTCACCCTCTGTAAATTTTTTTTTTTTTTTTGTACTAGGGATTGAACTCCAGGCACTTGACCACTGAGCCTCATCCCCAGCCCTATTTTGTATTTTATTTTATTTTTTATTTATTTATTTATTTTTTTAATTTATTTTATTTTATTTTTTAGTCTTCGGCAGACACAACATCTTTGTTTGTATGTGGTGCTGAGGATCGAACCCAGGTCGCACGCATCCCAGGCCAGCGCACTACCGCTTGAGCCACATCCCCAGCCCTTGTATTTTATTTAAAGACAAGGTCTCTGAGTTGCTGAGTGCCTTGTTGTTGCTGAGGCTAGTTTTGAACTTGTGATCCTCCTGTCTCAGTCTCCGGAGGTGCTGCGATTATAGGCGTGTGCCAAGGCGCCCGGCAGTCATTCTTCTTTTTAAAAATGCACCTGGCTCTTCCCCCACACTCTATTATTCCAAATAAACTTTGAATCAACTTATAAAGATACCAATAAAATTCAGTTGGTATTTAAATTACATTGAGTTAGCTGGGTGCGGTGGTGCACATCTGCAGCTCAGGAGGCTGAGGCAGGAGGATTGCAAGTTCAAAGCCAGCCTCAGAGACCTAGTGAGATCCTAAGTGACTCACTGAGATCCTGTCTCTAAAATAAAAAATAAAAAAGGGCTTGGGGTGTGGCTTAGTGTTTGAGCGCCTCTGGGTTTGATCCTCAATACTATAAAATAATAATAAAATAAATAAATTACATTGAGTTTATGGATCAATTTGGAAAGAATTGGTATTTTCATAATAATCAGTTTTCCTCAGAACAAGTTTGCACTTATTCATGTATTCATGTTTTGGAGTGTTAAAGAGTTCTTTATAGGAAAAACAACACATTTATTGGCATGCTTACTCCTAAACATTTTATTGGCTCTTTATTTTGTTTTTGCATTTAAAATTTTTTATTGATGCATTATAATTATACTTAATAAGGAGATTAATTATGCCATATGTGTATAGACATAGTATATAATTTCATCCAGTCTCATTCTCTAGAATTTTCCATTTTCCTCTCCTGTCCCTCCTCCTGATCTGCTTGCTCTACCAATATGCATTTTATTATCTTTATTTTAATCAGCACATTACACACACACACACACACACACACACACACACATACACATACTGGATTCATTGTGGTATATTCATACTTGACGAAGCATAATTTGGTAGATCTCGTTCTTGAGTACTTCTCCATGCCTTCTTCTCCTCCCTCCTTCTCGATTTCTTTCCTCTACTCTGTTGTTCTTCCTTCTGTTTTCATGAAATCCCTTTTCCTCTCTCTCTCTCTAGCTTCCATGTATGAGAAAAAAACATTTGACCCTTGACTTTCTGAGTCTGGCTTATTTCAGTTAGCATGATGTTCTTCAGTTCTGTTGAGGGCCACAATCAAGTCAAGATGGCACCTGGCACTTTGCCAGGAAGAGTGGTTTGTGAAGTAACGCCAGCGAGTCTTTAAGATGATGAGGCTTCCTTAATGACTGACTGCTGTATCTAGATGATGTTAATTAAGTTAAGCTGTGTGTAATTAGTTAAGTATATATACCTCTGCTGTCCTGTAATAAAGCGGCTCCCGCTGTTCAATCTTCACAAGTTGCTTGTCACCTCCCGGTTGTTTGCCCAGCCAGACTGCGGCAAGTTCCATCCACTTACCAGCAAATGCCATAATTTCATTCTTTATAGCTAAGTAAAACTTTATTGTGTATATATACCACATTTTCTTAATTCATTCATTTGTTGGTGGGCATCTCAACTGGCTCCATAACTTGGCTTTTGTGAATTGTGCTGCTATAAACACGGGTATGCATGTGTCACTATAGTATGCTGATTTTAGTTCTGTTGGATAAGTACCAAGGAGTGGTACACCTGGGTCATATAGTGTTCCATGCCTGGCCCTTTGAGGACCCTCCATATTGATCTCCACAGTGCTTGTGCTAATTTACAGTCCCACCAACAGTGTATGAGTTCCCTTCCCAACACCTGTGACAGCATTTATTAAAATATGCATTCTTCATGATAGCTGTTCTAAGTGGAAGGATGCTATGTATCTCAGTGTAGTTTTGATTTACATTCCCTGATGGATAAAAATGTTGAATATTTCTTGATGTATTTGTTGGCTGTTTGTATTTCTTCTCTTGAGAAACATCAGTTTAGATTATTTGCACATTTGTTGATTTCTTATTTGGTTTTGGGGTATTAAGTTTTTTGAGTTTGAAAAGAATCCTTGTTTCCATTAAATTCTCTTACTATTATTACCAGTGTTATCAATATTTGGTGTTTTACTTGTAACTGCTTATACTACTGTGTGCTTTCTTAAAATTTGTTTTAGTTGTAGATGAACATAATGCCTTTATTTAATTTATTTTTTTATGTGGGGCTGAGGATCGAACCCAGTGCTTTACATGTGCTGGGCAAGCGCTCTGCTACTGAGCCACAGTCCCAGGCCCTGTGTGCTTTTTTTGTGTGACTCTTTTTCAGTTTCTTTGAGTCTCATAATTTCTCAAGTAACCACCATGTCATCTGAAACACTGATACTTGTCCCTTCCCTCTATAGATTTAGTTTGCTTTCCTTACGTTGCTGTGCTGGCTGGACCCACCATGAAATGCTGACCAGCAGTGGTGACTTGCTCCCCCAGTGGAGAGCGGCTTGTCTCCCTCCCTGCAAGCATGGTGCTTGCTGGTGACTTCTTCACCAAGTTTCCTTCTGTCTGTAGTTACTATGTTTTTCAGACTAGCTTTTTGCATCTATTGAAATAATTTTGATTTCTGCTTTTATCTATTAATACAGTGAACTACATTGGGAATCAATTTCACCATTTTATGTCTCCCTGCATATTAATTTTTAATTGACTGAATATTTGATTTTCTAACGTTTTACTTGTTATTTCTGCATCTGAATTTATTATTATTCCTTTTATTTTATCTTTTTCTAGTCTTGTTGTTATGGTTATGCTAACCTTATAGAATAAATTGAAATCTTCTGCTTTTTCTTTATTCTCTGAAACATTTGAATAACAACAACAAAACAAAAAGACTGCATGGCAGAGCCCATGCCAAAATTTCATTTAAAAGAAGCTAGCCCTGCAAAGTGGTGCACAGTTGTGATTCCAGTGACTCAGGAGGCTGAGACAGGAGACTGTCCAGTTCAAAGCCAGCCTCAGCAACTTAGTGAGGCCCTAAGTAATTTAGAGAGACCCTGTCTCAAAATAAAAATTAAAAAGAACTAGAGATGTAGCTCAGTGGTAGAATGCCCCTGGATTGAGTCCCCAGTACAAAAAAAAAAAAAAAAAAAAAGACAAGAAAAGAATAACAAAAAAACTTTTTGGAAGATTTTATGGGCTTTACTCATTATAACAAGAAATTGGCTTGGGGTATTTGGGTATAAATCTATGATTCTTTCAGGGTTTTTTTTCCCCTATACTTATTGACTTTTATTAATCCATTCCTAAAAACCAATTTTTAAATAATCATGTATGTATTTTCAATTTTATTGATATATCAATTTTATTCATTGATATAAATAGTTGACTTTTCCCTTTACTTACTTGTTCTTTGCATTTTAAGGAAATTGAATGTTTATCACTATTGTCATTACCTTCTCGAGTTCTGCTATTTCTGTTTTTACTTTGATTTTAAAGCTGTGCTGCTCAATTCATAGTCATTATGATCCTATTCCTAATAAATAGCCTCCTAGTTTGGTTCCATTAATATTCCTTCTTGGGGCTGGGGATGTGGCTCAAGCGGTAGCGCACTCGCCTGGCATGCGTGCAGCCCGGGTTCGATCCTCAGCACCACATACAAAGATGTTGTGTCTGCCGAAAACTAAAAAATAAATAAATAAATATTTTAAAAAATATTCCTTCTTGCTTTATTTTCCATCTCTGACTATCCTGTGCTTTCAGCCCTCCTGCAAAAGTTTGAGATATACTTCAAGTAAAACTTTTTAAATGTATTCTAGCATTCATTGTATTTTAATTAGTCTAAATTTAATCTATCTAAAATTTTAATGTTCTTAAATGGCTTATCTAATTTTTAGTAGTTTTGTTTTCTATTTAGGTGTATATCTTTTAAAAAGCTTACAACATTTTTAATGCAATTCTTCATATTTTAATAATATTTAATTTGTTTAAAATATTAATGACCTTGATATTGCTGGCCTAATTTTTAATATCTTCATGTTTTCTGTATATCTTGCTTTTTAGTTTTGTTTCTATCTTTTGCTGTATTTATCTGGTTTATTTATTTCCAATGCTACCTCAATTTCATAGTTCCATTTTGTTCTGCTGTTACACTGAATACATTGGTGTGAGTTGTTTTTTGTAGCTCTCCAGAAAAATACTGTGTACCAATGAAGTACTTAACAAAGGTTCTTGCTGAAAATTAACCACAATAGGGACATCAACAAAATGACCTTGGGCTGGGGATGTGGCTCAAGCGGTAGCACGCTCGCCTGGCATGCATGCGGCCCGGGTTCGATCCTCAGCACCACATACCAACAAAGATGTTGTGTCCGCCGAGAACTAAAAAATAAATATTAAAAATTCTCTCACTCTCTCTCCTCTCTCACTCTCTCTTTAAAAAAAAAAAAATGACCTAAATCACTAAGTCTGCTTCATTTCTCTGGCATCACTTAAGTGTAAAATTTAAAGCTCAATTCATAATTTTAAAGTTCTCCAAATTGACTTATTTTCTCTCATCACCCACTCACTTGAACTCTGCGGTCTTGCTTAATCTCCCCTCCTACATACTGCCCCTGACATTCCATATTTGGATGTTGTTCTTTGAAATGAAATTCTCTTATCACCCATCTTATCACCCAGGTCACTCCACTGCTGATACAGTCTCTATTTGCTCAGATTTAAAAATAGAAAACATAAAGGTACTTTCAAAACTTCACTCATTCCACTAGTCCTGAACTTGGTGAGCAGATACTGATCCTGGTAGTGGGATACAACAGTGAACAAGATGGAGGAGTGGAGGCGACACACAGATAGTGAAAACACATAAACGACGCTGCTCGTTCTAATGTCAGAGGTGACCATCTCTAGGAGGACAGGTAAAGCAGAGAGGAGAGCATTGAGGGTGGAGTTGCTGTTTGAGACAAGATGGTGAGAACAGGCATCTCTGAGGAGGTGACATTGGAGCAGAACCCTAAATGTAGGAAGGGCATCTGCAAATTCCTGGTGAAAGAATGTTCCAAGGAAGAAGTAGAAGTTTGAGGGTCCAGGTTATGGAGCAGCAGGGGCTCAGAGCAAAGTAGGTTGTGGGAGGATCCCACATGCCGTGGAGAGTCTTTATCTTCAGCGTGTGGGAAAGCCCTGGTTGAATGTTCCTTTCAAACACTATGTAACTTGTACATGGGAGAAGAGTTCTGGCTGTCCATAGAGTGGCAAGTGGGTTGCAGGGGCCTGAATGGACAAAGGAAATCCAGTTAGGAGCCAGTTTCTGCAGAAAGGATGAGTGTAGGCCTAGACAGGGGATAACAGTGGAGAGAGGAGAGGAGGTGCCATGCAGCAGGGCTTTCTGTGGCATGGTGGCCTTTCTGGGGCATGGTGGTGGTGTAGATGTGGAATGAGAGAGAAAAGCAATCGGGGATGACCCCAAAGTTTTTAACCCCAGCGAAAAAGAGTGGCTTCCAGGAAGGGAGAAAATGGTAAGATAGACCAAGTTATTACACGGCTGGCATGCAGCTGCCCAGAGTCTGATGAAGGGCAGATCAGGAAAGGGGACAGGAAATACCGGGCATCTTCTGTGGGGTGCTTAGCTAACAAAGCAAGCTCACACAAGGAAACTGGAGAACTCACCCCAACAACTCAATAGCTCTTGGGAGCTGGCCAATAAACGTGGCCCCATTTCTCAAGTCTGTGGCTTATCCTCAGCCTCTTTTAAACACCAGTTTTAGAGCCTCTGAATGAGTGCCTCAACAACACCATACCATTGTATCTGTTTTAAAAGTCCCCTCTTCATAATAAAGATTTTTACAGAGGTCAGTACCTTCATTTATAATTCACGTGTGCTATCCTAAGACCTTACAGTGGCTCTCCAGGCGACCAGGTAACCTGCCATCTGTGTAGAAGAGCTGAGAATGCCCACTCATGACATTTAGCCTAGGTTTATCACAACAAATGTCCCCAAAATACCTCATTGACATTAAATCTGTCAAAATTATAATACAGTAGCTTTGGAATTCTGTCATTTTTCAAGGTTATTAAGTCATTTATTATTCCATCATATAAATAAAATGGACTTGTTAAATCACTACATAGATCTATGTTATTGATGCCTTCAGATTTAACATGGCCAGCCATATAAGCAGATAGCACTTTAACTTTATTTACTTACTTATTTATTTTGGTGATAGGGATTGAACCCAGGGGCACTTAAGCACACTGAGCCACATCCCCAGCCCTTTTTATTTTTTATTTTGAGACAGAGTCTCACTAAGTTGCTTAGGGCCTTGCTATGTTGCTGAGGCTGGTTTCAAACTTGCCATCTCCTGCCTCAGTCTCCTAAATTGCTGGTATCACAGGAGTGTGCCACCGCACCTGGCCAGATAGCACTTTAAATAAATTATAACTTTGTTTATTCACAGTTTGAAAAAGGCATTCCTGTTACACAACCATCTGTGTGGTAGGTCTAGTTATGGACAAGATATCAGATCTTTGATTTGAGATTAGCAGTGGAGCTTTTTGGAATAAGACAGTGGCCCCTCACCATGACTAACTCAATGATTCCCAAGGCCAGTGGACAGGCATGGGTACACCGTCACACATATTGACCCAGGTAAGAGTTTGTTTAAATTAGTAGGAAAAATACTAAAACTCAGTCCAAAAAAAGGGCTAAATATGTCCAGTTAATTATCAGAAAGTATAAGAGTAACTTAAAAAATCATTAAAAATGTCTATAAGCTGGGCACGGTGATACACACCTACAATCCCAGTTACTCTGGAGGCAGAGGCAGGATGGCAAGCTTGAGACCAGCCTTAACAACTGTTTTTTTTTTTTTTTTTCAAAAAAAAAAACACATTAATTGCTCAAAATAGCACAGAACATTGCACTGTGGTAATATTGAGTCACAGGGTTACTCTACAATAGGTGAACAGGTGATACTGTTGTTCTCTTTGCTTAGGAGAAGGGACAGGGTTAAAACTGTAGGACCAGGCGAGTGGGCTCCAAGGTGACTAAACATGACATTTTCCACATTTATATGCTATAACACAACAAACCAGAGACCCCAGAGGGTGCAGGCCACAGGCGGGGGGCCACCGTCCCCATTCCCACTGTGTCTCCAGGCAGAGATGGGATTGGCTACTCACTTTAAATCCTTCCATGACCTGTTGGCAACCTTTGCTCATCACCTAAAGCCTGGGTGTGGGGCAGAAAAATCCAGACAGAGCCCTAACCCCCAAGGCTGGCCCTTTGGGGGAAGATGGACCCAGCCTGGGGACAATGCTGCAAAATTGGTAGAGCTGGTGGCCAGTGCTGTTAGCTTCAGCCTCTCCTGGTGACACCATGTCCTCTCCTGCCCTGGAAAACACTCTCCATTCTTTCGTTCAGAGAGTCCTGGCCGAGATGGTAGTGCTGAGGGAGGTGGGGTCATTCCCAAGCTCCCTCAAGCCTGACCCTCTAGGTGTGAAGTGCTCCCCCATGGAGTAGGGTTTAATAGCTCACCCTTCCTTTGTCCTAGAGGCCTGGAGACACAGCCTTAACAACTTAATGAGACTCTGTCTCAGAATTTTAAAAAATAATATTTTTTTTTTTTTTTAAGGGCTAGGGATGTAGTTCAGGGCTAAAGTGCCTCTGGGTTTAAAAAAAAAAAAAGTCAACTACACTGGTAATCCAGTAATGCAAACTAAAACAATATTAAACACCATTATTGGTCTTCCAATTAAAGCTAACATTCAATGTTAGGGAAAGTGGAATTAAATTTTCATGCACTGTGGTACAAGGGTAAAGTAGTGCAGATGTGAAAAGCACTTTGGAAATCCATACCAAGATTCTTACAATGCATAAACTTCGATCTGGAGATTTCCTTTCTAGAAATCTATTTTAAGGAAGTTTTTAATTTATAGAAAATGTTATATTAAAGTTATTAAATTTGGGGCTGGGGCTATAGCTCAGTGGCAGAGCATTTGCCTCTCACATGTGAGGCACTGGGTTCCATCCTCAGCACCACATAAAAATAAGCAAATAAAATAAAGGCATGCTGTCCATCTACAACTACAAAAATTTTTTTTTGTTTCTTTAAATATTTAATTTTTAGTTGTATTTGGACACAATCCTTTTATTTTGTTTATTTATTTTTATGTGGTGCTGAGGATCCAACCCAGGGCCTTGCACATGCTAGGCAAGCACTCTACCACTGAGCCACAACCCCAGCCCAAAAATAAATAAATAAATTTTAAAAAATAAAATCATGAAATTTGTATTTATAATAGCAAATGTCATTCAAAACAACCTTATTTTTTGAAAACAGGAAATTGGATAAATAAATTACACCATATGGGCTGGGGATGTGGCTCAAGCGGTAGCGCTCTCGCCTGGCATGCGTGCGGCCCGGGTTCGATCCTCAGCACCACATACCAACAAAGATGTTGTGTCCGCTGAGAACTGAAAAATAAATATTAAAAAAAAAATCTCTCTCTCTCTCTCTCTCTCTCTCTCTCTCTCTCTCTCTCTCTCTGTCTGTCTCTTTAAAAAAAATAAATAAAAAATAAATTACACCATATCCTTATAATCAAATATTGTGCAGTCCTTTAAAAGGATGTCTTTGAGTTATTTTGCCTTTGATGGCTCCCAGGTCTCTGATGTCTGCCTAATACCTGGATTCTCCTCCTCTAGGTATACCATAATGGCAGCTTTTCCCCTAGTAGGGACAGTCAGGCTATTCCCTACATTTGCTGATTAAACAGCGCTTGGGCTAGCGCTTGCACACTAAAGACAGACACTTGAAGGACAGCTTCCGAAGGATCTTAACCCTGGGGCCTCTTGCAGACCTGCTGGGCCTCTGAGCCAATCCCACAAGCTTGATGAGAGCATGGCCTCCCTGGAGCCTGCAGGGGCACTCTCATTACCTCAGCTCCCAGGACTGCAGGGTTATAATGAAATCTCCCTTTTATCTTCCTTAAAGTCTCCAAAACAAATCCTGAAACTGCTCAGGGACACTCGTACTTGCCCAAGAGAAGGGAAGTCCCTTGGAGGTATTTGCAGGCAGGCTAGCCACAGGAGACAGGGCGCCAACAGATTCCATCTAGGCAGAAAGAAAGCCCTTGTAGAGCTGAAGATGCCAAGGACAGTGGACAGGCAGATGCGATTACCCTGGGTGGGGTGCGGGCAGATACCCTGTTAGCAACCTTGTTGCCACTGGTATACTCTGGTTGATTGATTTCTTGTCACACGCGGTGTCAGCCTCACCCTCCCCGTTTGCCGCTACTAATCCAGAACAGGAGCCCCTGGAAAACAATAACTAAAGCTGAGAGGCCTCAGGATTTCCCTTTGTGTCCAGTGTTGTGATGGCAGAACTCAGTTTCCTAAAGTGGCAACTGTCTTGGTTAGACTCTGCTGGAAGTAATCAAACCAGTTAATTAGAGCCAGCCCGCTCTAATTGAGATTAGGGAGGGGGAGAGATTAGGGAGGAGCAGGGAGAGAGGAAGAGAAAGAGAGATGTCCATTTTAAAATAAGTCACAGTGGCAGAACAGCAAGGGCTACATTCAAAGCTTAAAGTGGACCACTGTTGGGACAAGATCCTACTTTTTCCTGATGGTGTCCTACTGCTCTTGTAGTCATGGTGCTTGGCCCCTGAGGGAAGAGCCCCGGCTACAAGGCCTGGCAGCTGGAAACCCACATGCAGGCTCCTCAGAGGCCCCCTGGTTCTTTGAAAAGATCAGAAATCAAAATTCAAAACTCTGAATTTATAATCTCTTCTCTTTCTCTCATGCGTCTAAAAGCAGATATTCAATCCCACAGTTTGACCCTTTCCTTTCTCATATTCTATCACTATAGGTATTCAGTTTCCCCAAAGCCTTGCCTTCAATGAACATGACATTCCAGTGAATGATGACGTCTTCATTAAATTAACCATGTTTCATTGATGCATGAGCTTCTGGGGGCCCGTCCTTTAACATCGGTTTGCATTCTCACCGTCTGTAGACCTATCCATTTCAGTGACAAGCCTTGTATCCACATTTTTTTTGAAGAGCTGTTGCCTGGCACCATTCCTGGTACCAATACAGTGATGATCCATGTATAGATATGTAAGTGCATGTGTGTTTGTGTGTGTGTGCATGTGTGTGTAAACACATATATAGATATGTGTGTATCTATACATATATACACATACATATTTTTTCCTTTTCCTTTTATGTTAGAGACAGGGTCTCGCTAAGTTGCCCAGCCTGGCTTCAAACTCATGATCTTCCTGCCTCAATCTTCTGATTTCCTAGAGAGTTTACAGGCGTGTACCACCATGCTTGGCTAGCATCAATATTTTTTATTATCAAAACTAAAAAACAGACAGGTGTGATGGTGCATGCCTGTAATCCCTGCAACTCAGGGAGGCTAAGGCAGGAAGATCAAAAGTTCAAGGCCATCATGGGCAACTTAGAGAGACTCTGTCTCAAAAATAAAAGGGCTGAGGATGTAGCTAAGTGGTAGAGCACCCTGAATTCAAACTTTGCTACCACAAGAAATAATAATGATAATAAAAATCAAAAACAGAATCCATCATGGCTAATTGAAGCAGAAAAAGGCAGAAGCTACCAAGGATTTACTATAGGTCAACCTTATGTGACTCACAGACTGAGGGAGAGTTGAGAGGAAAGGAGTGGAGGCTGAGCCTCCTGAAGCAACTCTCATAAGCATCATGGCACTCAACACAGACACCACTGGGAACCGACTTGCCACCTCTGCTGTCCCCGGGAGCCAAATGTCACTGCCGTCACCAGTGCCAGCAAAGCAGAATCCCCACTCAGATCTCGTCCCTCAGCTGGTCACTATCAACTCAAAAACAAAACACAGATGCATTTGATGGTGGCAGCCTGGGAAGGTGTCCAGTTAGACAGGAATCTGAGTTCTGACTTCCTGGAAGAAGATGGATTCCACAACATAGGACTTTATCTAGCTGAAGAAAGGAATTCAGAGAGACTAGGAAGCCACAGAGTGGACCAAAGCCTCTCCCATGACACAAGTGAAACAGCTCACGTTGGCTGTAGGTTCTCATATGCCCAGGTATTATTGACCTTTAGAGGACCACATGGTTTGCAGGGCCTGGTGGCACACACTTGAAACCTCAGCTACTCAGGAGGCTAAGTTAGGAGGAAGACACAAGTTAGAGGCCAACCCTAGTAACTTAACTTTTGAGGCAGGGGCCTCAAAATAAAATCTTAAAGGGCTCAGAATGTAGCTTAGTGGTAGAGCACCTGCCTAGCAGGCACCACTCTTTGGGTTTGAGTCCACTGCCAAAAAAAAAAAAAGAAAAAGAAAAGAAAAAATCAGTAGCAGCAGAAGACAGCACAGTATTGCAATACGAGAGGGTTCCATTTCTCACGGTCAATCATTGAAAGTTCTGTGTCTGAGACATTTGATCTGTACAGGAGAAATATTTAAATTATATTAAAGTTCCAGAACTCAAATACTGTATGTTTCCTTCATTGTAAACTCATGATATTGCAATTGTGAATGGGAGAACTATCAACCTACTGTCCCTGTGCAACTTGACAAAGCCGACATGGACCTTTCCCTCTGGAGTTTATGTTGGAAGATCAACAGTAGTTACTGGATGGGAATGCCTGAGAAGTACAGTGGACAGTAAGCCTCGACGCCAGGCAGTGAGCCAGTGTCGCCAACATAACCTTAGCAGAGAGGCTGGTGATTGCGGTTTCAGTGAATGGAGCACCAAAGGTCATGGCGATGATGGAACATGCAGCCAGCAGTCTTCCTGGAGACTCACCACTGTGAGTCCAAATGCAGCATGTGACCAGTGCATGAAGATAGCATCACATTTTCTGAGAAGCATGAAAGGAATGAGGGAGAAGAATGCATGAATTCACAGACACCAGGGAAGTGAGACATCCAAGACCAATTTGATGAATTTCCAGAGGCACTCAGCAGACCACTGAGGAACTTTTACTTCAAAGGGAGCAGAAAACCAACCCCTCAATACCACTCAAAGCAACCATACGCTGAAATTGCCCTGGGCTATTTCAGTACTCTTACAGATTACCAATGACATGAATGTTAATATTTTATGGCTCTAACTTACACTTCTAAAAGTTCTAATTAATCTCACTAGATAAAAACTGGCAAGCACACTGGTACAAATGAGAATCACAGCCTCCTTGCAAGGTCTGTGCCAACTCATCTGGGATCCTGCCATGATCTGCCCTAACTGTCTCAGCTTCATAAAGGGGCCAATAATTAGCATTTGGAAACTAAGCCACACTTCCCCCACTGGATGCCATTTGCTGATTGTTAATTAATTAATTAATTAATTGATTAGCAGTTCCTCTAACATGGCTAGAGGGTCTAGTAAAGACCCTTCAAGGCACTTGCTTCATCCCTTGGTCCCATGCACCCTGGCAGGAGAGATCCCCCATGACAACCTTGAAGGCAGGGCTACATCTCAGACGTCATTTCAGTAGCTTGCATGATGCGTTACACATGAAGGATTCTGTAAAATGAAGGGATGAATGCATGAATGGATAGATTGATAGACACATAAAAATTAATTAAATAGTTCTAATTTTTCTCCATTATTGTAAAATTTTTTAAATGGATGAGAATTCAAATATCAAATCTAATTTCATTTTAAGAATAAAGATATGGGCCTGCAAAGATTAAGAGAATGTATGCATGACCTCAACTATAAGAATAGAGATTAGGCCTGGAGCAGTGCCACTTGCCTGTAATTCCAGCAATTTAGGAGGCTGAAGCAGGAGGATTGCAATTTGATGCCAGCCTGGGTAATTTAGCAAGACCCTGTCTCAAGATTAAATTTAACAGGTCTGGGGACGTAGCTCACAAATTGTCTATCTCAACAGATGATTTTTAGAAAGGAGAAAACAAATTCCAATTCTCTCTTTAATCTTTTTAAAATTTTTTTAATTTTTTTAATTAGTTATACATGACAGTAGAATGCATTTATGCACTTTGATATACATAGATGGGGTATAATTTCTCAGTTTTTGAAATGTACATGTTGCAGAAACATATTGGTCATGCAGTCACATATATGTATATAGTAATAATGTCTGTGTCATTCTACTATCTTTCCTATCCCCACATCCCATCCTCTCCCCTCCCATCACTTTCCTCTACCTGATCTAAGGTAACGTTATTCTTCCCTAGTGCCCCCCGCCTTATTGTGAATTAGCATCCACATATTAGAGAAAACATTCAGCCTTTGGTTTTGTGGGATTGGCTTATTTTGCTTAGCATGATATTCTCCAACTCCAACCATTTACTGGCAAAAGCCATAATTTTACTCTTCTTTAAAGCTGAGCAATATTCTACTAAGTATATATACCACATTTTCTTTATCCATTCATCTATTGAGGGACACCTAGTTTGGTTCTATAGTCTAGCTATTGTGAATTGAGCTGCTATAAACATTGATGTGGCTGTGTCACTATAATATACTGATTTTAAGTCCTTTGGGTATAAACCAAGGAGTGGGATAGCTGGGTCAAATGGTTAAAATGACTTTTCTCTAGATATAATCTTTACCATTTACAGTAAGAGACCTTGAGTGCGTATTTATCAACTAATCAGCCTCATCATACTCAGAACAAGCAAAGTCTGTACCTGAAATTCTCAAGAGTCCTGTGTTGAAAGATTATTTTTAAGGTAAAATCAAAGATTTTACTTGACTAATAAAGTAATAGGGAAACAAGAAATATTACAACTGATTCAAAAAGTAATTTAAAAAACAGGCAATGATATAAAATGATTTAACTATGTATGCAAGATTGATCTGTCCACAGGGCAATGAGAAATTACATTCCCCCAATCATCAGTAATTTGCATGTTTATGGACAAGAATTATTTACATCATTATCATTTTTCTACAATTTACAGAGTTATAAAATGGTTCAAAGACAGAAAGGCTGAGACAGTCTAAAAGTATGAGCTGGGTGGGATTCACCCAGTAACCTTCAACCTTTATTTCAGTCTTTAATAATTTTTTTTTACATTTATAAGAATTTATTTTTGAACTCTATAAAATATTGAGAAACTGAGTAATGCTTATTCTACATAAACTCTTCTAGAGAATCAAAAACGAGAGAATATTTCTTAGTTCATTCTATGGCAACAGCATTACTCTGTTATCAAAAGCAGACAGACATTACAAGAAGGAAAACCATCAATTAATATTCCTCATGAACATAGATACAAAATTCTTAACTAATCTCATACACCAATATAGAAAAAAATTATACAGCATCACCAAGTTGGGTTTATCTCATGACTACAAAGTTGGTTTGACACTTAGAAATCAATTTAATCAACTCTAGTCGCAGACTCAAGGAAAAAATCATCTCAAGAGATGCAGAAAAAGGAGCCGGGGATGTGGCTCAAGCGGTAGCGCGCTCGCCTGGCATGTGTGCGGCCCGGGTTCGATCCTCAGCACCACATACCAACAAAGATGTTGTGTCCGCTGAGAACTAAAAAAATAATAAATATTAAAATTCTCTCTCTATCTCCCTCTCTCACTCTCTCTTTAAAAAAAAAAAAGAGATGCAGAAAAAGCATTTCAGAGGCTTGAGTTTGCGTCTCAGTGGTAGAGCGCTTGCCTCACATGTGTGAGGCACCAGGTTTTATCCTCAGCACCATATAAATAAAATAAAGCTTTTGTGTCCATGTACAGCTAGAAATTTTAAAAATACTTTAAAAACAGAGTTTTATAAAATCCCTCATCCATTCTTAGCAGAAATTCTGAGCAAAATAAGAATAGAAGGGTTAAAGAATAGAAAGGTTTCTGCAACTTGAAAAGAGCTTCTATGGAAAACAGAGTTAACATCAGACTTAATGATGAGACGTGCTTTTCCCTAGGATGGGGAACAAAGCGAAGATGTCTCCTCTCACCACTTCTATTCAGCAGGGTACTAGATGTTCTCAATAACGCTGAAAAGTAAATACATAAAAGGAAGGAAGTAGTAAAGCAAAGAAAAATAAAACTATGTCTATTCCTAGGTGACATGATCATCTGTGTAGAAAACTCAGTGGAATCTGCAAAAATAACTGGTGGAACTAACTAGAATTTAGCAAGTTTGTAGCATTCAATATCATTATACAAAACTCAATTATTCTTTATATTTAAACAATGAACAATTGGAATTTGAAATTTTTAAAATGTTTAAATAGAATTAAATACTTTGGGATAACTATGACAAAGGATGTACAAAGGAGGTCTGCTGAAAACTCAAAACATTGCTGAGCACCTAAATGAGCAACCCAAATGGCCCTTTCCAGCTGACAGACAAACTGGTGCATGCATGCAGTGAAATCTAGCATGGATGACCTTCAGAAAAACTGTATTAAGTAAAAGAAGCCAGATGTAGAAGAGTGTAAACTGTCTGGTTCTATTTAGCAAATTCCTAGCAAATACAACCTGATGTACAGGACAATATGTATGGTGACCTTGGTACATGACACAGAGTATGAAAAGGGGCTGAGAGGTGGGAAGAGACAGGACAGATGGCTATAAAAGGGTGAAAGGAGCCGGCTACAGTGGCACATACGTGTGATCCCAGCAGCTCAGGAGGCTGAGACAGGAGGATCCTAAGTTCAAGGCCAACTTTGGCAACTTAGCAAGACCCCTATCTCAAAATTTAAAAAATCAAAGGGTGGGGATGTGGCTCAGTGGTAGAATGCCCCTGAGTTCAATCCCATAGTAATAAAAAATATAAAGGACATAAGGAAACTTAGGGGGTGATGAGTATATTCATGTGGTTGTGTTGACAGTCTCCTGAGCATGTAATTGTATCAAAACAGATCAAACAGGAACCTTTAGTTATATGCAGTTTATCACGTGTTGATAATACCTCTGTACAGCTATTTTGGCCCAAAACTTAGCACTGGAGTACATTATTGCTTTCTGATATCATTTAGGTTGTCATTCCAACCTAGGGCACAGTTCAGGAGGCTGTCTTTGGGATTCTAACCTGAATACAAGCCGATGATCCATCCCAAGGCCATGTCCAATTTCTTATCTTTGAGACTGGATTCATGCTTCTGCACCCACCTCACCCAGCTTGCCAAAGCTTGGAGTAGTCTTGGAGTCATCATCAGGACAGTGAAACTCAGTTTCTCTGTAGGGACAGCCAGAGCACAAATCTGGCACCTGTCTTGTTCTCCTGGACGGATGCGTCTAGCTGATCTCACTGGTGGGACTAAGTATCTCTTGGAAACACTCACTGCAGAACCATCTTCCCTGGCAGAGAAAGGGGGCTTAGGCCCAGAGCATTCTCAACTTAATTTCAGAAAATTCTCCAAGGCAGCTGCCTTCATGGTCCAGATGGAGATTGTTAGAGAAACAGGCAGGGATAGAAGCTCAGGGGAGGCCCAGGTCTCAAGCCTAAGGCCCTTCCTGCACTCCAGTGCGAGGTGCTGGGAACTGGCTAATGGAATGAGTTCACAAGGGAGAGAATGAGCTCAACTGCATTTTTGTTTTTGTATTTAATTGAAGCCTCTTCTACATAAGATCAGTCCATAATATTTGAGTGTCCCCGAAATAAAAGGGCAGTATTGCCTCTGCTTGCTTTTGACATGTACCTGTCAGAATGACATGTCCTTTTAGGTCTTGTCCCCGTCCATGTACATTTTAACTCCCCTGAGTAAAAGGGTGGGAAGCTGCGGGATGTCCAGAGCCTGCCCCCAGCTCCATTATCCCCTTCTCTCACCCCTGTGCGTCCAAGTGGAATCTGAAAACAGGCGACAAAGAGCAGACTAAGCACCCTTGTATTTGCCTGTAACATTCATGGGCAGAAAAAACACAAAACAGAACTTCAAGAAGGAATTCTGGGTCTATATGTCTGTACGCATGCATGTATGGTGGTGGGGACTGAACCCAGTCCCTTTACCAATGAGCTGCAGGTCTTGCTGAGTTTCTGATGGTGGCTGCGGACTTGTGGTCTCCTGACATGCTAGGATTACAGGTGTGTGCCATTGCACATGGCTATGCTGGAGTTTCTAAAAAGTCAGTGCGGAAATATGTCCTTCCACTGGCTTGGAAGAAACTCATTGAAGCTGACAATGAATGCAAACTTTACTTTTTATGAGAAGTCTGTGGCCACAGAAGTTGCTGCTGAAGAATGGAAGGGTTGTGTGATCTGATCAATAGTAGGAATGGCAAACAGTGTTTCCCAGGGAGCAGGGAGTCTCAACCCATGGCCGCGTTCACTCACCACTGAGTACGGGGCACTCCTGTTAAAGACCAAGGAAAACCAGAGAGAGAGAGCACAGTCTGTTGGGGTTACCCTGGGATTCGCAGCTTGGCTATTATGAAGAGGAAACAAGGATATTCCTGGACTTAGATTCTACTGTGCCTTCTCTCCTGGGGTCTAAAAGAGCTAGCAGGATCCATAAACTTGTCAGTCTTTCTAAAGAAGACATGTCCACCAATATGTTGTCCAGGAAGCTAAGAAACTCAGGACCAAGGCACCGAAGACAGAGTGTCTTGTTACTCCAGGTGTCCTGCCACACAAACACCAGCGCTCTGCCCTGAAGCAACAGCACACGGAGAAAAATAAGGAGAAGGCTACTGGATGAGCTCAACTCCTCGCCAAGAGAATGCAGAAAGCCAAAGAAAAACGCGGAAACAGATTTCCAGGAGACCCTGAGAGCTCCCCATCGAGTCCGGTCAGAAATGAGAATTTTGGTGCTCAGGCTGCAGCTCGGTGGCAGAGCGCTTGCCTACCTGTGACGCACACTGGGTTTGATCCTTAGCACCACATAAAAAAATAAAATAAAATAAAGGCACGCTGTCCATTTACAACTGTAATTTTTTTAAAAAGAGATTTTAAGAGTAAAAAATAAACAAGATCAGACCTAAAAAAAAAAGTCAGTGAGAATAAGTCTGAATATCCAAAATGAAGTGGAAATGGAGACAGAGGCATTGTCACTTAGGACAGGATGTGAGGAGAAGAGGGGGACTCCCGATGACAAGAAACTACTTCCTTGTCTTTAGCTGAAGCAAGTCCTGGAGGCTCCAGCACGAGGTCCGCACAGGAAGCTGGACAGACAGCCCTTTCTGCCACCGCCCAGGAGCAGACCTTGGGGAATCAGCAGCGACTCCACGGCAAACAGGGTTCAGGGTCCCTCCAAATAAAACTAGAAATCACCAAGTCCAGAGCAGCATCCTGGAGAGAAGCCACATGCGATTGCTAGACAGCTCATCAGTGGCAGGAGCGATAATAAAACAACATTGCCATTGCCGAGCACGTTCCAGGGGCCAGACGTCAAGAAGATGCTCCCAGTGCACGTCTCTACCTCCCTAACCGTCTACAGCGGGCACTGGAGGAAAGGCCGGTTCCAGCTCGGCCTGGATGAGAACAAGGAACTCAGGAAGGAATGGTAGTTGTCAGGACCCTGACCGCAGAGGAGCATGTTCCCTGAGCGCACTCTCCTCGGCAGCATCGCAGGACAGGCAATAGCATCCGGGCAGTCGCTGCTCAGGTGTGCGTTTCTCTGCTTATCCCCTGGATGCAGAGCTGCAGACTGTGGCCTTCTCTTCAAACCAGGAGCCACATAGTCATGCAGACATGTCGTTACATTCCCTGGTTAATCCCACTAACGACCATGTAGATATGTATGAAATTTGTGTAAGATATTGGAGATTGAACCCAAGAGCACTCTATCACTGAGCTACGTTCTCAGCCCTTTTTTTAGATTTTGAGACAGGGTCATGTGGAGTTGCTAAAGCTGGCCTCAAACTTGCAATCCTCCTGCCTCTGCCTCCCAAGTCCCGCCACGCCCAGACAACCAACTCGCGGTGACTCACTGTAATTCAAACCTACCTATGCGTGGCACTGGAATTGCAAATATACGTGAGGACAGCCCTCAGACTTGAAGTGAATGGTGAAGACCCAAGAATAAGCAGATAATTGAAATACAAGGGGTCAGTTGGTAGCTCAAGAAGGTCTGAGCAGATTGAGGGGCATCTTAGAGGATAAAGGTACCCTCACCAGGCCTGCTGCTATTGGTGTTACTGATCTGGTTAACAAAAGCCTGGGCGTGGGGTGCACCCCCATAATCCCAGCAACTCAGAAGGCTGAAGCAGGAGGATTGAAAGTTCGTTCAAGATGAACCTCAGCAACTCAGTGAGACCCTGGAGACCATGGGAGAGAAATAATAGTACTGTTATTACGATAGAATGAAACAGCACACCTGGGCTAAGAGTCGTCATAGCTTAGTGTGGCCAGCAGGGGAGGCCTGCAGCCCGGAGCCACAGGGAGGGAGGTTGCGGAGGGGCCATTCTTGGGGCCTCCTACCGCCTGTTCAGGAGCTCTTTTTCCTGAAGTTCAGAGAAATCTTAAGAATTTAAAGCCAGAAAGAGCTATAGGCATATTTTCACCTAAAAACAATCTCTCTGTTGGCTGTGTAGAAAATATATGTGAGAAAGAGAATTGGAGGAAGAGGTCAAGGGGTGAGGACAGAGAACTTAGGAACTAATAGATCTGTGGCGTTTGGGGACAAGAGGCAGGGTGCCCAGCCAGTCGATGGCTGGCCCCAGGCCCACTTGTCAATGACTCTCTGTCGTCAGCCCTCCTAGTCTCATTTCCCTGCAGCCTTCCCCTCTGGCTGCTCAGCCTCTCCAACAATACAAGGAGGCATATGGTAGACACTCAGAGATGCTTTTGAATAGTGCCATGAATGGAATAATTAATTGATTAATCACTCTGCTGAGTAAATTGCAGCAGAACATAAGTACATTTCTTTTTCGTTTTTCTTTCTGCCTGAGCAGGGAGATGCTGAGAGTCTGTCCCAGGTTATTGTGGCTGAAATTAAACATTGATGGAGGCTTATCCTGGGCTGGGCTGCGAGAGGCCAGAGGCGGGGCAGAGATTTGCTCTGCCTGTGATAGACTTGCCCCGGGCAGCCTGGCCTGGCGCTGGGTCTGTCCAGCTCCTGGAGCCCGGGAGCCTGAGCTAAACCCTCGGGGCAGATTGTGGGGGAGGGACAGGTGGGAGGTGCCCACAGTTACCATCTTGGCCTCAGGTGACAGGGAATCGGGAAACCATTTTAGATCCCCTACAGCTTGACCCACTCACCCCGCTTCTTCATCTTTTTTAGAAAATGAAGCCCAGAAGTTGACTGGCAAGGAGAGGAGCCCAAACCCCAGGCTCAGGTATGGAGACTTTCATGGACCTAGAGAGACAAGCTTTCTAGAGTAGTGACAGTTGCTCCGAGTAACTAAAAAACAAACAAAAAACTTTGGGACCCCTTCTGCCCTTTGTTCTATGATCCTTGTCCACTGCCACACACCCCACCCCAGGCCGTGGCTGGGGATGAGGCCAAGGGGGAGCAGCTCTGTAGAGCTGGCCCCTGGCAGACGGCGTCCACCCTCCCCATCACTCCTTCTTCAACAGCTGACTGTGGGTCTGTTTTCCCACCACATAAATAAAGGGTCTGGGCAAGACCTACAGGAAGGACGCCCAGGCAGGATTTCGCACCCCCACTGGGGGGTCAGCAGTGTCCCTTCAGGGACCTGTGTGTGGGGACCTACTAAAGACCTCCATGGTTACCTGGAAAACACACTCCTTTATAGATGAAAGTAAAACCCAGCCACGGTCTCCTTCACTACGTGGCCAGTGGGGATGAGGTCACCCAACCTGGGACGTAGAAGGGGACGTGGTAATTTGGCTTCCCCTAATGCAAGCATGCCCACATAGAGCCAGGACCAAATTCTGCCTACTTTCTTTTCTAGTGTGGCTGCGATGGTCCCAGGCTCCGCTGGGGTAGGTGGCAGAGATACAAGGAAAGAGTGGAAAGTCAGGGCGCAGTTCTCCCTTGTCAGGTAAAACCATGGTCTCTTCACTTAAAACTCAGGCAAGAAAAGAAAAAAACTAAAAAGTTCCCCCCTGGGCTGGGGTGTCACTTTGTTGGTAGAGCTCTTGCCTGACATGCACCCTGGGTTGGATCTCCAAAGAAAAACTGAAATATGCTATGACATTTATTTGCAACATAATTTTTTGTAGCTTTATAAAGATTATTTTTGGGGGGCTGGGGATGTGGCTCAAGCGGTAGCGCGCTCGCCTGACATTCGTGTGGCCCGGGTTCGATCCTCAGCACCACATACATACAAAGATGTTGTGTCCGCCAAAAACTAAAAAGTAAATATTAAAATTCTCTCTCTCTCTCTCTGTCTGTCTCTCTCTCTCTTTAAAAAATAAAAAGATTATTTTTATTAAACACAGAAGTTAATCGAGATAAATGGGGCCTTGTGTGGTGGCACATGCGGGAGGCTGAGACAGGAGTATCACAGGTTGGAGGCCGGCCTCGGCAATTTAGCAAGACCCTGGCTTGATATAATTAAAAGGGCTCTCAATATAATAAAAAGTAGCAAAGTGGTGCAGTATCTCTGGGTTTGTTGCCAAAAGGTTGGTCCTTGTGCCCCAGGTCAATCTAATAACAAGGACACAGTTTTGAGAAAAAGAAAAAAGATGATTTATTGCTTTGCTAGCAAAGGAGAAGCACAGGGGACTTTTGTCCCGAGGCAGTGATTCTGCCCGTCAGTGGGAGCTGGGGGCTTTTCAAGGCCACATCCCGAGTATTCTCTGTTGTAATTCACTTGTTAATTTGGGAGTTTTTTCTGAGATCATCTGGTGCCACCCTCAAAGTCTGCATTACTTCCTTCCTGTGGTGGGTATGTGCTCAGGGACAGATAAATCTGCCTTGGATGGGGAAGAAAGGTGATCCTGTTTCCCCTGAGATAGGGAGGCGGAGAGATTAGGGAGGAGCAGGGAGAAAGAAACAAGACCATTTTAAAAATAAACGTAGGGGCTGGGGTGTGGCTCAGTGGTAGAGCCTGGCCTAGCACGTGTTTGGACCTGGGTTCAATTCTCCGCACCACATATAAATAAAATAAAGGTCCATTGGCAACTAAAGAAATGTTTTTAAAAAAATAAGCTGCAGTGCCAGAGCAGCAAGGGCTGTATTCAAAGCATACAGGTTCAATCCTCAGTGCCAAGAGTGAGTTAATAAAACTACATTTTAAAAAGAGACTGTGGGAAAGAAAGTTTGGTCATGATTATGGAAAACTGGTGGAACCAGGGTAGCCAATGCCTGACTGGCCTCTCGTGGCCCAGCAGATGGAGGGTTAGGGCCCGCGTGTGCAGATTGGGGGGCTCTCGTCACGTCTCACACAAAGCAACCTTCAACAACTTTTCTTTCTCACTCAGACAAGGTCAGTATACACATCTAGAAAAAGTGTTTTTTTTTTTTTAACTTGAGTCCCTCATTAAATTTCCCTGGAAAGACATACTGACGTTTTCAGCAAGCAACAGATGGTAAAGAGAATTCAATCGTACAATAGCCACTGACAGCCGTTTAAGATGCAGAAATGCCATTGACATTCTCTTCATTTACAATGCTTTCTTTAATGCTCGATTTTCATGAAGGTAGAAAATATTCACAGGAGTTTACATAGGTGCATTGGAGGTTTACACCCCTCCCGATTTTCACTGGGGTCTCAGGGACAGAGACCCCGCAGTGTCTGGAGGGATCTGGCCACGGCCTGCTCCCTGTGGGTGATGGCAGTATTTGAGTGGGCGGAGAAAGGAGGCAAGCACCCGTCAGGATACAAGGGATTGTGGGTCGGAGAATCTCTGTGACCCACCTTCCAGTAATCTAGAGCTTTTTTGTTGGTTTGTTTGTTTTCAGTACTGGGGATTGAACCCAGGGGGATCTCTACCACTGCTATAGCCCCAGGCCTTTTTTTAAAAAATATCTTTTTAGTTTCAATGGACCTTTATTTTGTTTATATACAGTGCTGAGAATCGAACCCAGGGCTCTCACATGCTAGGCAAGCACTCTACCACTGAGCCACAACCCCAGCCCCCTTTTAGTTTTTTTATTTTGAGACAGTCTCACTAATTTGTTGAGGCTAACCTCAAACTTACAATCCTCCTGCCTCAGCCTCCTGAGTCACTGGGATTACAAATACATATCATCTGGCCTAGCTGTCTTGAGTTTTCTGTTGTCCTTAGCGTCACAGTGTAAAATCTTAGAAAAGTCTCTTAACACTGTTAACAACAACAAAAAGTTCCTAAGATGCACCCATCCTAATTTTTCATATTAGTTCCTTATCAAAAAGAGTAAGGACACCTCTGCCTGGGACAGACCCTGGTTATTGCTAACCACAGTGGATGGAGCTTCCCAAAGAGGAAAAGCCAGCCTCACACTGAACGTGGACCTTGGCTCCCTGTAGCCCCGACTCAGATTGCCCTGAAAACGCAGAAGTAGCAGAGCCCGGTCGGCCTGGAGCGGCTGCCCCAGTGTCCCGGCAGCTCCCAGCAGCTCTCAGGGAGACACGTTCAATTAAGTCATCAAGAAACTCAGGCGGGGGCTGCGGATGTGGCTCAAGCGGTAGCTCGCTCGCCTGGCATGCGTGCGGCCCAGGTTCGATCCTCAGCACCACATACCAACAAAGATGTTGTGTCCCCCGAGAACTAAAAAAAATATATATATATATATTAAAAAAAGAAAAAAGAAACTCAGGCGGGGGCTGGGATGGTGGCTCAGCGGTAGAGGGCTCGCCTAGCACGGCGGGACCCGGGTTCGACCCTCAGCACCACATAGAAATAAAGGCATTGTGTTGTGTCCATCTACACCTAAAAGATAAATATATATTTTCAAAAAAAGGAAAAAAAAAAAAAAGAGATTCAGGCGGGGCTTGAGCAAGTGGAAGATTGCCAGGGAAGAGAGCTCCTTGGGCCTGGTGACCTCAGCCTTCAGTGATGTAGTTGGCTTGAGGGTCGGTGGCAGATCCCCAGAGTCCAGCAGAGCCCCAGTGTTAGGGCTGTGGCTTTCTTGTGGGTGACATCCTGGCCTTCCTAGACAACCCTGGATGGAGACCCTGCCCTGACCTAGCGGGGACTAAACAAGGCCAGGGAGGAGTGCAAGCGCTGTTCACTCAGCAGCAGCTGTCCGCTGGGAAGGCCCCAGGATGCAGACGTAAAGGTCAATAGCTCCAGCCAGAGGCTGGCATGCCCGCGGCAGCGGGCAGCGTGGCCAGGGATGCGCAGACCTCAGAAGCCCCTCCCCCTTTCCTTAGGCTCTGCTGGTTGCCCTTCATGAACCCGAGTCTTCTGTGAAAATGGTAATAAAGTACTGGAACAGGGCTCACCCGAGCTTTCCACCCAGCCCAGGCTGCTCAGCCACTGCAGCGTCTCCCTGCTCCTCCCTAATCTCTCCCCTTCCCTAATCTCAGGGTAAACAGAGTCACCTTTCTTCCCCGTCCTGAGCAGATTCATCTGTTCCTGAGCACACACCCACCACAGGAATGAAGTAATGCAGACTTTGGCGGTGGCACCAGAAGATCTCAGAAATGACTCTCTCCAAATTAACAAGTGAATTACAACAGAGAATACTCGGGATGTGGCCTTGAAAAGCCCCCTGCTTCCCCTGAAGGGCAGAATCACTGCCTCTGGGACAAAAGTCCCCTGTGCTTCTCCTTTGCTACCAAAGCAATAAACTTTTTTCCCAAAACCATGTCTTCATTATTGGGTTGGCAACAGGGACAAGGACCAAGATTTTAGTAACCCTGGAAGAAGCATGGTGCTTTCAGGGAATCCCGATTAGTGGCAGGCCCAGGGTCAGGAGAATGGTACAAGATGAGTTGAGTAAGTAAGACAGGCCAGAGAGAAGAGGTGATATCCCACCCCAGAAGTGTAAAAGTTGTTGTATAGATGTGGACATATCAAAGGATTTTAAAAGCAAAATGTGTAGCCGTTGTGGTGGCACACACATCTGTAATCCTAGCTGCTTGGGAGGCTGAGGTAGGAGGAACTCAAGTTCGAGGCCAGCCTGGGCAACTTAACAAGCAATTTCTTTTTTGTTTCAAAAAAAGTGGAGCCAGGTGCAGTGGCGCATGTCTTGTAATCCCAGCGCCTCCGGAGGCTGAGTTCAAAGCCAGCTCAGCAAAACTGGGGTGCTAAGTAACTCATTGAGACCCTGACTCTAAATAAAATATAAAATAGGGTTGGGGATGTGGCTCAGTGCCCCTGAGTTTAATCCCCAGCACCAAAAAAGAAGGTAGGGGGTGGGGCTAGGGATATAGCTTAGTGGTGAAGCATCCCTGGGTTCAATTCCCAGCACCAAAAAGAAAAAGAAGAAATGGCTTGGCATTCTTTAAAAGATTATTCTGGAAGCTAGGAGTGTGGCTCAATGGTGATACCATGCTTAGTAATCCTAAATACCCCCCCAAAAAAAAAAGATCTCTGGGGCTTATAGAGAATAAATTGGGGGCTCAATGGCTGTAGACATGGCTGTGACGCAGCCACCACAGTAGTCCCTATGGTGGACGTCACACTGGAGGAGGGCTTGAAGTGGCACCCCCTTTCTCCACAGAGAAGCCCTCTTCACCATGGCTGATTTTTTTTTTTAAAGAAAGAGTGGGAGAGAGAGAGAGAATTTTAATATTTATTTTTTTTAGTATTTGGCGGACACAACATCTTTGTCTGTATGTGGTGCTGAGGATCGAACCTGGGCCGCACGCATGCCAGGAGAGCGTGCTACCGCTTGAGCCACATCCCCAGCCCCACCATGGCTAATTTTAGGACTGTCAGCAAAAGAGTCCATTGTAGATAAACTTCCTATTTTCATGTCACCCTGTTTACTTGGCCACTGGCCAAGAAGATACCAGCACTCCAGGTGCTAGACACCCCCTTACTAGTTTTTCACAGTATAGTATCCAGTATAATACTTTGTGCAAACAAGGCCTCTGGCCTTGAGCTGGGCTTCACAGAGATGTCTACATTTTTAAGATAAGTTACAAATGGGCCCATGGTAACAGCTGGCAGGGGGAGGAAAGAAAGGGGAGAAGAAGCTCTCCCCTTCTCAGGTGTTGTTCTTTAAGAGTTAACTTGGGGGCTGGGGATGTGGCTCATGCAGTAGCGCCACTCGCCTGGCATGCGTGCGGCCCGGGTTCGATCCTCAGCACTGTAAGGATCCGGCGAATCGTTGGAGAAAGAGACCACAAGAGACCAGCTTCATGCAATGGGCAGAAGGGAGTTTATTGAAGAGGATCCTAATTCAGCGTGCTGAGGCTCAAGGCTCACTCAGGAAGGGAGAGCGGCCCAGAGCCCAGAGCAGAGGTGGAGCAGAGCTTAAGTACACTTTTTGGGGAGGGCGGGGGCTTTGCATACATCAGAACAAATCATCATGAGGCCTGGGAAAGTTGAACAACAACTCTGAGACGTGATTAGCACATTCATTGGCGGGAAGGGGGGGGGGTAATTGGTCACTCCTAAATGGGGTACACATTCAAACTGATTGGTTCGGGGCCCTGTGACAAACTGCACAGGGCCCTAGGCTAAATGGCCAGTGGGGCGTTGTTTTAACTATCTCAGGAATTTCAGGTTCTGGGTGTAGCAGAGGAACTTAACAATACCTAGTCTTTTACATTTTAATTCAAGCTTTGCAATTTAGAAGCTTTACAATGCCCAGTCTTTTACATTTTAATTCAGGCTTTTGCAGCTTAGAATCAGCTTAGAAATTTTACCTTTACAGCACCACATACAAAGATGTTGTGTCTGCTGAAAACTAAAAAATAAATAATAAAATTCTCTCTCTCTCTTAAAAAAAAAAAAAAAAAAAAAAAAAAGAAGAAGAGTTAATTTGCCCAGAACAGTGAAAGAAAAAGCTACTTTTATGTGAACTTCTGCAGACTGGGAACTTCTGAGCCCCTCCCCTCACAGGCTGGGTATAAAACTCTGAAACTCCCTGAATTCGGGGTTCAGGGGATTGATTGATTGCCCTCTGAACCTGGCTGCAGCCCAATAAAGCTGTTTCCTGCTGTCTTCGGTGCCTTGCCTCGTCTGTCCCTACAACAGGCTGGGATCTGAGATGGCCTGAGAAGTTGGGAGGTACTGGAGCCCTGTCGGTGGAGAACATTACTCCCACACCTGGAGAGCAACAGGATCAGAAAAGGCCCAGCACCCTGGGACCCCCAGTGCGGTGAAGGAGTGGAGCCTGGGAGAGGATGTGCATGTGGTCGGCCGCAGGTGGCCCCCAGTGGGCCCAGGGGCCCGGGTCCGCACTGAGAAGACTGCTCCAGGGCAGAGGCGGCTCAATGGTCAGCGACTGAAGGAGCACAGCAGAGGATCCCTGGGGCTGCTGGAGGATGAACACAGAGGCTGGAGAAGGCCACCTGAGGATGAAGGAAGGGTGAGGGCAGCCAAGGCCGCGAGGACGACTGCTGGTCAGAGGTGCATCCAGGAAAGCAGGAGAGCCGGCACCGAAGGCCCAGGCTTGCCCTCAAGTCAGCCTTGAGCAAGGCCTTAGATGGGGGAGAGAGTCCAGAGGGAGGGTCGAGTGGGAGAGCCAGCGGCCCTGAGGACATCAGCAGAGGGGACCTGGGGTGAGAGAAGGGACAAGCCTCAAGGGACCACTTCTGAGCCTGAAAACAGGGAGTGGAGGTGGCGGAGACCTGCAGGGTGAGAAATGCAGTGACCCTGCGCTGGCCTCCCCGTTCTTTACAGAGTGCAGGGTGACTCCAGCAGGGAAGGCACTGAGAGTCACCCTAGCAGGGACAAGAAAAGACCTGCTGCTACTAGCTGAGAATTGGTAGAGGTTGAAAACGATTCCATGATTTTCTACAGAAGCACTCAGCAGCCTTTTTGTACCATGTGTCAAATCAGATGCTTCTCTCTTCCCAAGGTAACGTTAGCCCAGGCAACCATGAACTTTCCTTCCCTCTTCCCTGTGGCCCTCACCCGCGAGGGTGGTCTCCTCTTGCTGTCCAGGACCTCGACCTGATGGGGAATGAGCACTCAGTGGACAGGCAGCCTGTGCTAAGACATGGCTGTCCTCCTGGGGCTGCTGAAAATGAAGGCAGTCAGTGTAGTTAGGTAAATCGGGTCTAATATCGAGTGAAATCTAAAATGGAGGCCATGTTGAGAATGAATTCCCAGAAAAGTTGAGCAACTCTCGGAATGTTAATGAAGTCCAGGATACAGCCCCCAACAGATTTGAAGATAGCCCATCCCAAAGAAGTGTTAATGAACAGCAAACTTGAAGATGCTGGCTGGGAAGTGCCCAGATTACTTCTTTGGCGCAGCTGTGTCCCACCCCGCAGGACAACGGATTCCATCTCTTGGGTCCCTTCTTCCTCCTGGAGAAGTCTTTTCTGCTGTCCTTTAATAAACGTCTATTTTCCACTCTAAACTTGCCTCGGTGTGCTTCTCTGGAGTTATACTTCAACATTGGGGAAGCAAGGACTCGTCACCAGTCAACAGTGGTAACAAAAAGACACTTGCAGAGTCCGCGCCACACACTGGAATCTCACGCAAGAGATTCACTGTCAGTAGCACAAGGCAAACCCCCAAGGCTGACCTCCAAGGAGAGCAGCAGTGCCTGGGCACTCAGCAGCTTTAGAGCTGCAAGGGGAATTGCATAAGCAGCTCAGGAGTCGCGTCATAAACTGGGGCGGGGTTGACTGCTGAGCAGGCACGTGTTCTTAGGGGAAGTGAAGCAGCTTTGCCTCAGAATCCAAACTTTGGCTTCTCTAGATAAAATGGCTCCAGACCTAAAATGGCAGATCTGATGCCAGTAGCTGCCTGCAGCCCAACCCCTGGCTGTGGCAATCTGAGTGGGCTCACCTTCTAGAAGGCTGCTGTCAGCAGAGGCTTCTGTGGTCCCTGCCTCCAGCCATCACCTGCACAAGCAGTCCCTACACACTTGGTCTGGGTGAGGCCGGGCAGCCAGGGCTGCAAAGCAAGCCTTAGCTGCTCTGGCTCTCGGGAGCCGCTCTGCAAACTCCGGCTTCCTCCAGTTGCAGGTCACAATTCTAAAACCTCAAAACAATTCACAGTCGGTACTTACTTTTTTTTTTTTTTTTTAAGAGAGAGTGAGAGAGGGGGACAAAGAGAGAGAGAGAGAATTTTAATATTTATTTTTTCTTAGTTCTCAGCGGACACAACATCTTTGTTTGTATGTGGTGCTGAGGATCGAACCCGGGCCGCACGCATGCCAGGCGAGCGCGCTACCGCTTGAGCCACATCCCCAGACCCACAGTCGGTACTTATTGAAACGGAAGGACTCTTGCTGATTTCTTTAGGCACATTAGTGTCTTAGAAACCATTCTCTCTTCCAAGCTCTGTCTCTCTGCTGGGACAGTGTCCTTCCTCCATTCCTTCAGACACGGCTTCTAAGCTGTGGAGCAGCTTAGCCGGGGAGGCCCCCAAATGCGTCTGTTTTACTCCTGGTAATGAATGGGAGGTGCCAGGAAAATGCTGAGATCAGGGGACTTTTCCGTGGCTGAAGCAGGAAAACAGGAGAAAACTTGAGGGGCCCTTCTCTCAGAATCTTGATGAAATGAAGAGAGAGACAGGACTGGAGGCCAGAGGGAGAAGAGGGGTCAAAGGAAGACCTTCTCAAGTAAAAGGGAATTCGGGGGCTGGGCTGGGGCTCAGCAGTAGCGCACTTGCCCGGCATGTAGGAGGCACTGGGTTCGACTCTCAGCACCTCGTAAAAATAAATAAATAAATAAAGGTCTAGCCACAACTAAAAAATTTTATAAAAAAGAAAGAAAAGCATTCAGGTATAGGCTTGTAAGAGAAAAAGAGAGATGATGGAGCTGGTCTCTGAAGCGGCTGTAGGCAATGAAATCGGGCAGAGGCAGAAAAATGAGGCTGGGTGGACGCAGGAACAGCGCTGCCACTGAGACAGGGAAGCAGGAGGCATGCAGTCACAGTGAAGGACTCACGGCTTTCACAACTACCTCACTCTTCTGCGCGAGGGGGGATCGGCCTCCTTTGCTCCCATCACCTCTGCGCATGCTGGGGATGGAATCTGCCCTTGAGCGATACTTCCCGCCCGCCACCAACCATTTTTTTGCCCTCCTTCAAAACCCCAGCTCTTCTGAAATTCCTCCTTTGCTCCTGCTGAATGAAGAGCCACCCTTGATCCCAGCAAAGGTGATCCCCTCCACTCTCCAGGCCTCTCTCCCGCCGTTCCCATGGTGTGGATGCATCCTGCTGGTGGCCGCAGCTCCATCACTGTCACACCCCCACCTGCGTCTCCAGACACCTCCATGAGTCAGACAGAACAGAGGCAGGACATAGCCCTGGCTCCCACCTTCCCAGCAACCTTTCCTTCCCTAGTTACCCAGACGCCTCCCTTCCTCTTTCCCACACCCATCTATCTACAGGTCCTGTGGGTGCGACTTCACCTCTACCTCTCTCCTTCCCCAGAGCAGTAGGCCCTGACTCCTCTGCCATCTCACCACTGTCCACTGCCCAATAAGCAGCCAGTTACCTTTTCAAAGTGTTGTCAACCAATCCAAACTCAGAAACTGCAGTGGTGAAAGGACTTTACTTGGAGTTGAAGGAAATGCAGTTCAGGAGACAGGTTTGCACCGAGTTGGTGATCCAAGGAAGGCTGGGAGGGCCGTAGCTCCAGGGGCCATAGGACATTGAGAAGGAGCAGGGCTACTTGACTGATGGAAGATAAAGGAAAGACACACAAACAGACAGCAATGTCCATAGGACAAGAGTCCAGGAGCCTCTAGATGTGCATCTGGAGCCTCTGGGCATATGCAAAGGTCAGTTTTTCCAGATGCCTGTAGTCAAAGAGCAGAGGTGACCAAAGTTCACATTCCAGGTACCATCTGGACCTGTATCCAAGGAAGTCCTCCCTCCTCCCAGGCTTCTTGGCTCCATTTTGATAAACTCTTTCAACATAATTTTCCTTTTCACAGTATAAATCAAAACTTGTCACAAACCCACTTAAAACTATTGCAATGGCTTCCCACCCCACTTGGAATAAAATCTAAACTTCATGCCCCGGATCGCAGAGTGCATCATGCTCAACCACCTGCTCACTCGCCCAGGCTTTATTCTGCTGCCCTGCTCCTGGCTCTGCCTGGTATCCCTCTCCTGAAGTTGACAAGTTGGACCTTGGTTCATCCAAAACCAGATAAGGCACCACCCTGCTGATGGCCTGTGAGGATGTGGGCGGCCCTCGCTCCCCAGCTCCTCTGTGGCCATCAGCTCTGCAAGGATGTTTACCTGCCTCTGTGTTGTCTGGCTGTCCCTTGGCCCAAATAGGACAGAAACTTCTCAGGATCAGAAACCTTGTGCTAATGTGCTGCTGTTACCACTGATATGGAACCATGTCTGGAACACAGTAGGTGCCAACTATTTGTTGAATGACGACAAGTCATTTTGAGAAGGGGTGAAAAAGGTGGGGAGCAGAGTCGGGCGCGGTAGAGCATGCCTATAATCCCAGCAGCTCCGGAGGCTAAGGCAGGAGGATTGCAAGTTAAAGCCAGCCTCAGCTAAAAGCAAGGTGCTAAGCAACTCAGTGAGACCCTGTCTCTAAATAAAAGACAGAATAGGGCTGGGGATGTGGCTCGGTGGCTGAGAGCCCCTGAGTTTAATCCCTGGAACCCAAAAAAATAAAAGATGGGAGCATGAGATGGCATGGATGACATTTGGAAGGGAACAAGGTGAGGGTAGTGAACAAAGGGGAATCAAAAGCTTGATGAACCCCCCCAGGGGTGACATTGGCCCCTGACTTGGGAATGACATCCATCTGCTTTGCTCTGTGATTTTTCTCCCACAGTGCTCCAAAGTCCTGGAATAAGTGAACAAAGCAGATGGTCTCTATCTTTGCTTCTAAAACACAAGTGTTAAAGTAGATAACCTTTAAGCACTCTCCAGTGTGAAAACTGGTGGTAATTCAGATACACTCAGGGAACTAGGTGTTTTAAAAATCTCCTCTTAAATAAATGATGACTCCCTAGCCATTCTCATCAATATCCCTTATATTTGTGGGATACTTTTTAAATGCTTTCACATGCATTCCAAGCAGAGTGTACCTTACTCAACACTGTGTTTTCCTTATACAATGTAAATTCCTGAGGGCATATCCTGTTTTAATTGTTTTATCAAACTTCCCTGTTGATGCAGAACAATACCACTCTGACAACTGATACTCAGTAAAATGAGGTCGATTGTGTCAGACTCCATTAGTTTAAGTGGTACAGGGGCCAGGCCCAGGGGGCTCTGTGCTGCCAGAGGAAGGCCTTCTCCAGCCAGGAGCTTTGGCCCAAGAGAAGCCTTGCTGCCGATTAAGAGCTGGTGGCTAATGGGGCTCCTGGACAGCAGCCTGCGCCCTGCTCCTGAGGGAACGAACGGTCAAGGTGCCCGTAATCGCCTATTGCGCCACCGTGCATGGTTTTCTGCCTCAGTATTCTTGTGTGTGTGTGTAATATATTCTCATGCTTTTCACTGATTCTCTTAATTCAACATTTATTAAACAGCTCTACCATATAAGACGCTGGACAGGGCTAAAGAGAACACAAGGAATGAAAATCAGAACCTGTTTTCCAGTTGCCGAAAGGAACAAGAGAAAGAAAGATGCATGCCAACAGCAGAACCCCCAGCAGGTTGCTTGCTGAGGGTGGACCCCAAGGGCTGCCCAGGGAGCCTTTCAGCCTTCTAAAGCCTTGGACGGGATGTCAGGGAAGAGACACTTCTGTGGCCCAGGCCTTGGACTTACTTCCATGAATAGTGGGCAAAATTAAGGACAGTGGTTGAAATTTTTAAATTTCAGTTTAATATCAAACCTTACTGACAAATGGATTTGAACTTCTCAAATACTGAAGGCATTTCTGCAGCACATGAAATGCTGGACAAGATTAGTATATCTCAAACCGAGGGCCATACAGATCCATTTTAAAGGAGAAATTTCACAATCATCAAAAACATATTATTTATCATAGTGCTATTTTAAAGTAATAAACACAGTTTGGAGTGGTGTAATCCCAGCAACTTGGGAGGCCAAAGCAGGAGGATTGCAAGTTTAAGGTGAGCCTCAGCAATGCACAAGAACCTCAGCAACTTAATGAGACCCTGACTCAAAAGATAAAGTAAAAGGCTGGGAATGTGGCTCAGTGAAGTGCTGCTGGATTCAATCCTCAGTATAAAAAAGCAAATAAAAAGACTCGTGGGTATCTTATTTGAACAGTGCAAGGCACAAGGTCTGTTTATCACTGAGTCTTCGCCTAGTGAAGGAACCACTCCCACATTAGTCTATCTCCCTGTCTTTCTTTTCCTTTATTTTTTGCACTTCAGGGATAGAACCCAGGTCCTCACACGTGGCACTTGCTATGCAAATGTTCTCCCGGGTACACACCTCGCTCCTTTCTAATCAGCCTAGAGACTGGACAAGTGGAACTCACTCTATGTGGCCCTGTATCAGTCAGGACCCCACTAGGAGGTAGAGCACCTCAGCCCAGGATAATTTGGGCAGGGCTGACTTCTAGAGGCCATTTAACCATACAGGCAGAGATGGTACAGCAGCCAGGGGCTAGGCACAGGGACACTGGATCAGAACATCAGGAGAGAAGCTACCTTAAGGGATGTGACCTTTGTCTGGGGGCACAGACAGCCAGAGACAGCCTGACCTCGCTCCCTCGCTGCTCCCCATGAAGTAAACCAAGCCAGATGGCCAAAGGCCGGGCCTGCTGATTCCATCTCCATGGGATCAGAGCCGTGGAGGGCAGGGAGTGGAAGCCGGGAGGGAGGTGGACGTTGGGCCCAGTGGTACGTGTGTTTGTGTCCTCCAGAGACAGCTGTCAGGTAGTTTAGAAAGTGCCATACTGTTCACCACCACAAAAAGGGCAATGTGTGAGGTAACGTGTGTGCCAGCCACCTTGACTCAGCCTGTCCACATAATTCAGAACATTATATCGCACACCAGAAAATAAACAACTTAAAAATGTTTAAAATACATGTATATGCTTTTTATTTCTTAAAAAACTAAATTTAAAATTGAAAACAAAAGTGCAAAATTGTAAACTTCTCATGGTACTCTTTCAAATGCCCAAGAACATATTCATATTCCCCCAGGAGCTCAGAGACCTTGTTTGAGCTCTGCTAACCGGTAAGCTTCCAGGAGTCTCCTAGAATGTAAGTTCCATGGGTCAAGGTCAGTGTCCCTTTTGTCCCCCACCAGCTGTGACCAGATCCCTGTTTTCCTCACTTCCTCACCTGGAGGCTCCCTGGGACGCTGCGCCCCTACCCCACACCCACACCGTCTTGTACTCTTTCCCAAGCCGAGCCCTTTCCTTGAACACTCTTCCTGTGGATGCTTTTCCCTGCCTCCGCCTGCACTGGCCACCTCTCGCTGCGGAGCCCTCTGCAGCCTTCCGGTCCTGGCCACACGTGCCTCGCCTGTTTCTGAAGGAGCTGTGCGGCCTGGGGGGCCCCTGGCTGCTCCCTCTCGCTGCTCCCTCTGTGCTTCCTCCATGTCCATGTCCACAGGCAGCCAGGGCCGAAGGAGGGAGCCAGCTCCGAGCAAGAGGGAGACGGGATCTAGAGCATCAAGAGCACGAGGGTGGCGCAGGGGGAGGTCGGCCGTGAGTGCGAGGGCACCAGCGCAGGAGCGCCCCAGTGAGAGCGGCCTAGAGAGAGAGGAACAGAGAAAATGTGGAAAACGTTGGAGACTTTTTAGACATGGGCAAGCTTAGACTACTCCTTGCCTCCCAAATTCTTTCTCTCCTTTTAGTGCCCCAAACCCCAATGTCTTAGGAGGTCGTCTTCCTGCTGAGCGCTGGTGACTCCTGCGGATGTGCACTGAGTCTGGCAGGGCCCCGTCTCTTGGCTTTCCTAATCCAGTTTTCTGTCACTGCGTGACGCCCACAGGGGCTTAAAATCAGGGTATTTTTGACCCCTTTTTTATACTACTTACAGAGTTTAACTTGAAATAGATGACAGACTTAAGCATAAGACCTGAACCATAAACCCCTGGAATAAAACAGGAACGAGCTCTTTGACATTGGTCTTGCCAGTGATTTTTCGAATGGCACCAAAAGCACAGGCAAGGACAACAAAAATGGACCAATGGAACCACCTCCCACTAGAAGCTTCCACAGAGCAAAAGGAGCAGGCCACAAAGTGAAGCAGCAGCCATGGATGAGAAACTCCCTGTCTGACAAGGGTTGAGGTCTACCAGATGTTGGAAATGGGGCTGAGCCTCAGCAGTACACACCTGGGATCCCAGCCACTCAGAGGCCGAGACCTAAGCAACTTATGAGGCCCTGTCTCAAAAATAAATAAATACAGAAATAAAAAGGACTGGGTTGGAGCTCTGTGGCCAAGCATTCCTGGGTTCAACCCCCAGTACCAAAAACAAAAAAACAATATTGGTGTATTCTCATATTGAAATCTGGTTTCGTTTTTTTCCCCACTTACATCAGAAATGTATTGCCATTTGGTAAAAATCTTTTTTTTTTTTTTAAGAGAGAGAGAGAGAGAATTTTTTAGTATTTATTTATTTTTTTTAGTTCTCGGCGGACACAACATCTTTGTTGGTATGTGGTGCTGAGGATCGAACCCGGGCCGCACGCATGCCAGGCGAGCGCGCTACCGCTTGAACCACATCCCCAGCTTGGTAAAAATCTTTTTGCACATTTTTCTACTAATTGTCTTTTCTACTAACATTCAGTTACTCTATGAATGTTTCCTTCATTTAACCAATCACCTAGTGTAGAAATTTATATTACTTTAACTTTTCTGTATCACAGCAACTCTAGCATCACAATTCTGAATATCTTTACAACCAAACCTTTGTGTACATTTCATTCCTTTTTTTTTTTTTTTTTTCCAGTACTGGGGATTGACCCAGCTCTACACCTCCAACCCTTTTTATTTATTTTTTTATTATTTTTTTTTAGTTGAGGATAGACCTTTATCTATTTATACATGGTGCTGAGAATCGAACCCAGTGCCTCACACATGCCAGGAAAGTGCTACTACTGAGCCCCCGCCCCAGCCCATCCAACCCTTTTTATTTTATTTTGAGACAGAACTTGACTCTTCCTGACTCAGCCTCCTGAGTAGCTGGGATTACAGGCATGCATCCTTGCTGGATTCTTTGCATGTGTTCTTTCTTTCTTTTTTTTTTTTTTTTTTTTTTTAGGACAAGGTCTTATAAATAGAACTTTAGTTTCAAAAGACACTTTTGGTGCTTGGGGCTAAATGTCTTTCAGAAGGGTTGACTTTTGAGGTTGAAGTTTCCAAAGAGAGAGTCTCGGTACCTTGCAGTGTGTGTCCCTAGCTGCTGGTGGGATTTCTGTACCTCCATGGACTTCTCTCGTGCTGGGCCACTGTCTGCCAGGGAGAGCACTAAGTGATTGGGAACACACGTCCAGGCTGCAACCTGGCTGGAGCCTGGCCACCGGGGCTCCACTTCAGTCTCACTTATCGTCTGTGTGATCAGGAACAGGTGACCGCACCTCAGCATTCCTATCTGCAAAATGAGGTTACCATTTAACTCAGAGTCATTATAAGTATTAAGTGAGTTTATGTACACAAAGCTTTTAGGCCAGTGCCTGGCTCGTGGTGAGTGCTTCATCAATGTGTGCTATTAGCTGTTATTTGCCCATAAAAATAAAAAAAGTACTTAGTCTGACACCAAGAGTGAACCCTAACATAGACCAACTGTGGACTTTGGGTGATTGAGGCATGCTGGGCAGGGGCACCAATGGTAGCAAACGCATCTCTCACTCTAGGGGGACATTGTAATGCACACCTGAGGCAGGGGCTGTCTAGAAATTGTGTCTTCCTCTCGGTCTGCTGTGAACATAAAACTGTGCTGAGAGTCTTTTTTAAAATCATTTAAAGACCACTCATTAAGGATAATATAAATTTACCATATACTTTGCAAAACTTTGCCCTGATTCCTTTTTCAGACTGTCTCAAGACAAAATCTTTGCATGAGAGGTTTGACAAGATAAGGAACAAAACTCTTTACAAGGACACTATTTTGCCCAGTGTTATCACTGTTAGTTCACTGTCCATGTCTCCTAAAGAGCTGGTCAGGAGCATTACCTCAAGACAGAGGCTAAAACATTTTTCCCTGTTGGGAGCAGGGGTGCCCTAACCCTGAGGAGACAGACTTAATACAGGACGGCTTTTTTTTCTTCCTCAGAACTTTTCTTCATCTGGGAGGAGAATGTTTATAGGGACTACTGAGTGTCTTCAGCTATTAGAAAGTTAATACGTAAAAGGAGAAGGGAATAGTTGCTTTCACTGTTCCAAAAGTTAAAGGTTACCAGGCAGTACATTTAGGACTAATCTAAGAACCTTTCATCCACCAACAGGAGCTGCAGGGAAGTAGCCGCTGCCCCAGGCTGCACGCGGAGCAGCGATTGCTGTATCCCTAGACCCCTGGGTTGGAGAACAGAATGTCTCTTTCTGATTAAGACTTATTTTCTCCCAAATTCTATCCATGCAATACTCCTGGCTCTTCAATTGCCAATTAGAAGTTCTGTCAGCCAAAAATGTCTCTCCCTCTTTCACCAGACTGACAGATTCCCCAGGAGCTGCTGCGGCAGGGGGTATGCACGACAGAAGAGGGGAGCACTGGTGTTGCTTTTAGTCTTCTGCATCTGGCCACATGTCCCTGGGCTCTCTTCTCCCTATTATACCAAAAAGCTCCTTTCCAATTGTTAAAATGCAATGATGTCAATCTTTGCCTTAAAAAAAAAATGGCCACAAAATGGGGCTGGGGATGTGGCTCAAGCAGTAGCGCGCTCGCCTGGCATGCGTGCGGCCCGGGTTCGATCCCCAGCACCACATACAAACAAAGATGTTGTGTCCGCCGAGAACTAAAAAAAAAAAAAAAAAATTCTCTTTCTCTCTCTCTCTCAAAAAAAAAAAAAAGAAAGAAAAGAAAAAATGGCCACAAATCAACAAGCTAAGTGACTTATTTGCAAAAATATTCAGAAAAAATAGTATTCAGAGCCTATCCTACTAGGATAACCTAGTTATCCTACTAGGATAACCAAAAGGTAAATATTAGAGTCCCTGCCAAGCCTCTCCAGGTGACTCCTAGGTAACCCACCCTTTCAGGGCCTGTGCTGTGATAGCTAGAGCTTGCTATTTCTTAAGATTACTATACTCCTGAAAATGGATACCATCTCAAGGAGTGGACTGCCTTAAATCCAGTCCTGGGAAGCATTTTTGACAGAGCTGTCCCTGCAGTCCTGTCCTCCTGCCTCAGCCTCCTGAGCTGCTGAGATTACAGGCATGTGCCACAGTATCTGACTTCTTTTCTTCATTTTAACTGAGAGTCTAACATTAAAATGTCATTGGGGAGTTCAAAGCCAGCCTCAGCAAAAGCAAGGAGCTAAGCAACTCAGTGAGACCCTGTCTCTAAATAAAATTCGAAATAGGGCTGGGGATGTGGCTCAGTGGTTAAGTGCCCCTGAGTTCAATCCCCCCCCCCAAAAAAAATGCTGTTGGGGAAGACAAAGCGAACAGCACTCCTCCACAGCTGAGTCCTCCAGGGAGCAGTGTGAAAAGTGAATCCTCTTCCCTGTGGCCCAGAGCCCCCAGGCCCCCAGGGCAAACCTTCAACTGTAAACAAGGGGATGCAAACACAGACGCATTTCTCCACTAATCAGAAACAGTCTCAGGAGCAAGCTGTGGTAAACTCACCTTCCCTGGAGTAGCCCCCAGGCGTGCCTGCCTCTGCTCCCTGTCTGCTGACCAGTCCTGGGTCACTGATACCCCCTGGGGGGGTCATCTGGGAAGATGGAATCTTTGATTTACAGCAATGGCATTTTCATCTGTTCACTTTCCAGGTCCTGCAAGTTCCACTTCATCCAAACAGGAGGATGAAGCAGGAGGATCACAAGTTTGAGACCAACCTATGCAACTTAGACCCCGTTTCAAATTTGGAAAAGGTGGGTGGTGGCGGCTGGAGATGTAGCTCAGGAGCAACCCTGGGTTCACCCTCCAATACTGCAAAGAATATATTCTGGCACATTCTCCTCCAGCAGACTAGGAACATCACCCAAATGGAGATAGTGACTTATTGCTAATAAATTGGCAGCTCTATGTTTCCAAGGCCTGAATAATTGAGTTAATCGAATATTCTAATTCTATTCTGAAATGTATGCCATCTCAAGAAAGACATTCCTTAAACCAAGCTTCTGGGAAGAGTATTTTGACATTCCGTTAAGAGGCTGAACAGTGAGTGCATTCACTGGCTGCACCTAGGAGCTCCTCCCCTGGACAAGGTCTCCCTTGAATGGCGCGAGTCATAGGACTTTGGGAGTGTGACAGATCGCACCCTGTTTATTCCCACATTTCTTGACCTTAACTGACTGTGGAGCATTTCGTGAGGTCAACACACAGGGGATAGCTGTCAGGTGTGTGGATGCGCCATCCAAAGACAATGTGCTAGGGGTGACGCTTTGCATGGGGCATTAAGTAGCATGATGATATGAAGTACAGAGACCCAGAGATGGATTTTTTTTTTTTTGTACTGAGGGTTGAATCGAGGGGCATTTAACCACTGAGCCACATCCCCAGTACTTTTTTGTATTTTATTTTGAGACAGAGTCTCACTGAATTGTTCAGGGCCTTACTAAATCACGGAAGCTGGCTTTGAACTCATGATTCTCCTGCCCCAGCCTCCGGAGCTGCTAGGATTACAGGAAGGAGTGGGCCACTGCACCAAGCTGTAGGTGGGTTTTTGAATGGATGACCTTTTACTCCCCCTTCAAATCACGGGCAAAGGTCAATGTGCCCAGAAAGTCACTAATACTTTAGTAGAGGCTCAACTGGAATGTAAACTCTCTGAAGGAAGAGATTAATTATTGCTTAGTGGATGAATATTTTAACAAATAAATATTATTCTAAGTATTAGAGACGCTCCCAGCTAGAAGAAATTCTTAGAAGTCATCTAATCTAGCTGAAGGAACTGGGATTCAGAATTGGGGTTTGGCCTAAGGCCACCCACTGAGTCCTGAAGGGCACCTAGGCCTACTCTTCCCAAGACCCTGCCTGACATAGGGCACTAAACCAGTCCAGTTGGGCTGCTGTAAACTGTGTACCAATCCACACCTCTGATACAGCATGCAAAACCACATGTGAGCCCTGTCCTCGTCCAATAAGTAAAACACTATTCATTATATCACAAATACCATCAGCTCAAGAACAGAAATGGTCAAGTGTCTGAGGGATTTTTAACTTTAGTGTAATAATGTTAACAATCAGATTATCCATGGATTTTTACCCCTCATTTTATGGAAGCTTTTTCTTGTTGTTCCCATTAAATTCTTCGAAAACACAGAGCTCGTATCTTAACCCTCTGAATTGACTTGTTCCCCAGGGAAAGTGGGAGGTTGTTGTGCTAGCAGATCCTGGACAAGCGTCTGGCCCTTTACTGGTGAAAACTGAAGAGGGATAATTGGGCTGATCACGGGAGTATTGAATTGGTGTAGGGAAGACCTGAGGGACGCTCCCTAACCTCTCCATTCCAATTTTCTTGCCTTTACAATTGCTGAATTCAGATAAATAAGGTATCATGTGATATAATTTTAGGAGCAACAAATTGGCTCTGTGTCCAGCAATATTTTCCCCACTCATTTTCCTCAGTTACTAAATTCTGGGATAAGATTTTAATAATTCAGAACAAAGTTTGACCATGCCTTCCAGTTTGGAAAATACTATGGTCTGTAACAATTGGAGGTTTGAAGTGGAAGAGCACAAGCTTTCAGCCAAAGATAAGGCTTTTTCTTTTTTTTATACTGGGAATTGAACCCAAGGGCATTTAACCACTGAGCCACATCCCCAGCCCTTTTAAAAATATTTTATTTAGGGTCAGGTTCTTGCTGAGTTGCTCAGGACCTCATTGAGATGCTGAGGCTGGCTTTTAACTCATAATTCTCCTGCTTCAGCCTCCTAAGCCACTGGGATTATAAGCATGTGCCATGGAGCCTGGTGAAAGATAAGAATTAGAGTTCCAGCTTTGCCGTTTGTTAGATATATCACATCAGCCTTTATTTCTTACCCTGAAAAATAGGAACAATATAATATCTAGTTCATAGAAATGTTGTGAAGGTTGGAAATACAAGAGTGAGCATAAAAATTACAATACAGCGTGGACTCAGTTAATAGTGCTCCTCTCAATCCTGGTGAATGGCTTTTTCTGTCCCTTATTTTGCCAAATTAAGCAAAGAAGAATTCAGGACCCTGATTCCATCTGGAACTCAGCGCTGACTGGAGTCTTGGAGTTCAATACACTTGTGTTTCCAATGTGGAGTGAGTTGGGCATAAGACCTTTGGAGAACTGACTAAAATGCCAAAGCCTGGGGCTGGGGCTGGGGCTGGGGCTCAGTGGTAGAGCACTCGCCTCGCACATTTGGGACCCTGGGTTCGATCCTCAGCACCACATAAAAATAAATAAGTGAAATAAAGGTATTGTGTCCAACTACAACTAAAAAATAAATATTAAAAAAACAACAACCCGGGCTGGGGATGTGGCTCAAGTGGTAGCACGCTCGCCTGGTATGCGTGCGGCCCGGGTTCGACCCTCAGCAACACATACCAACAAAGATGTTGTGTCTGCCGAGAACTAAAAAATAAATATTGAAAACTCTCTCTCTCTCCCTCCTCTCTCTCTTTAAAAAAAATGAAATAAAGGCCTGATGATAACTAAAGAATATATATATATAAAAAAAACCAACAACCCGCCAAAGCCTGCCTAGATTCATGAGGAGCCACAGGAACAGAAGTAAGAAGTGGATAGGCACATTTCAGAAATTAAGATAGATGTCACCAATTCTGCAATTTTGCTGAGGGTCAGCTCAGGCTACCTCTATGACCATTTTATAATCATTTGAGCCAGTCCACCATTACTACAGTAATAAATAACCAGCATTGAATTGATACCCAAGAGATTATTTTTCAGGTTTGTTCAACTCCTATTTATAAAACAAGAGCCCGTGTGTTAGCCCACTCTGTGCATGGGCACAAGTGCTGTGTTCCCTGACCCCAGGCAAACGTGCCCTCCAGGAGCTCACAGAGGGACCAGACAGATTCACAGGCTTGTTCTTGGGTGGATTAGAACAGCACAGCCGGGTGGGTGGCTCTCCCGGGAGACCAAGGGCTCCTGGTGCGTCTTCCTGAGTCAGAGGCCTTTTCAGGTTGAGCAAGGAAGAGGGAAGCAAAACTGTCAGGAGTGGTGCAGCCTTGGTTAGGACCTAGGCTCTGCAGACAGAGTGTCTAGTTGTGACACTAACCAGCTGTGTGACCTCAGGCAAATTCCTAAGTAATCATTCCTAATGTAATCATGCATCCATATCTTCATCTGCAAAATGGGAATAGAGTATCCACTTCATAGGTTATTATGGAGTATAAAGTAGAGTAGCACCCAGCCAAGGAAAACACCAATAAAGGTAAACCATTATTATTAGCAAATAGACAGTAATCTGATTCCAAGGCTGTTTAATTTGAATAAATAAAAGTAACAAGCAAAAAAAAGCAAACAATATAGCTTATTTGCTTATCTACATTGTCCATCTGTCTTGCCTGCCCCTGCCAGCGCCCAGTGACATTCAGATGGATACTTGTGCTCAAAACCAGTCTAGATTGTGCCAAGTTGTTGCCCAAAAGCCCATTCATCTGCAGGCGTCTAAATGGCCCTAGGCAAGTCCATGTGACCTTACTAGGGTTTCTTCATCACCAGACCCAGGTAGCACCCCAGGGGATTGAGCCCAGGGTTGCTCTACCACTGAGCACCTTCCCTAGCCTTTTTATTTTTCATTTTGAGATAGGGTCTTACTAAGTTTCTGAGGCTGGCCTCAAACTTGTGATCCTCCTGCCTCCTCCTCTTGGGTTGCTGGGATTATAGGTATGGCCACCAAGCCCAGCCATACTATTTTATCTTTTTTAAAAAATTAATATTCATTACTTTTTGTTTTTCCTTTTTAAATTTTATAATGTAGTATTCTTTTTAAAAAAAATATTTTTTAGTTGTAGATGGACACAATATCTTTTATTGATTTATTTATTTTTATGTAGTGCTGAGGATTGAACCCAGGGCCTCACTCTTGCTAGGCAAGTGCTCTCCCACTGAGCCCCAACCCCAGCCCCTTAATACAGTATTTTATCTTGAATTCTTTTCCAACTCTAATTTTCTATGTTGTTACCACCAGGTGCATCCATGACTAGAGAAGAAAGGCAAATCCTATGGAATAGATAAGTTAAACACAAATTCCAAGAGGAAATAAATAGAAGGGAAAAGAAAGAGAAAGGGAAAGGGTTTAAATGCTGAACTCCCCCTTGATTTCGAAGGCACAGATTGCTCTGTATTTAGCAGTTGAATGTGGTGTTGAAATTACCCTGAGTTTTAACAAGTTGGAAGTGGCGCTGAGGAGTAGACTCATCTGCACCCTTCGGGGCTGTCACCAGGGCTGCTGTGGATCCCAAAGTGGGCCAGGCATAAGATGAGCTGCAGGAAGACGAGGAGATGACAGGAGCAAGCCCAGGCAGGCACCGCTGAAGGTAGCAGTGGCTAAAGATCCACAAAGCCAGGGGTGGGTAAGGAAGAACGAAGGAATTTTGGATTGTGCAGAGAGGAGTGAGGGAAGGGAGGGCTTTGGGGATGGGAAGGACGGTGGAATGAGACAGGCATTATTACCCTATGTACATGTATGGTTACACGATTGGTGTGACTCTGCACCATGTTCAGCCAGAGGATGGAAAAGTTGTGCTCAGTTCTGTACAATATGTCAAATGCATCCTACTGTCATGTATGACTTATTAGAACAAGGAAAAACATAAAACAGATCCATAAAGCCACAGGACCAGGTGACAGTTAAAAAAGGATGAGCTGCTGTGTATGAACAAAACAAACAGGCTGCTATTAGGCACCAGGAAGTCACGCTGAAGCAGGGAAAAGGGAAGCACTAACTCCAGAGGAGCTGATTGGGAAGTGCATCCCAGGCCCAACTAGACCCCCCATCCCCTTACTAGGGATTGAACCCAGGCGTGCTCTCTCCTTAGTCTATGTCCCCAGCCCTTTTTATTTATTTTGAGACAGGGTCTCCATAAATTGCCCAGGCTGGCCTCAAGCCTGAGCTCCTCCGGCCTCAGCCTCCTGAGCAGCTGGGATTTTGTGTGCATACCAACATGCCTGGCCGCTAGATGCTTCTTATAGTCTTCCTTGCCGCAGTCTTGGCTGGGCACAAAATCACTCACAGCTTTGTAGATTCAAACAGCAGTTCTTTATTCCCGAACTCACACCGGCCTCTACACAGATGTTCTGGGGAAATCCAAGTTCTGCCACACAATTCACGTCCCAAATACTTTCTCAATTCCACGAGAACTCAACGGGAACTCAGGCAGCAGGATACGCCCTATTCCCAGCAGCAATAACCTTAAACCTGGAACTGTCTTAAATCCAGATTGTCCTAAACCGGGAACGCCCTAAACCCAAATTATCCTAAACCGGGATACTTCCTAAAACCTGCAGGATACACCCTAAACCTGGATCCACCCTCGTCCTTGAGCAGGGTCACCTTTCTCAAACACACATGCAATGTCACAGCGAATTTCCAAGCAAGTCCATTTAACATGGGGTACGCTGGCAAGGAAATTTCGATGCGTCATTCCTACTTGGCAATGGCCCTCAGTACTTCCTGCCATGTCAGAAGCAATCTAAAGACTCAGTCAGCTTCATGACCACAATCAAAGGCAACAGTATAATGTCATTTGGATATAGAAAGTATGTAGATGGAAAATAGGGGCTGACCTTTAATAGTGCACAAGGGTGAAGTATCTGGTGACATCATGGTCTTAGATACAGTGGTAAACAATAGGTCCAGGGATGCAAGGTGAATAAGAGTCAAGAACCAGAAATGGGTTAGAAGCCATATACATAAAAGGGACATGGGAAAAGCCAATACTTGTGAAAGGGTAAAGTTTCTAAGCTGGAAAGCTTGAATTAAAATGTAAAAGATTAGGTACTATTAAGTTCCTCTGTTACACCCAGATTCCTGAGATAGTTAAGACAACGCCCTACTGGCCATTCAGCCTAGGGCCCTGTGCAGTTTGTCACAGGGCCCGAACCAATCAGTTTGAATGTGTACCCAGTTTAGAAGTGACCAATCACCCCTGCCCAGCCTGTTCCCGCCAATGAATGGACTAATCATGTATCAGAGTTGTTGTTCAATTTTCCCGCACCTCATGATGATTTGTTCTGATGTATGCAAAGCCCCCCACCCTCTCCAAAAAGTGTACTTAAGCTCTGCTTGACCTCTGCTCTGGGCTCTGGGCTGCTCTCCCTTCTTGAGTGAGCACGGAGCCCCAGCGCGCTGGAACGGATCCCTAATAAATCCCCCTTGCCATTGCATGGAGCTAGTCTCGTGTGGTCTCTCCTTCTCCGACGTTTCGCCGGACCCTTACACTTGGGAGCTTTTGTTTCCTCATAGAATAAATATTTACTGAGCACCCTTTATGTTCAAGCTATAATTAACCTATAACAGCAAAATATGTATCGCTCATGTTCTCACAAGACTAGAAAAATTGGAGCATTCTCTTTAAAATTGGAGGAATCAGACCAAAAATAAGAAATTATAATGCAACATTGTTTTTTGAAAATACATTTGTGTTTACTTATATGTATTCCTGGGAACACCAGCACCTGTGGCCCCACACAAGCTAGGCCAGCACTCTACCATTGCGGTATACACTCAGTCCCTACATTTACGTATGTATTTATTTATTTGGTATTAGAGATTGAACCCAAGGGTGCTTAACCACTGAGCTACATCCTCAGCCCCTTTTATTTTTTGTTGTAAGACAGGGTCTCACTAAGTTGCTGAGAATGATCTCAAACTTGTGTCCTCTTGCCTCAGCCTCCTGAGTTGCTGGGATTACAGGTGTGTTCCACTGTGCCTGGCAAGAATAGACTTTAAATAACTGTACGTGAAATATTTGAAATTTTTGATGGAAAAAAAAAACAGGCACAAAAAGAAATGGAAAACTTGCATAGTTCTATAGCTATTAAAAAAAAAAGATGGGGGCTGGGGATGTGGCTCAAGTGGTAGCGCGCTCGCCTTGCATGCGTGCGGCCCGGGTTCGATCCTCAGCACCACATACCAACAAAGATGTTGTGTCCGCCGAGTACTAAAAAATAAATATTAAAAAAAAAAAAAATTCTCTCTCTCTCTCTCTCTCTCTCTCTCTCTCTCTCTCTCTCTCTCTCTCTCCTCTCTCACTCTCTCTCTAAAAAAAAAAGATGAATCTGTAATTTAGAACATTCCACCAGGGCTAGGGTTGTAGCTCAGTGGTAGAGCACTTGCCTGGCACATGTGAGGCACTGGGTTCCATCCTTACCACAACATAAAACTAAATAAATAAAATAAAGGTACTGTGTCCATCTACGCTAAAAATAAATAAGTAAATAACAAAAATTTTAAAAATAAAAATTTCCACCAAAGGAAAATCCATGTTCAGATGGCCTTTCCTGTGAATTCTATCAACATGTAAGGAAGAAATAAAACCTACCTCACACAAACTCTCCCAAACAAGTGAAAAGGAGGGGCTGAGGTTGTGGCTCAGTGGTAAAGCATTCACCTAGCACGTGCCACGCACTGGGTTCGATCCTCAACGCCACATAAAAATAAAAATAAAAACAAATGAAAATAAAGGTATTGTGTCCAACTACAACTAAAAAATATTTTTTTAAAACAAGTGAAAAGGAGGGCTGGGGAATGTGGCTCAAGCGGTAGCGCGCTCGCCTGGTATGCGTGTGGCCCGGGTTCGATCCTCAGCACCACATACCAACAAAGATGTTGTGTCCGCCGAGAACTAAAAAATAAATATTAAAAATTCTCTCTCTCTCCTCTCTCACTCTCTCTTAAAAAAAAAAGGAGTATATTCCCAACGCATTACATAATTGGAAAATATTAAAAGGAAAAAATTAAAAATCATGAACCAATATCATTTATAAACATAGATGCAAAAACACCAAATAAAACATTGCCAAACTGATTCTAAAAATACACTTAAAAAGGTAATGCATTATCATCAATTTAAATGTATACAATTAATGTTAAATTGATTCACAAAGGCCAGGCATGGTGGTACACACCTGTAATCCCAGCAATTTGGGGGCTGAGGCAGGAGGATTGCAAATTCAAGGACAGTCTCAGAAACTCACTGTCTCAAAATAAAAAATAAAAAGGGCTGGGGATGTGGCTCAGTGGTTAAGCACCCCGGGTTCAATCCCTGATACCAATAAAACAAAAGGGAGCAAAATTATATTACCATTTTAATGGATGCATTAATATGTTTGATAAGATTAACCTATGCAAATATACTTAATAGAAAAATGTTCAAATTTTCCCTTTGAAATTAGGAATTAGGAAAGATGCTCACCATAGCTACTCCCATTCGCTACTGTTCTAAGGGAAATGCAAAGGTCACCGTGGAAGGGTAAAGTGGCATCCCTAGTGAGGAGGACGGCCTCGTGGTAACAAGGTGTAGGGGTACCCTTGGAACAAACGGCTGAAAGGGAAAGGCAGTAGAGGCTCAGTGTATGTGCATGACTCAAATGGGCACTGAGGTCACTCCAGGTGATAGGGAACTTCGGTTACATGGAAGATTAAACCCACACAAATTCCTTTAAGAAGCAAGGGAAATTGACCAGGTTTGGGGTAGATGCGTGGAGGAGAAGAGGTGGGGCGCCATGGAACTAGAGAGAGGGAGGAGCTCTAAACCAGGTGTGGTGAGGATCTGGTGGCCTCCAGTCCTTGTGATCTGGGATTCGAACAGACCACCTCACCCAACAGGGTTCTGGAGGGGCCTTCCAGGTTCCAGTTTGTGCATCAGATCAGGGGTACCATGACCCACCCTGTGCTAGAACACAGCAGGTGTTCAGGCACCAGCTACAAGGCCCTGCGGCGAGGGAGGAGGTCCTGCTACAAACACCCAGCCCAGGGTAAAGGTACAGCTGAGTGGCACGTGTTGGGTGGGATGTCCACTGGCAGCATAGTAGGTTGCTGGCCCAGTGTCAGCAGGTTCAGTGGGGCCAGGTGCCTGCAAGGGCGACCTGAGGGTCAGGTTCTGACTCCCAGGGAGCACGAGAGGCCTGCATCATCTTGCGGTTGCTGGTTTCCTCTTCGTGTCTCCTCCTTCCGGTTTGCTGCTTATATCCTTGTTTTCCTTTTCATTTCCGTTAACATCATCCTGATTCGGGCCTCCATAGTTTCCTTCCTGAACTTCACATTCTTCCCACCGTTATTTCTGCCTTCATGTCATTTCTTAATGTCCTCCTTCAAAATTAATATCCCATCAACTACCTGCCCCACTTTTTTTTTTTTTTTTTTTTTTTTTTGTACTGGGAATGAACCCAGTGGCACTTTACCATTGATCCACAACCCCAGTCCTTTTTTATATTTTATTTTGAGATAGGACCTTCACTAAATTGCTGAGGCTGGCCTCAAACTTCAAATCCTCCTGCCTCAGACTCCTGAGTTGCTTGGATTACAGGCATGCGCCACCACACCTGGCTCTGCTCCAAAAATCTTCAGTGACTCCTGCCAAATTAAGTTGAATCTCCTCATTTAATGGTGAAGAATTTCCACAAGGTAAAGATAACTTTACACTATTCCCAGAATCAGTTTCTTTTTTGTTCATGCTGTTGTTCACCCTGTTCCTCCTCCCTGGATTGCCCTCTCCGATTTCCACTCATCAAAATCTCATTCTCCTTGGGCTGGGCTGGGGCTCAGCAGCAGAGCGCTCGCCTCACACATTCAAGGCCCTGGTTCCATCCTCGCCGCCACATAAAAATTAATAAATAAAATAAAGGTATTGTGTCCAACTACAACTAAAAAATAAAAATATGTATTCTTTAAAATCTCATTCTTCTTGTTAGGTCCTCTGCAAATACCAGCCAGCTTCTGAAGCCCTTATCCCTCACACACACCCAGGGGTGGTACTGAAAGGATTTCTCCACCACCACACCACAAGCACCATCTACTCAGAACAACCCAGGCCTGCTGGGTTCCCTGCCATGATAGGCTCTGGCCCTTTGAGTTTCAAGGGAGGGGGCCCAGGCCGCAGGGGACTGTCAGAGGCTGGGGGCAGAAGTGTCAGCTTTCTAACAATGGGCACACTAGTGCGTATGGGCCGAGCATCTGCTCCTGGTCCACACTCATGCAGCCATTTCTTTACACAAGTCCCGTGTCTTTGGACTTGTGCAGCATCTAGCCATTCCACAGCATGTAGAAGTGACATTCACTTGTCCACCTCCACACCTCTGCATCAGGAGTCTCGGTCCTTCACACACTGTCGCCCGCCTTCGTCCTGTCCACCACACCACCCCCAGGTACACTGCACACTCAGGAAGACTTTGCTCCTTTGAATTGGAGGAGGGGACATTGTTCTACCTTCAAATGTCAACAAAGAGCTGGGATCGGTGGCACACATCTATAATCCCAGCTGTTCCAGAAGCTGAGGCAGGAGGACCTCAAGTTCAAGGCCAGCCTTGGAAACTTGGTGAGACCCTGCCTCAAAATAAAAAATGAAAAATGTTGGGGATATAGCTCAGTAGCAGAGCATCCCTGGGTCCAATCTGGGGTCACCGGCTGGAAGTGGCAGGGCTAAGGCTTCTGTCCGCTCATCTCCTGCAGTCACTGAGGCCTTGTAGGCTGGGTCTGTCCCGGAGGGGTCCTTGTGATCTATTGCATGGTGCAAACTGCAGACCATGTGGACTCTACATAGTGACTTTAGTGACTCTTTTCAAAATCCATGAGCCAGGTGCGGGTGTCCTCCTGGGACTAGAAACCCACCTGAGGAGGCGCAGCAGACTCAGGGAGCGACATCCAATTCTTTTTGCCGCCATTTCTTTTTCACCGACTCAGTTACATTTGATGGGCTTCTGTTGAAAGAGATCTCTTTCTGAACCTTCACAAAACAGAATTCAGCACAGCCAAAAAATATAAAAGGAAACTGTTTTAATTTTTTAATTCATGCCATTATTAGCCCTCCTTGCATCAGCTTCTTCTAATTATGTACAAGTGCATACATCTGACGGAGCGCCTGGCCCTGACTCGTGACTGACTAATGAGATCATATTTTTCATTACAATTCCAAAATCCCATCAATCTTTTCTTAATTATTTTTAAGTGAATTTGCTGCTTTAGAAAGGAAAGGGCGTATGTGGCACTAGCAGGAACTGGGAAAGTTTCATGCGATTTCAATTTCAGAAACTTTGTTGGCAGGATAGCCTGTAAATGTCGCCAATGTTAATAAATCAAATTTTGATGTCTAGGAACGGGTTCAATGCCACAGCCCCCACGTACCAGAGCTCACTTGCAGATAGCACCACAGCCACGCTCCTTCCAGCTGTCCCTGCCGGCACACGCTGCGGTCATCGGTAGAAGCAGGGGGATGGATGCTCAGAATGTGTAACATCAGACACCAGCTGGACCACAGAAATGGAGTCCTGCACCCCAGCTATGCCAGCTAAGCACCCCTCCAGCAGCTGGATCTGAAGGAGCCCCAGGAGGGGCTGGGAGAGGTGGAGCAGCCTCTGCCTAACAACAGGTGGAGGTGTATTTAAATATCAGATAAGCAATATGGCAACACCAACCCTCCTGCAGCAGCCGGCTTCCTAGTAAGGCCACCCCCAAACTAGGATTAGAAACCTCTTCTGTCACCCTCCCACCCCGCTATTGGCGATTAAGCCAGGGCCTTGCACATGCTAAGCAAGTGCTCTACCCTCAGCCCTTCTTTGTCACTTTTTATTTATTTTTTTATTTTATGTATTTATTCATTATAATTGGTGTTATTGGGAGGGCTAAGTGGGAGGGCTAAAGCTTCTGTCCAGCTCATCTCACAGGGGATTGAACCCAGCGGTGCTTGGCCACTTCACTCCATCCCCAGTTCTTTTTTCTGTTTTGTTTTGAGATAGGGTCTCATTAAGTTGCTGAGGCTGGCCTTGAACTTGCCACGCTCCTGCCTCAGTCTTTCTAATCACAAAGTGAGTGTAGATGGTGTTGGGTTTTAGTCACATCCACACTCTGGATGCGTTTCATCAACAGGGTCACACTTGAAAATGTGCCGCCATCTGTGTCCTCCACCCCCTTTCCAGTTGGTCAGCTGCAGTAGGTTTGGGTACCCAGCCTGGTGCCCGCGCAGTCCTCCCTGGAGACACTCGCTTCTGTGAGGTGTCGTGAGTGAGAGGAAGACCAAGTGGGTAGCGTCTGTCTTCTTCTTTTTGGCTGGTCTTTATTTCTCCCTGTTAATTTTGCATTTTCCCCCCGTGAATGTTGGACCTCAAAAATGAAACCCCAGTTATCTGATTTATAATTTAATTTAAAATGTTTTAAAAATGTAAAGCAGATGTCTCATGTCAACACCATGTTTTGTAGCTCTTGGAAGTTCTAGGAGCCCTTTGTAAACTCGAGAGAGGGAGGAAGTCAACCTGTGCATAGGAGGGGGCTGGGGGGCCGCCAGGCCAGGCCCAGGGCTGGATGAGGCTGGCCTGGGCAGGGTGACAGCCATCTCCACAGACGAATTCTCCATGTCCGTGGCCGCCCCACTTTGCCCCACTCCAACACCGAGCTCTTGCTCTTAACTTTAAGCACAGTTCATGTCTAGTCTGGAGTTAGAAACGAGGCCCTGTCCCGCGAGCCACTTAACACTCAGTGGCTTTTTAGAAACACCATGATGGATGGAGCAGGACCCTCCAGGGAAGCTGGTTAGCAGGAGGCAGGCTCCCACTCTGTGCCCCACCAGGGAAGGAAAGCAGGTCTAGCCCAGGAAGGCCATCAGGTAGGAATGTGACCTGCTACCTCCTGGTGATGTCACAGCAGGGCCAGGAGCCCCTAGCTCTCAGACTCCCATGAGCGAGCCCCAGCTTCCAGAGCCAGCCCCCCCACCCCATGCACTGTAGTAACCAACTCAGCGGGAAAAAGAAGTGAAGAAAAAACTAAGGAGAACCAGAGCGCAGGGCAGCTGGGGCCAGGGAGGACGCACAGCAAGGCCCAGAGGAGCACTGTGCGGAGCTAGGAGGCCCTGCAGGCTTGGCAGCCCCAGTCAGGAGAGCGCAGAGCTGCCTTCTCCCAGGGAGACCTTGGATCCCGGATGAATAAAGAGCAACTTGGAAGAGGCAGAGGAGAATGGGGGGCAGGCAGAGCCCAGAGGAAAGTTAATGAAAGAGGCTGGGCAGGGTTGGAGGAAGAGGGGAACACAAAGCCCCTAATCCTTGTGCTGCTCTTTTACCACCAGAATAACCAAGTCCAACCCAAAGCTCCTTTGACAGCTGTCAAACAGGAAGAGAGTTGTTTTTTTGTTTGTTTGGTTTTTGTTTTTTTGAATAACCAATCAATGAGTATTCAAAGCATGTTCTTACCGGAAAGGAAGAATAAAGAAGAATCTGACTTTAATGCAGTATTACTCCCCAAAATGAGGCCATGACTTTAAGGCTTGCCATTCGTTGCACAAGACCCTGTAAGGATGGGAGAGGACAGGGGCTGGGTCCCTGCCTGGTGTGAGGGCTGGTTTTCCTGCCACAGAGCGAGCAGAGCCTTAGCATCTTGTGGGTGACACTGCCGATGCCTCCTTCCCCTAGTTCTGGGGACGGTAGAAGAGAGGCAGGGACTGTCCCCTGAAAGTGGGATATTTGTTCAGAATGAAATCTATGGAGGAAGAAGACAAGGAAAGCTCAAAGCCAAAGCCACAGGGAGACCTTGGGCTTCAGCTCCTCTGTCTTGCAATCGTAGCTCTCATCTCTGCTCATCCCTGACCTCAGCAGAGTCCAGGGGCTGCCATTTAGGCTCCTCTGTCTCGTTCATCCTAGACCCCTGGTTTGCCCCCAGAACAAGCTGGGGGTGGGGGAGACTGAGACTAGCAAAAAAAAGAGAAAGAAACAAGTGCTAAGAGGCGAGAGCTGGCACTGCTAAATGGAGAAAGGTTCCAGCAGCTTAATCCATCTTGAACAGAATCATTAATCAGGTGCAAAACTCCTAAAAGGAGCAAAGCGAGGCCCAGCTCCTTCCAAGGGCGGCCTGCCAATTTCCCCCACTTGCATTTTCCCTTCCAAATCCTTGGTCCCTTTGTATCAGGCTGGTCCAAGCCAGCTTAGTCAGGAGCCACCTGTTCACATCCTCTCCCATCTCCCTGACCTCGGAAGTGAGAGGAGAAATGATGGGAAACCCAGACAGCTGCTGTGACCCCCCCACCCCCCGCAACAAACAGCCTGATTCTAGGAATTGGGCCAGAGCCTGGCAGATGAGTTACTCTCTGTGAGAAATGCTTCTGTAAGCACATTAACTCTTTCATTCACTGAATAACTCCTCCCTTAGCAGAAGATAGAGTCAGGGCTAGTTGGGGCCTCATCCAGCAAGTCACGCTCTATCCTTGTTTTCCAGCCCAGAGAGTTCAGGTGGCCTGCCTAACTCATGACACAGATTACTACAGCCAGCCTCCAAGATGACCCCAAACAATGCCTGCCTCCCAGTGTCCGTACTCTATAGTGATCAGGGATGGCCTATGAAGTCAGGAGGATGCTACACAAGTGACAAGAGACTTCCAGGACTAGGTCATAAAAGACATGCGGCTTCCACCTTGCTTTCTCTTCTCTCTGGAGGGAGGCCAGCTGCCATGTTACAAGGACAGTCCTTTGACAAGGTCCACATGGCAAACCAAGGCTTCCTGCCCACAGCCCGTACCACGTCACAGCTGTGCAGGTGACCACCTGGAAAGCAGAACTTCCAGCCCTAGTCAAGACTCTGAGACAGCAACACATTCTACATCTTGTTTTGCTTTTGGTGGCAGTGACTGAACCCAGGGCCTCTCACATGCTAAATGCGTGCACTGCCATGCCACAGCCCCCTGTCTACATGTGGAGAGATCCTGGGCCAGAGCTGCCCAGCCAAAGCTGTCATGAACCCCAGCATGTTGGAGCTGTGTGAGTTAATGAATGTAGTGTTAAAGGAGAAACACTGGGGCTAGGGTTGTGGCTCAGTGGTAGAGTGCTTGCCTAGCATGCACAAGGCACTGGGTTCGATCCTCAGCACCACGCAAAAATAAAATAAAGATATTGTGTCCACCTAAAACTAAAAAAATAAACATTTAAAGAAAGAAAAAGAGAGAGAAACACTACTTGCTAGAGGCAGCAAGACAGATTTCATTCAGACCACTGCAACAGGGGAGAGAGACTTCAGTGTCCACAGGCTCTACTCTAAGCTATGCCGAGGTAGCTGGGTGTTTAAGGAGAGAATGAGGGAGGAAATTGAGTAGGGGCTCACGCAGAGTCAAGGAAGTAGAAATTACAAAAAGGGCCTGGGGTGTATCTGCAGAGCCGCTGGGAAGACAGGTGTTGGGACAGAGTAAAGCCCAAACAAAAAGTTCTTCTAGAGCTTCCCCAAGCAGGAACACAAGTGGGCTCAGGGACAGGGCCAGTATCATGCCAGCCACCCTGGCATGGCAGGAACCAGGCTAGTCACTTCTGGGAGCCAGACTGATTTTTTTTCAAGTTTCTTGGTGAGCAGAGTGAATGAAATTGTGCCTAGATTTTGTGATTCTTGTATGCTAATATTGAGGCCTTGTTGAGAAGAGGGCTCAGGGGGCAAGACTAAAGATTGGACAAGGAGAGGTCTTTGTCCTCTAAGTTCTAAGCCACTAAATTTAGGATGGTTTGTTTTGTAGCAATAGATAACCAGCCCACACTGTGAAGATACAGACCAGATCCCCTGAGTCCATGTCTCCTACTTTTCCTACCACACTCTGTGGCCACCTCAGAAGACAAAACCAGACAGGGCTACTCCTGTCACGCTGCTGACATCTCACGTCACAGTCACATACCTGATCTTCAAGATCAAGTGGAACACTGAGCACGGTCAGACAACAGCAGACACAAGTGGTGACCGTGGATCTCAAAATTCAATTTGAGCCTCTTTATAGTCTTGTGGCCTCTCAGGAACCAAAAATCCTCCTGAAACACCCATGGTCCCAAGAGACAGTGACTATCAGGTGGCTTAAGGAAGCAGGTCCTTCAAAAGGACGAGAACAAATACACCAGCTCTGCCTAAAAAGAAAGCGGTGAAAATGGAGAAAGGTTCTGCAAACTTTGGTGCAAAGCGTTAGCAGGAGAAACCCAGGATCTCATAATAACGCTGCTTCTAATTTCAACTTCCCTGCACCTTTATTTTAGGTGCAAATTACCCCAGTGATAGGCAATTTTTCTCACAAGCCATTGGATAAGATGCCAGAAGTGGAAGAATTAAACTTCAGAGACAAAAGATTTAATTAATTTTTTAAGACCTCCAAATGAGCTCTTAAAAATGAAATGGCTCCAAAATGCACTGAAGTGAGAGTTAGGTTTCAGGAGTAAGTGAACAGGGGAGGCAACAGGAGCACTGCTACATACAGGGGGCTTGTCTGGATCTGGACTCAGCCCCACCATCACATCCATACGTCTTCCAGCAGTTTGTTACTTTCTCAAAGATGAGAATGTGCAGTTTCATTGTGAAGGACATACGAATGGAGACACATAGGCATGAATGCACAGAAAGGATTCATCACTGTATCTCACATGGAATACAGTGGTGCCTACTGCAGAGTTGTTGTGAAGATTACAAACATGCCTGGCATATGGTAAATATTTATAAAGATCTGCAAGAAAAATAATATAAGGCAAATTACCTTTGCCTCTCAAATGCCTTCTTAATCCAGCTGTTCTTAAGATGTGGCCTGATCCCTCAGAGGAATCAGGGGTCCTGAGATCCACTCAAGGAATCTTTCTCTCTCCTTTTTTTTTTTTAAGAGAGAGAAAGAGAGAGAGAGAGAGAGAGGATTTTTTTTTAATATTTATTTTTTAGTTTTCGGCAGGCACAACATCTTTGTTTGTATGTGGTGCTGAGGATCGAACCCGGGCCGCACGCATGCCAGGCGAGCGCGGTACCACTTGAGCCACATCCTCAGCCCCTCACTCAGGGAATCTAAAAGGTCAAAACTATTTTCACATTAAAACTATTTTATTCTAAAAGACACAAGACTGATAACATTTTAGCAGTAGTATAAAAATGAGTATAGAAAGAATTTTCTAGAAGCTAATGGCATGTAATACAGATTAAATGTAGATGCAGAGAGAAGATTCCACTTTCTACTAATAAGCCATATACTAAAGAAACGTGCAGATTTCTGAAAAAGTGCTGAAAGCACACACTGGAGATAGGACAGCCTGGTACCAGGAGGCTCTGGGAATTGGTGTCCACATGAAACTGGGTCCCATCTCTCACCAGTTATAAAATAAAAATCAGATCAAAATGGATTAAAGAATAGACATAAGACGTGAATCTACCTGAAGAAAACAGGATATTGGAATGCGTAAAGAAATTTTGGACATGACCCAAAAGCACAGACAACAAAAGCAAAAATAGACAATCGAGGTTTCAGCAAACTAAAAAGCTTCTGCAGAGCGAAGGAAGCAACCACAGAATTGTTGACTCAGGAGACAACCTATAGGATGGGAGAAAAAGTTTGGACACTGTCCGACTAGGGATTAGTTGTCAGAATACTGAGTTGTTTTGAAATGCCCAGCACCTTAACAACGTCATCTCCTGTCATCCTACTGTACGCTAGCACACCAGCACTCCTTCCTCTTGTCCCACTGTGACACAGTTCCCCTCAGTCAGCCTCTCAAAATTAAAAATAAAAAGGGCTGAGGGTGTGGCTTAATGGTAGAGCACCCCTGGGTACAACCCCCCCTTTTTTAACTACTTGAAGATTTTATTTTCTCTTAAAAGCAAATTTATAGTAAATACATTTATCTCAAATATCTGTAACTAAAAGGCAGATTATCTGATTAAATGTACGTATAAAACATATAAATTATGAGTTTTGTGTTGAAGAAAAACCATTAGACAAATATATTTTAATTAAACAATTAGGTATATGTGTTAATTATTTTAGATTACCAACTATAGATCACCTGAATACCTAGGAAAATAGATATTAAGAATAGGGACATAAGACATTGTCTGCCATACTGTGATGGCAATTGATGGTGGAGGAAAGGGAGGAAAAGGAGGAAGAAACACCTTCCCCAAAAACAAAACAAGATCCAACTCACATCAATAGACCTTGTCGCAATTCAGTGCTCCAGCTGCAGTCCCTCTGTGCTCCCTAGATGGGCAGTGATGCGCTCCTTATCTTCAGTGCAAGTCTTCCACAGCTCCCAGGGACCCTGTTCGTGTCATTTGCTGTTTTATAAATATACCTGGGGGTAATTCAAGAATTTTGCTTTGGGTTTGAATTTTTAATTGCAAGATTCCACACAGATCCACTACATTCTTGTGGGTTCAAACATGCCACAGGCCTAGAGAAAAAAGGACAGTCTCCCTTGCCACCTCCACCCTTGGCTTCTGTGGTTGTTCATGGTATCTGGATGGAACCCAAGGGAGCTGTACCACGGAGCCACACCCCCAGCCCTTCGTTTTATTCTGTGGTTGTGAGGCAGGGTCTTCTGAGGTTGCCCAATCTGGCCTTCACTTCTTGGTCCTCCGGCCTCAGACTCTCAGTGGCTGGGAGCACGGCCCCAGGCCTGGCCAGCCCCTGGCTCCACTCCCACTCCGCCCAGACTTACTCCAGGTAGTCACATTTTTCCTTTGGGTGTGCCTTGCCATCTATTTCCTATACTCTTGCACAAAAAGATTAACATTTTAAAATGCTTTTTTCCTAAAGATAAAACTCTTCTCTGCTTTTTCAATTTGCTTTTTTTTTCCTACTTAATATGTCATATACAGCCTTCCATGTCAAGATATAGATATTTCACTTTTCTTAGCAATTATTAATGATTTAGCAATTCTTGTGTTAACCACCCTCAATTCATAAACATTTGTTTCTAATTTTTGCTTTTGCAATATTTCAATAAACATTCTTGTGCATATATATTTGCATCATTATGCTTTAAATTTTATTTATTTATACCCTGCTTACTACTAAAAGGATTTAAAACAGCTAAAAATTATTTTCTGAATTGAATCCAAATCTGAAAGATGCCAGTTATGATTTGAGATAACAAATGGGAGGGGGAATCAAGCTAATGTAAGAAAATTTATAAGTGAATTAAGCTAAAATGCTAATTTTGAGAGGGTAAGACAGATGGGGCTTTGTAATATGAGATCCAAAGGTTTCTGGAGACACTTATGTTTGAATTAGAAGATACAGCATGAGCTTTCTTGGCAGCAGAAACTGAAAGCATAGTGATGTTAAATTGATTTTTTTCCCAAACAATAACTCCCACCAAATCATCCTTCATCATTCTATTTTTAAGTGCCAACAAGAATGTTGTACACATTTAAAATAAATGTTATTTAATGAGTTTTTATTTATGTGCATTTTCCTTGTTTTACATTTTCAAACTTTCTTCATCTCACTTCTAGTTTCAACATAGCTCCACCCAAGCAGTTTGGTGAGAAAGCGCCCCGCCCCCCTCCACACTGGCCTTCGGAGAGGAAGGAGGAAGGGGGAACTCTGCTGGAGACAGAGGAATCTAGCAGAATGAATTCAGTAACTGAGTCCCCCCACCCACTTCTAAACCAGGGAGAAAGACCTGGTAGAGATGTCGGCCTAGCGGGAACCACTCCCAAGAGTTGGTGGGGCCAGATCTGAGTAAGGTAAGCTCCGTCCTCTGAGGATCACAGAACAAATAAGCAATGATGGTAAAGGTGGGAATAATGGTGTTGGGGAGGGGGCACAGCAGGAAAACTCAAGAGAAAGCCAGTGAACGGGCCAGTACATTTTCTACAATGTTCTTTACTCCATCCTCTACATAGCTACTGAAAGCACATGAAAGAGAATACAAAAAGAAAAAGAAAATGGAGGCAGACCTCATGGACTAGCGATGCCTTATTCAGCACCGAGGGGTACATCTTGGGGGAAAATGGCAGAGGGCCACCACGAGGGTCTGGGTTTCATAGGGCCTTAGCAGAGCCAGGTCAAGGGAGGAGATACTTTTGGTGGGCCCTTCTGGGGGCAGGGCCAGGCCATGGGTGGAATTTTGGTGGCAGGCTCATGTAGGGTGGGGCAGGGCAGGTGGGGACGGGAAGGAAGTTCCTTGGGGCCTGTCTTACATATTCTTCAGCTACTTCCTTGAGTATGCTCAGAGGGTCCTGGAGGCTGGATCCTTGCCCAGGGGAACTTGGCACCTTTCAGTCACACCATTCACATATTCGGTCATGACTGCTTCTTGTTCTCAATGTCTTGCCTTCCTAAAGATGTGGCCTCTCTGGTAGTAAATGTCTTCCAAGTACAAACCACATTCATGTGACATGATATGGGCTGGGCACTGGTTAGGGTCATTCTTATCTAAAGCCTGGGTCTTTGCTGGGGACCTGCAGCAAAATATTTTGTGTCAGAGATTTCATTTGTTCAACTGCAGAGAAACTATCACTGTATGGTAGCTCCTTCCCTTTGTCCTGAATCATTATGACAATTAGGACCATCACATAGAGCACTTGATAGAAGAGCTATGGCCAGATTGGCTTTTACCAGCCTGCAAGAGCAGACTGTCACAATTTCAGGAACTTTGCAAGCAGGGCTTCTGGGAGTCTGGGAGTGCCCTGAGGTGTGCCGTGCCCACACCGCAGAGGCAGCCCAAGGCCTTGTACTCCACTAGGCCTTTACCCCCCCCCCCCCCAGTGCTCATGGCCACTCCCTTGGAACTGTTTTCTAATCACTTCTCAGTGGCAACTGCAGTGACTATGGAAATTCAGGGATGGTTAGGGGAGTCCACGATTCTTTGGGGATTGTATTTTCAAAGATCCTGCCCGCTGCTGGACACAGCAGTGAACACTTGAAATCCCAATGGCTTAAGAAGCTGAGACAGGAGGACGGCAATTTCAAAGCCAGCCTTAGCAACTTAGCGAAGCTCTAAGCAAAATAAAAAAATAAAAAGGGCTGTGGATGTAGCTCAGAGTAAAGTGCCCCTGGGAGGGAGGGAGGGAGGGAGGGAGGGAAGGAAGGAAGGAAGGAAGGAAGGAAGGAAGGAGAGAAGGAGAGAGAGAAAGAAAGAAACCCTGCCCAGTTTGAGTGAAATGAACCTGAAGAGAGCTAGGAAGTATGAGCATTGCAAAGGACTATAGTAAAGTTCTAGAAGGTTACCCCATGTCCTGGCTGGCATCCTGCACCTGCTCATGAAGTCTTCCCTCAACTCAAATCATCGGGTCCTTCATTTGATGCCAGGCTATAAAACCCCAGGAGGGACTCAGTATGTCCCTGAGCTAATTATGGAGGTGGCTGGGGAGAGGGGGGCTCCAAACCAGCTCTACCTGCTTTAGCTAACCCCATGGGCAATTCTCGGGCCTCCAAGCCAATGCCTACTGTGCCCTGGGAAAGGACCAGCCAGATGGTGCAGAAGAGGGAAAGTGAGTCTCTAAGCCAGACGGGCTCACAGGGACCGTGGGCTCGCAGGGACCGTGAACACTGGGCTCTTAATTCTGAACTTCTCTGTCCGGCCCATATTCTTTTAAAAGAGGTAACTGGAGCAGAGTTTAGAGTTCTGGCTCTGGGTCAGACAGCCTGGTTGACCCCAGCAATCTCGGTTAGACCACTTGTTCCCTCAGTGCCTCAACGTCTTTATTTGTAAGACGAGGGAAGCTGTAGTAATGCCCACCTTTACAAGCTTATTGTAAAGATCAAATAAGGAAATGCTACAAGTCTCAGACCAGGCTGGTTTGGGGGACCTGCAGTCCCTCCAGTGATATAAAGGCCCTGTCCTCAAAAGGGAACCAGGCTTGGGTATGGTGATCTGCAGTCCTTTCTTAAAATTCTTAATAGTCATGTCTTTGAATTTCTGATTTGTCAGTGAAACCCCTCTTGATGGTGAAGCACACTTCCTGGTCCCACCAATTCCTGTCCCCTTCTCCCAGGGCCCACTGGGCTGCCCCTCCCCACACCAGTCAAGGAAGTGACCTTAGCCATTCCTCACTCCCTTCAGGGCCTGTGTTTGGGCACTGAGATGCCTTGGCAGGTCACCTGTCTGCCAGATGTTGGGTGGTAGGCTTCCTGCCCAGCTGCAGGGCATGGTTCCTGGGTCTGGCAGCTGTCAGGAAGCCTCCCTCCATGAGTGAATGTTGAACGGCAGGGACATATGCACTCCCTCCCCAGGGGCTTCCCTAGTACAGAAGAGGGGAGGACACAGTGGGCCTCTTGCCCACAGGTTTCACATAAGAGGATTCAACCAACCGTTGAAAGTAGTACGGGGTCAGAGGGTCGTGTGTATATACAGACATATACAGACATTTTTGGTATTATTGTTCTCTCAATGGTGCAGCAGGACCATTTGCACAGCATTTGCATTACATTAGGTGTTAGAAGTGATCTAGAGATAACTCAGGGCATTCTCAGATCAGTGCTGTCTCATATAAGGTTTTGGTATCAGTGTCTAGAACCAATCCCCCACAGACACCAAGGGACAACTACTTTATATTAATTTGGGGAGAGGGTACTAGGGGTTGAACCCAGAGACACTTTACCACTGGGCTACATCCCAGCCCTTTTTATTTTTTGTTAAGACAGGATCTCTCTAAGCTGCTTAGGGCCTCACTGAGTTGCAGAGGCTGGTCTCGGATTTGGGATCCTCCCGCATCTGTGTCCCAGACTGTTGGGATCACAGGTGTTCACCACCTTGCCTGGCTCTTTGTCTCAGAAGTCAATGCCCTGGACAGCTGAGGATCACATCCTAGAGATGAGCCCTCTGGGTTGGCCTAGTATTTCATTCTTATGGTTATACATTAAACACGAAAAAGTAACTGAATCCCTATATAGGTTAAATATTCCATTAATGTACAATGTTATAGTAAAAGAAGAAATATCAAGTGGGATCATAATCCTGCGAATAGACTGGGCATGGTGGTGCATGCCTGTAATCCCAGGAACTAGGGAGGCTGAGGCAGGAGGATTGCAAGCTTGGGGCCAACCTGAGCAATCCAGCAAGGTCCTGAGCAATGTAGCCAAGCCCTGTCTCAAGAGAAAAAAAGAAAAAGGGCTGGGGATATGGCTCAGTGGTTAAGCGGCCCTGGGTTCAATCCCCAGTACCAAAGAGTAATAATAATGGCATGGATAGAGAAGGAAAGGTAAAAGTTTACATTTTTAAAGCCTCAACTAACATGCCTCGCACAGCACTGGCCAAGAGCTGCACGTACAGCCTCTTCTGCCACCCACGCTGAGCTGGCGCGGCCCCAGAATCCTCAGCCCACGCCTGGCAACCCACACTCTGGCCAGCCGTCAGCCCCATGCACTAGAGGAAGCTAATTTGCACTCCCTGCTCCACGACCCTGGCTGCCATTAAACTTCTGCTTTCCTAGAGGTGGAAAGATACATCAGTTATTAGAGTCAGAATTCTTTCTTCTTTCCTTCTTTCTTCCATCCATCCTCTCTCTCTCTCTCTCTCTCTCTCTCTCTCTCTCTCTCTCTCTCTCTCTCTCTTTTGGTACTGGGAATTGAACCAGGGACTTGGTAGGGAGGTGCTGTACCACTGAGCCACATCCCTAATCCTAGAGTGGGGCTTTTTTTGGCTTCCACTGTGAACCTGGAATTTGTGTAACCCTTGTCACTAAAACTGTGTGTGTTTGGGAGGGGGGGGAGTAGGGTAAATGTCAGGTCACAAAGAATAAGAACACTCCTGAAATTAAAATATTGGTCCTTGGGGTGCTTTCTTCCTCATTTTCTGTTTGTTTGTTGTTTTCTTAAATTGAGTTTATGTCACTATTCCAATGGAAATATTCCTTTTTTAAAAATGTATTTATTTATTTCTTACATACATGACAGTAGAGATATATTCCTTTTTAAATGTCCTAAATCCTTAGATGGTCTTCTATATGTATTCATCTTTAGAGCTTCAGTTAGAACTCTCAGTGGCTGTTGATATCTTGCTTTAATATCCTTTGCAAATTCTTTAACACTGTACAACTGCTGTTTTTTTCTAAACATTAATGGTAATTTACTGAAAGCAACAAGGGTTTAGAGAAAAAAACAGATCTTGTTGAAATCCCAGCCTTGCCACTCAATGACGCTAGGAAACAGAAATGACATCCACTTGTCTTAAAATAAAGATGGGTTCAGCTGGGTGTGGTAGCCCACGCCTGTAATCCCAGAGACCCTGGAGGCTGGGACAGGTCAGTTTGGGCAATTTAGCAAGAGTGTCTCAAAATTTTAAAAAAAAGGGGGAGGGGGCTGAAGTTGTAGTTCAGTGGTAGAGTGCTCCTGGGTTCAATCCCCAGTACCAAAAATAAGTAAAGATTAGATTCTGCTGCAAGTGATAAAAATTCCCCCAAGCACTGGCTTAAGATATCTACCAGAATACTTTGCTTAGTTCCTGAAAAGAGGAAAGTAGCCGGTAGAGGACTGGAGAAGGCTCCTAAGTAGATCCTAAGACTATTTGCATGCTTCTGTCTAAATAATAATAAAAGAGAAATTTCTTTGGGGAAAAAAAATAGCTGTCAACTAAAAAGAGAAAGAAAAAGAATCTGCTCACTTGTTCCTTAAGTAAAAACACAGGCAGGAGTGGCGATGGGCAAAAGGTGCGACTTATACAGTCGAGGGAGAGAAATAAAGAATGTCCATGCGCTTCTGCCCTTTTCAATGCTTTATTCACTCAAATCACTCAATATAATTTCACTTTATCGGTTCTTTTTTTAAAAAAATATTTTTTAGTTGTAGACGGACACAATACCTTTATTTATTTTTATGTGGTGCTAAGGATCAAACCCAGTGCCTCACACGTGCAAGGCTTGTGCTCCACTTTATGGTGCTTAATCAAGAAAATGACAATCCTTAATGCTGGCACTGCAAAAGACATAATCAATTCACAGCAAACAATTCTAGATTAATTCTAAGCACTGCAAACACACTTAATCCTGACAGGCTCATGACAGACATTCCCTCTGCGTGCTAAGCTTAAGTGCTAGATTTCAAAGTCTCAACCCTTAGGCTCTAAGTCCAGCAGATGCACACTCACTCAGACTGTAGTGATCAGGTCAGGAACCAAGGCAGGCTTCTCCTGGGGTGGAGCTGATGGCCGGTTGAGGAGAGGGTCATAGGGAGAAGTCGTGGCTCTCACCAGGGTCAAGAGGCTGCTGTAGAGTTGGAGAGCAGTGACCACCCTTTCAATCCCTATCAGCTGCTGCTGGATTTCTGGGTGATGTCATTTGCCCCTGGGTTAAAGCATTTGGTCTGGTGGTCCCCACCCTGATTTTCAAGCCTTTCCCCCTTATCCAGGCAAGGACCATGAGACAGAGACTTCACTCTGAGCTTGTCAGGTGGGGAGAAGGGACTTGTGTGTCTGAGGGCCATACTGGAGGGCTCCATAGGTGTGCCTGGTGAGACTCCAGGTTTCAAACTGGAGTTTTAAAATGGAGTTGCTTAGACTCAGGCCTGAGGCCATCCTCTCAACTGGGCAGCTCTAGGCTGATCGGGTGGGCGGGGTGGGCGGGGTGCTCCTCGGTGGTTGGGACTTCTATCAGGTCCTGGAGCTCACCATGTTACCAAATTGGCAGCAGTGGTCCAAGCCTGCTCTCTACACGCTGATGAGGGCCAGAGACAAAGGGCCTGCCTGCCCTGTAAAGACAGTTCCAGAAGCCGTGCAAACCAGCTGCAGGAGGAGCGGAGCTTGTTGTTTCCACAACCAGGCGAAGTCCCTGGACTTCTCCCCACATACAAATACCTGCCACAGGGCTAGGAACAGCCGCAAGGGCTGCCCAACCTCACCACTGTGTATTTCCATTGCCTCATTTATCATTTCCACAAGTTAAAATTTCTACTAACAGAAAACAAACTATCGTCTTCCTCTTCTGCAGTAAAAACTAGGAAGGTCAAATAACACGTGTGTCCTCCACAATGTACCAGAGATGCGTAAGCTCCTCTTCCATCAGGAGGGAACTAGCAGGATGCACCCTGCTAGTTCAACACAGAGCACAAAGCGCTCGCCTTCTGACCCACTGCGCCGGCAGCGGCCCCTCCTCTGGACACACCAGATGGACACGTTGTTGTTTGGGGCACCTTAGTGCAGATTTCTGTTTCTTCTGCCTGGAGTCCATGGGGCTTCTTGGATTGGGGGGTTTTTAGCTTTCATCAAATTCAGAAAATTTCTGCCAATGATCTCTTCAACACCTTTGTCCCTGCTCTCCTCATTCCCCTCACTTCATGGATTCCTGTTGTCCACTGCTGTTCTGACCGCTTTGTTAAAGATTTTTTTCTCTTTGTGTTTCATTCTGATAGTTTTTATTGATGTATCTTCAGGTTCACTGATCTTTTTAGTTAATTGGTTTATGTTTGGGGGAGGGTTTGGTGCTAAGGATCAAACCCAGGGCCTCACACAAGCTAAGCAAGTGCTCTACCACTGAGCCAATCTTTTCTTCCCACGGTCCAATCTTTTATTCCCTCCAGTGTGTTTTTCAACTTAAACATCATACTTTTTGCCTATGTTCCATTTCAATATTCTCTTTGTGTGTGTATGTGTGTGAGTGTGTGGTGGGGGGAGGGAGAGGGAGGGAGAGGGAGAGGGAGAGGGAAAGAAACAGGGAGGGAGGGAGGGAGGGAGGGGGAGAGAGGGAAAGAGAGAGAGAGAGAGAGATTAGGGATTGAACCCAGTGCCTTGCACATGCTAGGCAGGTGTTGTCCCTGATCTATATCTCCAGCTCTTTTTTTTTTCTTCCTTTTGGAACTGGGGATTAAACCCACTTAAACTGGCCACTTTACCACTGAGCCATATCCCCACCCCCCTTTTTTTTTTAAATATTTATTTTTTTTTTTAGTTATTGGCGGACACAACATCTTTGTTTGTATGTGGTGTTGAGGATCGAACTGTAAGGGTCCGGCAAAACGTCGGAGAAGGAAAGACCACACGAGACTAGCTTCATGCAATGGCAAGGGGGATTTTTATTAGGGATCCGTTCCAACGCGTTGGGACTCTGTGCTCACTCAAGAAGGGAGAGCAGCCCAGAGCCCAGAGCAGAGGTCAAGCAGAGCTTAAGTACACTTTTTGGAGAGGGTGGGGGGCTTTGCATACATCAGAACAAATCATCATGAGGCGTGGGGAAATTGAACAACAATTCTGATACATGATTAGTCCATTCATTGGCGGGAACAGTTTGGGCAGGGGTGATTGGTCATTTCTAAGTGGGGTACACATTCAAACTGATTGGTTCTGGGGCCTGGATGCCTACGTGCCATGTTACCTGGAGCCCTTAGCTATTAAACAACCAGGGAATCAATGGAGATATTTACTGAGCAGCTCCCGCATTGTCCTAACAACTTTACAGACATTACAGGTTCCGGGGATAGCAGGGGAATTGTTTACTTTTTAGCCCAGGCCTTGCAATCTAGAAGCTTTACAATGCCCTAGTCTTTTACACTTTAACTCAGACTTTTGCAGCTTAGAATCAGCTTAGAAATTTTACCTTTACAGAACCCGGGCCGCACGCATGCCAGGCGAGCGCGCTACCGCTTGAGCCACATCCCCACCCCACCCCACCCCTTTTTATTTTTTTATTTTGAGACAGGGTCTTGCTAATTTGCCAAATTGCCAAGGCTGGCCTCAAACTTGCAGTCCTCCTGCCCCAGCCTCCTGAGTAGCTGGATGACAAGCCTGTGCCACTGCACCTAGCCTCCAGCCTTCTTTATGTCTTCCTTGTTCATTTATTCCTTATGTCTCTCCCTGATGTGCTTTCATTTTCCTTCTGAACATAGAATATTATTATGATCACTATTTTAATGTTTTATCTACTAAACCTAATATTATTAAGATTGGGGGGCTGGGGATGTGGCTCAAGCGGTAGCGCGCTCGCCTGGCATGCGTGCGGCCCAGGTTCGATCCTCAGCACTACATACCAACAAAGATGTTGTGTCCACCGAGAACTAAAAAATAAATATTAAAAAAAATTCTCTCTCTCTCCTCTCTCACTCTCTCTTAAAAAAAAAAAAAAGATTGGTAGTTTTTCCTCACTTTTGACCATTTTTCCCCCTGATCTTTGCACACCTGGTAATTCTTTTTGTTGTTGTTGTTTGAGACACGATGTTGCCCTGGCTGACTCTGATTTCCCAGACTTGAGTGATCCTCCTCCCTCGGTCTTCCTTTTCTGGGTACAAGATGCTCCTCATTTTAGGATTTTTTTGTTTTTTTTGTACCAGGGTTTGAACTCAGGGCCACTCGACCACTGAGCCGCCTCCCCAGCCCTAATCTGTATTTTATTTAGAGACAGGGTCTCACTGAGTTGCTTAGTGCCTCGCCATTGCTGAGGCTGACTTTAAACTCGCAATCCTCCTGTCTCGGCCTCCCAAGCTCCTGGGATTACAGGTGTGCGCCACCGCGCCTGGCTTCATTTTAGGATTTTGTCTCACTGACTGGTGGAAAGACCAGGTATCCCCAGCCCAGAAAATGACTGCCTCAGGAATGGAGGGAAACCAGCCTGAGATGCAGGGCTGCTCGCTCCCATCTGATAAGCCTCCAAAGGATCGGACTGTTCCCAAGTAACTCAGCTGTGTCCCAGAACAGAGCTCAAGAATAAGATTCAGGAATATCTGGTACTGAGAAAGTCAAGTTCACAGAGTTTGGCTTTGAATAAGGAATCACCACAGCCAGGCACAGTGGCAGGCATCTGTAGTCCTGGCTGTTCAAGAGGCTGAGATAGGAGGCCACTTGGACCTCAAAGTTACGGGCCAGCCTGGGGATCAGAAAACCAAAGCCAGAAAAAAAAAAGCCACAGAGCAGTAAAAGCCCGGACTGAATATCACGAGTGAGATGCTTCCAGAGCCCTCCCAACACACTTGCCCAGCGCTCCAGGCTTCCCCAGCAGCTCCCTGACCCCGCCTGCCCACAAGGGCACCCTCCCTCCAGCACTGCCTCAGCTGTGCCCCCAAGGTCTCTTCTGCTTGCCTGGAGGAGGTGACCAGTAGCAGGCCCCTGCAGCCCCTTCCAAGGGCCCGTGTGGGTGCCCTCTGCAGCTCTTCCGCCTCTGTGGTGGCCTCCTGGTCACACCTCCTCTGCTTGAGCTACTGTTGGCTTCTGTCCTCTGTTGACCACGCTGGTGTGGATGTTCGTGGGTCTCGCAAGCTGGTCTGGCGTCACCAGTCCTCAACCCTGTTGGTCTTGCTGGACTCTTGGCAGGGCAGTTGTATCATCTCAACCACTGGCTGTTGCCGCCTTCTCTTCTTACTCTTCTGTCTTTTGGTGTATTGGCTGTGGCCTCCATCATAGGCCCCACACAGGAGGTGACCAACGCAAAGAAGTGTCCTGCATGCTCCCTGCCCTGAAGGCAGGCATCATCACAGGCTGAGGAAGCACCTCTCTATTCTTAATGCCCTAATAACGTCTTATCATAAATAGAAGTTTGATCTTTTTAATATTTGTTTTAGTCATCGATGGACACAATACCTTTACTTTATTTATTTGTTTTTATGTGGTGCTCAGGATCAAACCCAGTGCCTCACATGTGCGAGGCAAGTGCTCTGCCACTGACCCCAGCCCCAGCCCTGGATGCTTAATTTTATCAAAAGTTTTTTTCTGAAGTTTTTGAAATGATCCTGAGGTTTTTCTTCTTTAGACTACTGCAAATTTATTGATAAATTTATAGATATTCCCTTAGTGGGGGAAGGCAAAGAAGTACTGTAAACTGGGGAGGAGATCCCAGTTAACATGTAAACTAATATTCTATAACCACTGCAGCAGCACACCCTATACAATCCCAGTGACTGGGAGGCTGAGGCAGGGGGATCGCAAATTCCAGCCTCAACAACTTATCAAGACCTTGTTTCCAATTTTTAAAGAGGGGAGGGAGGCTCGAGGCGTCTCAGTATTTATAGCATCACAATAGCCCAATTATATAATCTGCCCAGATGCCTGTCAATAGATGAATGGATCAAGAAAATGTGGTAAATATACACAATGGAGTTTTACCCAGTCATAGAGAAGAATGAGATCATGGCATTTTTCCAGTAAATTGATGGAAATGGAAAGCATCATGCTGAGTGCCATAAGCTAGACTCAGAAAGTCAAGGTCCAATGTTTTCTCTCATATGTGGAAGGTGGAGCAAAGTAAAAGAAAGAGGGAGGTGGGAAGGGGATCAGGTATGATAAACATATGGAGAAGGTAAGTGTGGAAGGAGATTAAGAGGGAGGGGGGACGGGGAAGGGGAGGAAACAGGGAATGAACTTGACACTTTCAAGTTATATCCATATGTAAATAGACACGGGGGGGGGGGGGGGGGGATTTCACCAGAGGTAGGTGTGTGTAAATGAATGAGGGGAGTGGGGGAGGGCGATGAACAGGGGATGAAGCGGAGGGGGTCAGATTCCATGCAGTCAGGATGAACCAGCTACTGAGTATAACTATAATCCTCTAATAAAAAATAAAACCAGCAAAAGAAGCTGACCACAGGACTGGAGTTATAGCTCAGTTGGTAGAGTGCTTGCCTCGAATGCACAAAGGCCTGGGCTCAACCCTCAGCACCACAAAAACATAAAAAGAAAAAAAAAAGATGGGGGCACTGGCTGTGTAGCTCAGTGGGTGAAGCACCCCTGGATTCCATCCCCAGTACCAAAAATACAGGCATTATTCTGTAATTCATAGCTATAGAGTCAGAAAGTTCTGGACTAGTCCAAGAGGCTTACTTCATTGTGGATCTGTGCTTGATTTCAGGTCTGATGCTGGGGCTGGGGCTGTGCTCAGTGGCAGGGCACTTGCCTGAGATCCAGATTTCCACCCCCAGCTCCTCACACACACAAAGGAGCTGATTCTTGACGATTCTTGATTATAAAATATCAGCTGGAAGTAGTTCTTACTTCAAAAAAACAAAACTCTACTATAACAGCATAGCATAATAGCTAACACCTTAAAGTTAAGATTATTTGTTCCAGATATTGAACAATAGGGAAGTAATTGGGGTTGTTTGTTTGTTTGTTTGTTTTGCTTTGCTTTATTTTTCCTTGTACTGGGAGGCACAAGGGGGTGACTTACCACTGAAGTTTTTCTTTTTTAATTAAAAATCCTTAATTATGGGCTGGGATGTAGCTCAGTGATGGAGTGCTTGCCTAGCATGCATAAGTTCCTGGGTTCAATTCCCAGCACCACAAAACAAACAAACAAAAACTTCCTTACAAAAGCAATGCATGCATACAAATTAGAATATTTTCAAGGTATAAAATAAAAACAATGTTCCTAACCTCCTTTTTTCTTCCCAAGTCCTATTACAGAGGAGATAGTTCATAGCATAACACATGGGAAATTTTCGACAATAGTACCCATCAATTTTCTGAAAGCTAAATAGATATTATAGCGATGAACATACATTTGAACAAAGTAAAGGAGGCTCCAAATCATGATCCTTTACAATTGTTCCGGGCGTTGTCATCTCCATTGAATTCCTATTTTTTTTTTTTTTTTTAAAGAGAGAGTGAGAGAGGAGAGAGAGTGAGAGAGAGAGAGAATTTTTAATATTTATTTTTAGTTCTCGGGGGACACAACATCTTTGTTGGTATGTGGTGCTGAGGATCGAACCCGGGCCGCACGCATGCCAGGCGAGAGCGCTACCGCTTGAGCCACATCCCCAGCCCCCCTATTTTTTTTTTTTAATGTCATAGCAGTAGCCAGAGGCAGACGAAAGTTTGAAATTTCTTTCTCTTTTTTTAATATTTATCTTTTAGTTATAGGTGGAAACAATGTCTTTATTTTATATTTATGTGGTGCTCACGCATGCTAGGCGAGCGCCGTACCCCTGAGCCACAATCCCAGCCCCTCTTTCTCCTGAAAAAGTCTTAACTGCTGGGTCAGCCCCCAAGGACACCATGGGAGAAAGTCATCTTGGTGTGCTAGAAGTGTTTGTGTTAGGATGACTAGCCATGTCTCTCCCTTCATGGACAGGGTAGCACAAGGAGTGAGCAGTGGCAAAAATTCTGGGAAATTGGGCAGTACTCTGTCTTCCTGTGGGAGTCCTCCCTCATGTTAGTTCTTTGTTTTAGTTGAAGTATCAAGATGTTTCTAAATTTCACCAAATAGATATTTCCCAAATTTCAGATAGACCCAAATTCTTGTGTAATAACAAAGAACACTCTACAAGCAAATGGTAAATACTTGTAGGATTGATGTGACTTTCGGTTCACCCATGCTGTTATAAACACCGCAATAAGATAGAAGCCCAGGAGTGTCAGTGGATGTTCTGAATAGTATCAACCCATTATAAACACTCAAATATGTGTTAAACAATACAGTAGCAATAAGCAACAAGCCAGGAACCTTCTCCTCATAGCCCTTCATTAACAATGAAACGTCAGCAGCTTTAAGCAAGGGACAGGCTAAAGGTTTGGAAAGCATGCTGCAGTTTGCTGTTAGTCTCCATGATCCTGCTTCCTTCCTGTCATGTTCCGAAAGAGGACCGAAAAAGTTACTTGGAAGAAAAGCCAAGAAGAGCAATTTTAAGACTTGAAACTGTATGGAAGATCTACAAATTTATTTTTATTTTTTTTTTAACTTTTATTATTTTTCATTCTATCTTTGCGTCCTCAGTGTTAGCAGAGTTCCTGTGTTTAACATTTGGTCAGGGGCTGGGGATGTGACTCAAGTGGTAGCACGCTTGCCTGGCATGCGTGCATCCTGGGTTCGATCCTCAGCACCACATACAAAGATGTTGTGTCTGCCGAAAACTAAAAAATAAATATTAAAAAAAAATTCTCTCTTAAAAAAAAATTTGGTCAGATCAAGTAAGTGGAAGAAATAGTCATTTCTTCTTGGAGCTAGACTTCCCTGAGAGAGTCTTCTCCTGGTTTAACATATGGATCTCAATAAACCTTGCCTGGGGCAGGGGAGGGGCTGGAGCAAATTATGTTACATGCATGTTTGATTAAGGCATAATGAACTCCATTATGTATAATTATAATGCACCAATAAAGAATTTTTTTAAACTTTTTTGATGTGTTTATTTCATATATATTTAGTTTACATGCACATCCACTCCCTTGATTTGTAATGCTCATATGAGATTGTTTTGATATATATTTATTTTGTTGTTTTATAAAAAATTAGGGTCTATTATTATACTCTTATTTTGTAACTCGATATTCTTCTTTTCATGTATCAATACCTTACTGATTTTCCCCACTTAAAAAATGTTCTATAGGGGCTGGGGATGTGGCTCAAGCGGTAGCGCGCTCGCCTGGCATGTGTGCGGCCTGGGTTCGATCCTCAGCACCACATACCAACAAAGATGTTGTGTCCGCCGAGAACTAAAAAGTGAATATTAAAAATTCTCTCTGTCTCTCCTCTCTCTCTCTCTCTAAAAATAAATAAATAAATAAATAAATAAATAAATAAAAAATGTTCTATATAATTTTGAATGAGGGAATAACCTATTATTTGTTTTTTTTTATTGGTTGTTCAAAACATTACAAAGCTCATGACATATCATCTTTTATACATTTGATTCAAGTGAGTTATGAACTCCCATTTTTACCCCAAATACAAATTGCAGAATCACATCAGTTACACATTCACATTTTTACATAATGCCATATTAGTGACTGTTGTATTCTGCTGCCTTTCCTATCCCCTACTATCCCCCCTCCCCTCCCCTCCCATCTTCCCTCTCTACCTCATCTGCTGTTGTTCAGTTCTCTCCCTTGTTCCCCCCCCCTTTTCCCTCACAACCTCTTATATGTGATTTTGTATAACATTGAGGTTTTCCTTCCGTTTCCATGCAATTTCCCTTCTCTCTCCCTTTCCCTCCCACCACTCGTCTCTGTTTAATGTTAATCTTTTCCTCATGCTCTTCCTCCCTGCTCAGTTCTTAGTTGCTCTCCTTAAATCAAAGAAGACATTTGGCATTTGTTTTTTAAGGATTGGCTAGCTTCACTTAGCACAATCTGCTCTAATGCCATCCATTTCCCCGCAAATTCCATGATTTTGTCATTTTTTAGTGCTGCGTAATACTTCATTGTGTATAAATGCCACATTTTTTTATCCATTCATCTAATTAAAGAATGTTTTTAAACCTTGCCTAGATTCTGACCTACAACCCTGACAGGGGTAGTATGATTTCACTTGGCCAAAATGGGCCTCAGGGGAGTAAGTTCCACTTAAGTGAAGAGGGATTCTCCACCAGGCCATCTTAGAAGATTCAGCTTCAGTATGGCATTGAAGGGACAGTCTCCCAAATGAGCCTAGGCAGCAGGATGCAGGACCTCTGATTTCTGTGAAAGCTGGGTTTGGCCCCCATCTCTTCATCACTCAGTATGAAATCAAAGATCTGGAAGTTCTTGACAGTACTTGCTGGTGTCAGAGATTCAGGAATCACCACCACACTCCTCTGGATCTGGAACCAGACCAGAACCTGGGCCAGGGATGCTTTGTGCTTTGCAACAATCTCCTTAATCATGGGGTCCTCCCTTGTGAAGAGTCCTCTGGCTTGGCCCGAACTCTATCTGGAGGTTGTAGGTTGTTGACACTGGTACCCTTGAAGAGCAGTCCCGGGTCCACTCCTCCTGGGTGAGACACGGGCACACTCCACCTGATTAATCACTGGCTTTTATCTGAGTCCAGACTTGTTCAAGATCCTCTCAGTCAGGAATGGTTGAAGCTGGAGACACCAGGGACTTTCCCCACCCTCGTCCACCAGCTCCGTCCTCCAGGGCCTCACCGGCATCCAGGGAGAAAGACCTCCTTCCCAGGCTGAGATCCTTGTGACTCATGAATAAGATGGATGTCCGTACAGTCCAGTTTCAGATCCTCAAGGGTCTTCCAAAGGCTTCCTCACGAAGGCTTCTTTTGAAGAAGGTGCACCCCAGTTGCTAACCAAGAAGAGGTCCTCTGGCTTCCAGCCTCCTCTTGCATGGCTTCTCTCTCCCTGTCCTCCTTTTGACAGAGGTAGCCACTCTGTGCAGTGATGTCCTGCATCAACGGCCACCTTCACGACCTCTTTGACTTTGCCTAGGATAGACTTTAAGGAGCCCAGACCCAAAATGGACATCTTGGCTTTGGTGCTAAGATCCACAAAGGTGTCCATCGCTGGTGCATCAATGAGAACAGATAGATGTCAACCGTCCTAGTTTTATTCCTAACCAGGGGGTCTTGACCTAGTTAGACAGTAACCTCTGATTCTCAGTTTTTTCAGCTTCAATTTCCTCAGTAGACCACTGAGTGGTCTTGAGACTCAAAAGAGATAATGTTTGAATATGAAAATGCTTGGTAATATCTGAAGTGCTGTGCAGTTGAGGAGCAATATTCCTAGGATTCCTTGTCTTTCTCCCCTCCCCGCAGGATCCCTTTTCACTAGGAACCTGGCAGGCAGATATTTTAGTCTTGATACAGATACACAAATGCTAAAAAATAGTGTAAAACAAGTGGCCTAGTCACAGCTTGGGAAGGAAGGGGGAAGGATAGGGAAAGAGAGAAAAGAAGAGTGTGCCCTCCCTGCTCAGATGGGTTTACCCCTGAGTAGCCTGCCTCACAGACCTGAGCATCCATCTCTGCAAATAGTACGGGGGTCTCACTTGTGTACTACAGGATTTACAGTGATGTCTAGACCTCTGTGATGGGTGTTAATAGATTAAAACATTTCTCATGAATTTCGCTCAGCTTTTGTTGAGCACAGTGAGAACTTCAAGTTCAGGCTTCTGAGTGGGTGGTTTTGGAACCTTTGGTCTGGGGACCTTCCAGCCTTAGCCATAAGCTGTGGCGGAGAAGAAGCATTGAAACATCAGGGAGAAGCCTGCAGGCTCTGCCCCTTACTAGGCAGGGTGACAGCAAATTACATGAGCCTTTGAGCCTTAGCTTCCTAGTCAAAGGGATGTAATAATCATACATTCCTCATTAGTTATTGTGAAAAATTAAATAAGGTAAATTAAATAAGTGCCTAAATAGTGATTGGCAATACAAAGAACTAAATGTTAACTATTAATATTATTACTAAATTAGTACATTTACTAAAGCAATATAGTATTGCTATAGTGTACATATTAGTACAATATTTAAATGCAAAAAATGAAAATAAATATAAGATCAGTGAATATAAAATATAGGCATGTGAATTTATAATATTGGCAAAATTCTTTTCTAAGACACTATACATAGTAGTGAGAAGGAAAAGAAACAAATAATGAGACTGCATAAATAAGCATATGGCAAATGATATTTGAAAAGTTAAAGACAAATGACAAACTATGGAAAGTATTTGCGATCATATGATGGCGAAAGGTCTCAACTATTTGATTTTTAAAAAAATCCTCCAGGATGGGGATGTAGCTCAGTGTCAGCGTGCTCACCTGGCTCAAGACCTTGAGTTCCATCTCCAACGTTGCAAAAAATAAATATAAATTTAAAAGGAGAGGAAATGATCATACTTGTGTTTAGAAAAGATCCTGACTGGAAGATCTTGGAAGGAGGCAAGAACAAAAAGGGGACTCTACCAGGTCAAAGAAAGGGACAGTAGGTGGACCTGGGAGAGAGGCAGATAGTATTTCCCCCAGCTGAGCCCTATGCCTCTACGTCCTGCATGTTCTTCTGCACCGTTGACATGTCTGTTTCTCTGCCCTTGAACCAGGCTGGGCCCTGGAGTTGCTTTAATGGAAAATGACAGGAGGAACATTGTGCCAGTTACAGGCAAAAACTTCAACCCATCCAGGAACTTCCACGTCCTGCCTTTTGGAATACTTGCTCTTGGAACTCAGCTGCCATACTATGAGAAGCACAAACTCCACGGAGTGAGTACATAGGGACCCTGAGTGACAGCCACAGTTGAGCTGCTGGCCCACAGTCACCATCAAATGCCACCATGTGAGTGTGCCATCTCAGACATCGGCCCCGTAGGCCTGGGCTGCCATCTGACGGGGACTGTGAGCGCTGCTGAGCTAGAACCACCCTGCAGAGCCCAGTCAACCCACAGCCCTGGGAGATGAGAGTTGTTTTCATTTCCAAGGGCTGTCATTCTAAACCAACCCAAACTGGGCTGCTTACACACAGAAACTTACTGTCTCGCAGTCCTGGAGGCCAAGATGTGGGCTGGAGAAAGCATTGATGTGTCGGGGCCATCTTCTCCATGTGTCTATTCACATCATCTTTCCTCTAGACATCTGTGTTAGTCAGCTTTTTGTCACTGGGACAAAATCCCCAAGAAAAACAACTTAAAGGAAGAAAGGTTTGGGGGCTCACCGTTTCAGATGTTCCAGCCAATGTCAGCTGACTGAATGTCTCTGAGCCTGTGATGAGGCAGTATATCAGGGAAGAAGGGCATGGTGGAGCACAGCTGGTCACTCACTGCAGCTGGGAAGCAGAGAGAGAGGAGTCAGGACAAGATATAGTCCCCAAAGACCCATCCCCTTCAACTAGGTCCCATAACCCACGGTTCCCACCCCCTCCCAACTGTCCATCTAACTAGGAATTCATCAATGGATCCATCCATTGGTGAGATCAGAGACCCCTAACATGTCATCCCAACCACAGCAACATCTATCCCTTTTTAATCGGACAGCAGTCTTATAGGGCTAGGTCATCCTAATGACCTGAGTTTAACCTGGTCACCTCTGAAAAATCTTATTTTCAAAGGTCACATTCTAGGACATAGGAGTAGGACTTCAACATATGAATTGAGGGGATACAATTCAACCCACACCAATAATAACTTGATCTTCTAAGTTGCAAAGTATTTATCGATATGACATGTTATGAAATCTATGTATGATACATCCATATAATAAAGTAGATCTGTATGTTAATTTGGACAATGTTTAAAGATATATTATTAAATGGATAGCATAAAATGCAAAACAGTACGGCTAGCACAATCCCTTCTGTATGTAAAACAATTTTTAAGCATCCTAGAAATTCATTTATGATAATATATGCCTTCTGTGTGGGTGTATGCACACGTGTTTCTAGAGGGAATCACAAGGAAACCCATTCGTGTTTATATTTTAGGACAAGGAATAGTGGGAGAGGCTCTCACTGACAAATGTCTGCTTCACTTTGTTGTTGTTGGTGGTGGTTTTGCCATATTGCCCAGGCTGGCCTCAAACTTCTTGTGATCCTCCCACCCCGCCTCGTGAATAGCTGGGACTGCAGTTATACTCCACTGCACCCAACTTCCTTTGTTTTTTGGAACTGGGGGTTGAACCCAGAGCTTTGCATGTGCTAAGCAAGTCCTCTCCAAATCCCCAGCCCTTTTAATTTTGTTTTGAGGCAGAGTCTCACTAAATTGCCAGGCTGGCCTGAACTTGCCATCTTCCTGCCTCGGCCTCCCTATCAGTGGGGATTACAGGTGCACACCACCACGCCTGGCTGTACTTTGCTCTTGTGCTTCAGCAAATGCTCTGGGTTAGTTCCCCAACGTGATTCGGGACTCTCACTTTGTCTTCCTCTTGGTACCAGTGGGAAAGCAGAAATACTCATCAACTTAGATTCCCAGCTAGATTGGATTTGTCATTATACCTCCTGGGGGGAAAAACAGTCCCAGTGTAGGGAAGTTGCTGCAAAGTGTCATGAGACTGAAGAAAGAGGCAGACAGATCTGAGACTACACATAGTGTAATTTGTTAGGAGAAGTGCATACAGAAGAATGTCTTGGGCAGCAGCAAGACCTGCCACTTGGGTCAGAGAGGAGTGTGCGGGGGGGGGGGGGTAGCAACCTCCCCCATGCTGGAATGTACCTGCTTTATCTTGAGCTACTGTCATTCCTGGATCTGGCGACATCAGCACTAGCACTGAGGTCCTGTCCTGAAGCTCCATTTTCCACTCTGATGGCTTTGTTATTGGCGGGGTATGCTGGGAAACTATTGGGGGGGGAATAGACCAGGGCTCCTTGGGGCAGTCATGGTGGCTGTAACACAAGTTGGCTGTGTTCAGGTCAAGCTGAATCCCTATACTATGCAAAGGTTCCAGCCGAAGACAGTAAGCAAGTCTCTAGGAAAGCCGTTTAGAAGGAGGTCACTGAGCACACTGAAGAACTTACCTGCCTTCTCCAGTGAGCAGCACTTGAAGGAGGCCTTGGCCTCCTTTGCTCTTGTGTGACTTTTCCACCCTGAGAGATTATAATCACAGCCCAGCTTCTGGTGAGGACACAGACCACTGGGTCCTCTGTGGCTGGGAGTCTCCCATTCCTACCTCTGATGAGGTGTGTGCAGATGGCCCAGGTGTCCCCAAGCAGAAGATATTAGAGAGAAGGTGCTATGGGTGAAGTTCCCCCAGGGTGCCCGAGGAAGGGGACAGACTCATCACTGAGCATCCTGGAGATGAAGCAAACACTTCTGCAGCTGAATCCCCAGCCTCTCTCCACCACTTTCCAAGAAGATGTTGAGGCTCAGAGCAACCCTACAGCTATAGATAGAGTTGCTTGTCTCTAGAAAATTGGTGAGAATTGCAGGATAGGGTTCTCAGGGGAAAATAAGGAAAGAGGGGCACTACATGCTTTCTAGCAAGGGGAGGGTGAATTTATCTTTTCAGTCTTGGGTGGGAGGGACATTCCTGGAGTATGTGACACGAAGAACAATCCAATAACCGTCTCATTGAATCAAGAATGGAGAGAGAGGGCTGGGGATGTGGCTCAAGCGGTAGCGCGCTCGCCTAGCGTGCGTGCGGCCCGGGTTCGATCCTTAGCACCACATACAAACAAAGATGTTGTGTCCGCCGAGAATTAAGAAAAAATAAATAAATATTGAAATTCTCTCTCTCTCTCTGTCCCCCTCTCTCTCACTCTCTCTTTAAAAAAAAAAAAAAAAAAAAAAGAATGGAGAGAGAGCTGGTAAGTGATGCACGCCTGAAATCCTGGTGGCTTGGGAGGCTGACGCAGGAGGACCTCGAGTTCAAAGCCAGCCTCAGCAACTTAAAAAGGCCCTAATCTACTTAGTGAGACCCTGTCTCTAAATAAATTATAAAAAGGGCTGGGATGTGGCTCAGTGGTAGGAAGCAAGGGATTCTTGCCTGTACATGTAGCCTTGGTCCTTAGCTCTCTATGCTCTACCCTTTATCTGTCTTGGAACAAGGACAGCCACCTTAAGGCCCAGTGCTCTGACGATAGAGCAAGAGGGCAAGAAGTTTGGAATGGTGATCTCCTGGGCTACCCACACCAGTCCTATGTTGCTCATCTCCAGAGTCTTTTCTGGGAAAAATAGATGTCACCTGTTGAAATATGCTGCTCTGGTCTTCTGTGGCTTCACCAAACACATTCTAACTCCACAGGATGCTTCCATTTGCCTCTGCATGTCCACGATCCCCCACTCCTGTCGACTGCTCAGAACCCCAAGGGAAGCCTGGTCTGGACTGCATTGCCAGGCCCACTTGCCCCATGGCTTCTGGGCTGAGGCAATGGGAAGATGTGCACACTGTCACCCACCATTGTATTACCAAACTGCACCAAGACACATCGGCGAGGACGACGGACCGAGGGATGCCCACATGGCAGTGCCCACATGGCAAAGTACTGGAAAAACCGCGCCTCCATCAGCAAGGGAGGAGTTCAGCGAAGTCTGGCGCTGCCGGCCTTCGGCAGGACACAAAAGGGTCAGTTCTAGGAGTGCTGATGTGGGAGGGCTCCACGGGAGGGTTTGGATTTAACTGCAGTGTACATAAGGAAATAGGGGTGCGGCAGGGCTTTCCCCGTGTTCAGGAAAGGCTGCGCTTTCCTTACCGTTTCTGAAATACTTGAGTTTCCTTACCATACCTGTTACTTGACTTTAGTTTTTATTCTGATTTTCAAGGCAGGCTGGTGTCAAACTCCTGGGCTCAGGAGACCACCTGCCTCAGTCAACTGGGACTGAAAGCACCTGCCCCTGCCCCCGGCTGTGGGAGTTTTCTTGGTTTTTTTTTTTTTACTGTATCAGGGCTATCATTTAAGACCTGCCTTACCCCGAGCTCCCCAGAAGGCAGAGCCTGAAGTGAAGACTTTAGTAAGGAGTGGAATCCAGGAAGGTGGGTGTGGCTGCAGGGAAGGAGGACACATCTGCCACCCTGAGGGTCCCGAGTGGTCAGCCCCCACACGGGCTACACATCAGGACAGTCTTTCTGAGTCTGCACTGTTCTCGGCTCTGCCCCTGGGGCCACGCGGCCAGCTCCGCAGGGCCTTGGCCTTCACCTGTGTCTGCGGCTCTCCTCTTCCTTTTCCTATGAGGACACCTGTCATCCACGTTAGGGGCCTGTCCTTTCCAGTGTGGCCTCATCTTAATCGACTCGTTACATTTGCAGTTACCTTGTTTACAAATAAAGTTCCCTCCTGAGGCTCTAGGAAGGACACGAATTTGGGGGAACATCATTCAACCCAGCATAATATGTTCCCTTGCCTGTTGCTTCTATATTTTTTACTAATTAATTTATTTTTTTGGTATGAGGGATGGAACTCAGGGGTTCTTAACTCCGAGCCACATCCCCAGCCCTTTTCTCTTTTTTATGTTTTATTTAGAGACAGAATCTTGCTAATGGTTGCTAAGTTGGTGAACCTGGCTTTGAATTTGTCATCCTCCTCCCTCAGCCTCCAGAGCCACTCAGATTACAGGCCTTGGCCACCATATCTGGCTGCTTTTATACTTTTAAAACCTAATCAATATTAGCTTAAGATTGAAGTTAAAAGAATGTTAATGGGGGTCTGGGGTTGTGGCTTAGTGGTAGCACACTCGTCTAGCACGTGCGAGGCCTGAGTTTGATTCTCAGCATCACACAAAAATAAGTAAACAGATTCGGCAACCCGTACACTCAGAAAAAGGAGTAATTATACCCCATTTGATTCAAATGTATGACATGTCAAGATCACTGTACTGTCATGTGTAACTAATTAAAACAAATAATAAAAAAAGTAAACAAAATAAAGGTATTGTGTCCGACTACAACTAAAAAGTAAATATTAATAAGAATCTTAATGGAAATACAAATCTCCCAAAAGGAATTCTTGTGGGATGCGAGGCTGGTTTGGTTCCCTTGCCTGTTGCTCCACTGATTATGTGGACTGCCTTAACCTATTTGAGTGGACAGAAAAGCTCCTTCTACCATTCCATGAGTGACCCCCATCATGAAGATCTGTGAATGGTCTGGTCTCTTACTACAACATCTGCCAGATTTTTTTTTATTTATTCTTTTCAGATATATACAACAGTAGAGAATATTTTGGTATATCTTACGAACATGGAGTATAACTTCCCATTCTTGTGGTTGTGCATGAGGTGCAGTACACTAGTTGTGTATTTATGTATGAACATAAGAAAGTTATGTCCAGTTCAATCTACTGTCTTTTCCATTCCCACCCCTCTTCCTTCCTCCCACTACCCCCTGTCCAATCCAGTGAACCTCCACTCCCCCACCCCCTGCCTATTGTGAGTCAGCACCCGCATATCAGACAGAACATTCAATCTTTGGTTTGTGGGGACTGGTTTTTTTCACTTAGCATGATATCTTCAGATCCATCCATTTGCTGGAAAATGCCATAATCTCATTCTTTTTTATGACTGAGTAATATTCCTTTGTGTATATGTACCACATTTTCTTTATCCATTCATCTATTGAAGGGGACCTAGGTTGCTTCCATGGATTAGATATTGTGAATTGAGCTGCTATAAACATTTAACATTGGCCAAATTTTTATTTCCAACTAGTGTTTCAGAAAAAAAATTAATTTGTTTAATGGAGTTGGCAAAAAAAGATTGGAAAATATCCTAGAAGCAGTGACTGATGGTCCTCAGCAAGTGAGTGCTGAAGCAGCACATCAGGATCCCCTGGAGACTTATCAGAAATGCAGATTCTCAGCCCCCCACTCAAATGTATTGAGTGGGAAGGGGTAGAAATCTGTGGGGGACAGGCCCTCTGGATAGTGGTGTTGCAGCCTGGATCAACTGTATACTACCCTGCATGGGGACAAGGATTAAGGCAGAGGAGAATTCTTTATTCTACTACATGTTGACTTCTCCCATGCAATATAAAAAGCATTTGCAATGTGGTGTGGGTTTCTGCTGCAACAGGAAGTTGTCAGCATAAATTTTTCTAATTTCTTGGTTTCAGGACACTTTCTTAAGAATGACGCTGCCCCAGTTGTAGCCACTGCAGACACTGTTGCAGTACTGCTGCTGGTGACCCGCCACCTGCTGCCACCAACCACCATTACTGCTGCTACACAGCCCAGAGGACTGCTGTTGGGGAGACCCCAGGTTTGGAAAACCAAGATGCTCCAACTACAGAAGCCACTGATAACACAGTAGAAGAAATGTCCAAGAAGGAGTTCAGATTCTACATAGTTAAAGTGATATGTGAAGTAAAGGATATTACAAGGAGTGAAATCAAAGAAAAAATACAGGAAGTGAAAGACCACTTCTATAAAGAGTTAGATTGTGAGAAAAAGACCAAGCAGAAATCCTTGAAATGAAGGAATCAATAAGCATCACCAACAGACTAGACAACTTGGAAGACAGAACCTCAGATAATAAAGACAAAATATATAATCTTGAAAGGAGAGTTGACCTTGCAGAGAAGATGGCAAGAAACCATGAACAGAACATCCAAGAATTATGGGATAAAATGAAAATACCAAATTTAAGAGTTATCGGAATAGATGAAGGACCAGAGAGATACAAACCAAAGGAATAAACAATCTTTTCAATGATATAATAACAGAAAATTTCCCAAACCTAAAAAAAAATAGAATGGGAAATCAAATACGGGAGGCTTAAAGAACCCCAAATGTACTAAATAACAGCAGACCCACACCAAGACACATTATAATGAGAATGACTAACACAGAATAAAGATAAAATCTTAAAGGCTGTGAGAGAAAAAAATCAAATCATGTATAGGGGGAAACCAATTCGGGTCTCAATGTATTTCTCAACCCAGACCCTCAAAGCAAGGAGGTCCTGGAATAATATATTTCAAGCTCTGAAAGAAAACAGATACCAACCAAGAATTTTATATCCAACAAAATTGCTTCGGATTTGAAAATAAAATAAAAACCTTCCATAATAAACAAAAATTTAAAAAATTCACAACTAAAAAGCCTACACTACAGAATATTCTCAAAATATTCCATGAGGATGAAGTGAAAACCAGAAATGGGAGTACCCACACTAAAGGAATATTCAATCAAAGGAGAAACTAAGTCAAATTAAAAATCAGAAATAAGTCCAAAAGACAGGCAATGCAAATCATATCTCAATAATAACCTTGAGGGCTGGGGATGTGGCTAAAGTGGTAGCGTGCTCGTCTGGCATGTGTGCGGCCCAGGTTCGATCCTCAGCACCACATAGAAACAAAGATGTTGTGTCCGCTGAGAACTAAAAAATAAATATTAAAAAATTCTCTCTCTCTCTCTCTCTCTCTCTCTTTAAAAAAAAAATGAAAAAAAAATAACCTTGAATGTTAACAGCCTAAATTCATTAATCAAAAGACATAGACTGGCAGATTAGATTAAAAAAGCAAGACCCAGTGCATGCCTGTGATCCCAGCAGCTCAGGAGGCTGAGGCAAGAGGATTGCAAGTTCAAAGCCAGCCTCAGCAAAAGCGAGGAGCTAAGCAACTCAGTGACACTCTGTCTCTAAATACAATACAGAATAGGGCTGGGGATGTGGCTCAGTGGTCAAGTACCCCTGAGTTCAATCTTTGGTACAAAAAAAAAAAAGCAAGACCCCAAAATATACTGTCTTCAAGAGACTCACCTCATGGGCAAAGAAATCCACAGACTGAAGGTGAAAGGATGGGAAAAACATATCTCTCATATGGATTGTGTAAACAAGAGGGGGTTTCTATTCTCATCTCAGATAAAGTAGACTTCAAGCCAAAGTTAATCAGTAGAGACAAAGAAGGACGTTTCATATGTTTCATATTTCTTAAGGGAAGTATATATCAGCAAGACTAAGAATTATAAACATTTTTGCCCTAAACAATGGAGCGTCTACAAATATCAAACATTCTCAATTTCAAGAATCAAATAGACCACAACACAATAAAAGTGAAAGTCTTTAACACACTTCTCTCACTACTGAACAAATCTTCCAAACAAAAACTTAATAAACTGTAGAACTAAATAATACAATAAATAATTTAGATTTAACTGACATATATAGAATATTTCATCCATCAACAAGGGAATATACTTTCTTCTCAGCAGCACATGGCTCCTTCTCTAAAATAGACCATATCTTATGCCACAAAGCAACTCTTTGTAAATACAAAAAAAAAAAAAAAAAAACAGAGATAATACCCTGCATTCTATCAAAGCACAATGGAATTAAATTACAAATCAATGATAAAATAAAAAATAGAAGCTACTCTGACAAATGGAGATTAAATAATATATTATTGAATGGTAAATGGATAGTAGAAGAAATCAAGGATGAAATAAAAAAATTCTTAGAAGTTAAATGAGAACACTTATACAGCATATCAAAATCTCTGGGGCACTATGAAGGCAGTACTAAGAGGAGAGTTTATTGCACTGAATGCATTCATTAAAAGAACAAAAAAAATCAGCAAATGACCTAAAAAAAGAAGCCCTAGGAAAAGGAGAAAACATCAACATCAAAATCAGTAGAAGACAGGAAATAACTGAAATCAATGAAATCGAAACAAGAAACAATTGAAAAAATTGACAAAACAAAAGTTGATTCTTTAAAAAATTAATAAAACAGATAAACCCCTGGCCATGCTAATGAACAGAAAAAGACAAAAAACTCAAATTACTAAAATAGAAGATGAAGAAGGAAGTATCACAACAGACATGTCTGAAATACAGAAGATAACTAGAAACTATTTTGAAAATTTATACTTGAATAAAATAGAAAATATAGAAGACATCTACAAATTTCTAGAGACCCAAACTGAATGAGGAGGTCAAACATGATTTAAATAGATAAATTGCAAGTAATGAAATAGAAAATGTCATCAAAAGCCTACCAACCATGAAAAGCCCAGATGGCTTCTCAGCCGAGTTCTACAAGACGTTCAAAGAAGAATTAACACAAATACTCCTAAAGTATTCCATGAAATAGAAAAGGAGGGAACCCTTCTAAACTCATTCTACGAGGCTAATATCACCCTGATACCAAAACCAGACAAAAACACATCAAGGAAAGAAAACTTCAGACCAATATCCCTGATGAACATAGATGAAAAAAATCTTAATAAAATTCTGGCAAGTTGCATACAAAAACATATTAAAAAGATAGTGCACCACAGTGAGATTCATCCTAGGGATGCAGGCTCAGTTCAACATACAGAAATCAATAACATAACTCATGATATTAATAGACTTAAACACAAGAATCATATGATCATCTCAACAGATGCAGAAAAAGCATTTGACAAAATACAGAATACTTTCATGTTCAAAACACTGGAAAATCTAGGGATAGTAGGAACATGCCTCACTCAACATTGTAAAACCCAAGGCCAGTATCATTCTAAATGGAGAAAAATTGAAAGTATTCCCTCTAAAAAACTGGAACAAGGCAAGAATGTCCTCTTTCACCACTTGTATCCAATTCATCCTTGAAACTCTAGCCAGAGCAGTTAGACAGAAGAAAGAAATTAATGGGATTCAAATAGGTAAAGAAGAACTCAAGCTATCACTATTTGCTGATGACATGATTCTATATCTAGAAGATCCAAAAAATTCCACCAGAAAACTTCTAGAATAAATAAATTCAACAAAGTAGCAGGATATAAAATTAATGCCCATAAATCAAATGCATTCCTATATACCAGCGAAGAATCCACTGAAAGAGAAATTAGGAAAACTAGCCCCTTCACAATAACCTCAAAAAAAAAAAAAACCTGGAAATCAATCTAACAAAAGAGGTGAAAGGCCTCTACAATGAAAACTACAGAACACTAAAGAAAGAAATTGAAGAAAACCTCAGAAGGTGGAAAGATCTCCCATGCTCCTGGATAGGCAGAATTAATATTGTCCAAATGGCCATACTACCCAAAGTGTTACACAGATTTAACACAGTTCCTTTTAAAATCCCAATGACATTCTTCATAGAAATAGAAAAAGCATGGGCTGGGCTGTAGCTCAGTGGCAAAGCACTTGCCTAGCATGCATGAGGCACTGGGTTAGATCCTTGGCACCACATAAATATTAACAAATAAAATAAAGGTATTATGTCCATCTACAACTACAAAAAAAATCTTAAAAATAGAAATAGAAAAAGCGGTCCTGAAATTTATTTGGAAAAATAAGAGACCCAGAGTAGCCAAAGCAATCCTTAGCAAGAAAAGTGAAGCAGGAGCATCACAATACCAGACCTTAAACTATAATAAAGAGCTATAATAACAAAAATGGCATGGGAATGGCACCAAAATAGGCTTGTAGACCAATGGTACAGAACAGAGGATACAGAGACAAACCCACATAAATATTGCTATCTCATACTAGACAATGGTGCCAAAAACATTCACTGGAGAAAAGATATCCTATTCATCAAATGGTGCTGGTAAAACTGGAAATTCATATGTAGCAAAATGAAATTACTAAACCTCTCTCACCCTGCACAAAAATCAACTCAAAGTGGATCAAAGACTTAGGCACTGGAACAGAGACCCTGCACTAGAAGAAAAAGTAAGCCCAAATCTTTACCATATTGGGCTAGGATCTGATTTCCTTAACAAGACCCCTAAAACGCAAGAAGTAAAATCAAGGATCAATAAATGGGATGAATTCAAATTAAAAATCTTCTTCTCAGCAAAGGAAATAATCAATATATGTGAGGAGAGAGCCTACAGATTGGAAGAAAATCTTAACCTCATGCACCTCCAATAAAACATTAATCTCGCTCTTTGCCGAATCTACTGAGAGAATGAAGACCATTCTCAGCAATCAGACTGTCGACATTCCTAGAAAATGTTGATATTACTCTGAAGGGATGCACAGTTATCATGAACAGCCCAAGAGGAACTCTCCAGAGGGATTTCAATCATATCAAAGCGGAACTCAGCCTCCTTGGAAAGAAAAAGAAGAGGCTATGGGTTGACAAATAGTGGGTAAATAGAAAGGAATTGGCCACTGACCACACCATCTGTAGTCATACGCAGAACATGACCAAGGGTGTTACGCTGGTGTTGCTTGTTCAGTGTCTCAAGCTCAGAAAGATGAATTAATCCTTGAAGGAAATGATATTGAACTTGTTTCAAATTCAGCTGCTTTAATTCAGCAAGACACAACAGTGAAAAACAAGGATATCAGAAAATTTTTGTATGGTTTTTATGTTTCTGAAAAAGAACAGTTCAGAGGGCTGATGAATAAGATCTAAGAATTGTCCAGTCACAGAAACACATCCTAGAGTCAATTTGATATTTCAATGATACAATAAAAGATCTCTATTAAAAATTAATCTCTAGGATATATAAAGAATTCAAAAAACTTAACACCAAAAAAAAAACACCAACAAATAACCCAATCAATAAATGTGCTAAGGAATTGAACAGAACTTCACAGAAGAAATACAGTCTATCAACAAATATATGAAAAAGTGTTCAACATCTCCGGCAATTAGAGAAATATAAATCAAAACTACACTAAGATTTCATCTCACTCCAGTCAGAATGGCAATCATCAAGAATACAAGCAGCAATAAGTGTTGGTGAGGATATGGGGGAAAAGGACACTCATACATTGCTGGTGGAACTGCAGATTGGTGCAACCACTCTGGAAATGGAGATTCCTCAGAAAACTTGGAATGGAACCACCACATGACTGAGCTATCCCACTCCTTGGTTTATACCCAAAGGACTTAAAATCAGCACATTACAGGGACACAGCCACATCAATGTTTATAGCAGCACAATTCACAATAGCTTAACTGTGGAAGCAACCTAGATGCCCTCCAATAGATGAATAGATAAAGAAACTGTGGTATATATATTCAGTGGAATATTACTCAGCTTTAAAGAAGAATAAAATTATGGCATTTGCCAGTAAATGGATAGAGTTGGAGACTATTATGCTAAGCAAAATTAGCCAATCCTAAAAAAACAAAGGCTGAATGTTTTCTCTAATATTCAGATGCTAATTCACAATAAGCGGGGCGGAGCACTGGAGAAGAATAGCGTCACATTAGATTAGGTAGAGGGAAGTGGAGGGAGGGGAAGGGAGGGGATGTGGGAATAGGAAGGATAGTATAACAAAACAGACATTATTACTTTATGTATATATGTGACTACATGACCAATATGATTTTACAACACCTACACTCAGAAAAATGAGAAATTGGGCTGGGGATGTGGCTCAAGCGGTAGCGCGCTCGACTGGCATGCGTGCAGCCCTGGTTCGATCCTCAGCACCACATACCAACAAAGATGTTGTGTCCGCCGAGAACTAAAAAATAAATATTAAAAATTCTCTCTCTCTCTCTCTCTCTCTCTCTCTCTCTCTCTCTCTCTCTCTCCCCTCTCTCACTCTCTCTTTAAAAAAAAAAAAAAAAAAAAAGAAAAATGAGAAATTATGTCCCATCTTTGTATATATCAAAGTGCATAAATGAATTCTACTGTCATGTATAACTAATTAAAACAAATAAAAACTTTTTGAAAAATAAAGATCAAATTGCACAATTTTGGGGGGTGGTGTTGGTGGGGACCAACCCCAGGCTAGGTTGGCACATGCTAGGCAAGTGCTCCACTAGTGTGCCACACTACCCCAGTCTTCAGGTTGCACAACTTCTTTTTTTTTAATTATTTTTTAGTGGGACACGATATCTTTATTTATTTATTTTTATGTGGTGCTGAGGATCGAACCCAGGGCCTCGCATGTGCTAGGCAAGTGCTCTACTGCTGAGCCACAACCCCAGCCCCTGCACAACTTCTTTAGCAGACAAGGAGTCAAAGAAACTACCTATGCAAGGTTCAAATATTTGACCAAGTAAATCTACAAGTTAACTGAAATTCAGATTAAATGTTTAAACAATTGGTTCAACCAAACTAACTCATTTCATTAAATAATGACTAAGATAGGGCCAATGGGGAAATTTGGGGGGGGGGATGGTACCGGGTATTGAACTCAGGGGCACTTGACCACTAAACCACACCCCCAGTCCTACTTTGTATTTTATTTAGACACAGGGTCTCACTGAGTTGTTTAGTGCATTGCTTTTGCTGAGGCTGGCTTTGAACTTGCAGTCTTCCTGTCTCAGCCTCCCAAGCAGCTGAGATTATAGGTGTGCACCACCACGCCCAGGTCAGTGGGAAAAAGTTTAAGGAATAGTGTTTTCTTATGAAATTAAATTTGAGCTCAGTAGCCAAGCATGGTGGTGCATGCCTGTAATGCCCACAACTCAGGAGACTGAGGCCAAAGGATTGCAGGTTCAAGACCAGTTTCAGTCACTCAGTGAGACCCTGACTGAAAACAGAAAGGCTGTCTTGGAAGATGAAGGCATCTTAACTGACCCTTAATGAGCACAAATGTGTGCAGAAGTTGTTCAGGGGGCAGAAACTGCATGGGTGGAGGCAGAGGGGCAGGAAACATAGGGACAGGTATGAGAAGGAGCAAGCAACTTATTTTATCAATTCACTAAAGAGGGCAGAGGGAGCTGGGTGTGGTGGTGCCCTGATACTCTAGAGGCCAAGGCAGGAGGATCCTAAGTCCAAAGTGGCCTAGACAATTTAGCAAGACCCTGTCTCAAAACAAAACAAAACAAAGTCTGGACATATAGTTCAGTGGTAAAGCATCCCAGGGTTCAATCCCCAGTGTTGCCAAAAAAAAAAAAAAAAAAAAGTGTGTGTCTGTGCATCAAGCAAGCTTGACAGTCTTGGGCCTTGTCACAACCAGCAACAACTAAGGCACGCAGCAGCTGAAAGGCTGTGCTGGGATCCCACTCAGGGCCTGTACCTGACGGGCAAGACTCCGCCAGGGGGTACAACCTCAAAGCCCATTTTAACAGGGCTGATGTGATCAGAACCTTGTTTGGGAAGGTTTGATCTGGCATGCATAGAAGTGGAGCAAACAAATGACCAACAGTGGTTTAGTGATGCTTAAACTAAAGGGACAGCCCTGGGAATAGAGAGGAAACAAACTCCTGAGATATTTTAGGGGCAAAATTTATAGACTGAATTTGCAGCTGCTTGGTTACAAGGGCAGCATTGGAGATGGCCCCAGGACTGGGGCAGCTAGTTCCCAGCCATTGGCCACAGGGTTGTGTCACCTGAAAGCCAGGAGGCCCTGCTAGAAGGCGAGGACTATTCCCAGGTGGAGGCTCAGGAGAGCAGACCATTGTAATGTTTGATGCTTAGCATCTGAATTCCACTCCTTCTTTCCTTAATTTACTTCTTTCTCATTTTGAGGATTTGTATTTATTTTTTTTTTTATAATTTTTTTTTAATATTTATTTTTTAGTTCTCGGCGGACACAACATCTTTGTTGGTATGTGGTGCTGAGGATCGAACCCGGGCCGCACGCATGCCAGGCGAGCGCGCTACCACTTGAGCCACATCCCCAGCCCCGAGGATTTGTATTTATACATTGGAAAAGTAAAAAAAAAAAAAAAAAAAAAAAAAAAAAAAAAAAAAAAGATGAGTTATTCACTTACGTAATTAAATTCCCAACTTGGACCACTTTGACCTCTATCCTGGGTTGGCATTCCCAAAACATTGCACCATCCCTGGGAAAAAGTTCTATTTGCTGTAGGTGTGGGATTGACTGCAAGATCACCAGGTACATTGGCCAGGAAAGGGAAGTAACCTCGCAGAAGCAGAGAAAAAAGAAATCCAACAAGTTCTTGTGCTTGATGGTGAAGGTCAGAATTCACTTCTACTTGAGAAAACACTGGCCTGTAATTGGTCTGGTCGGTAGTCGTTCTCCAGATTCGCCTGAGATCCACCTGCTGCACTGTGCAATTTCACATCCCGAGACCGTGTGATCCTTTCTGGGCAAACCTCTGTTCATGCTCTGGAGGGAAAGGAGGTCTCCTTACCACCACCTCCTCCTCCTGAGGGGCCACGGAGTGCCATTTTTTTGGATAGTTGGAGCAACTGTGCCTTGTGACGAGCCAGTCTTGGCAGAAAAAAGACAAACCAGGAGTTCAACCAAAGGCTGAACCTGGCTGCAGCCATGAAAGGCTCCTAGAAGACAATGGAAGCTGGGCCAGGTCTGTCATCCACAGGTACCTGTCATCCACTGTCATCCACAGGTACCTGTCACCCACTGTCATCCACAGGTACCTGTCATCCACTGTCATCCACAGGTACCTGTCACCCACTGTCATCCACAGGTACATGTCACCCACTGTCATCCACAGGTACCTGTCATCCACTGTCATCCACAGGATCCTGGTCATCCACTGTCATCCACAGGATCCTGGTCATCCACAGATACCTCATCACCACTGTCATCCACAGATACCTGTCATCCACTGTCATCCACAGGTACATGTCATCCACTGTCATCCACTGTCATCCACTGTCATCCACAGGATCCTGGTCATCCACTGTCATCCACAGGATCCTGGTCATCCACTGTCATCCACTGTCATCCACTGTCATCCACTGTCATCCACAGATACCTCATCACCACTGTCATCCACAGGTACATGTCATCCACTGTCATCCACTGTCATCCACAGGATCCCGGTCATCCACTGTCATCCACAGGTACCTGTCATCCACTGTCATCCACAGGTACCTGTCATCCACTGTCATCCACAGGATCCTGGTCATCCACTGTCATCCACAGGATCCTGGTCATCCACTGTCATCCACAGGTACCTGTCATCCACTGTCATCCACAGGTACCTGTCAATAAAGGCTGGACTTCGGAAGTGGCTCACAGTGAGAGTTTAATCCATTTAGATTAATTTTGATTTTGAAAATCCTGCACTGGGATTGTAGCTCAATGGCAGATCATTAGCCTAGCACATACCTATGCCCTGGGTTCAATCCCTAATATTAGAAAAAAAAAAAAAGAAATTGAAAATAGTGTTAATCTTGTTTTTGTATGCTAACTCCCCACCCCAAGAAATTTTCAGGGCAGGAAAGGCTGAAGTCTTATTTATTTTGGTCTTAGGGGTTGAATCCAAGGCCTGAGGCATGGTGTGCTCTACCACTGATATATACCCCCAGCCTCTGAAGTCTTCTCCCACTGCAGAAGAAACCAAAGTACCTAAAGCAGAAAGTGACCAGACCAAGGCTGTACAATTTGCTACAGGAAAACATGAAATGGAGAGCAAGATTCCTGGCTTCAAGCTCTGCACTGTATTCACAATGTAAACTGAGAAGGTTGTCATGCACACTGCTGTTCACCCTCATCACCTAACAGTGGAGCCTATGACCACACTTTGAATGGTCTCTTTTCTATCCAGTCTGAGCCTATTTTGAATGAAATAGAAAATCAACTCAAGATAACATCAACTTATTGAGTCAATAGGGTAATTAATTTCCAAGCCTGGCTCCACTTAATGCCCTTCAAAGTGATGAGAAAACCAAAAGTACCCGGGGTCCTTTCACTCACCAGAATGGGCACAGCCGTGGCAAAACGGAGGCCTCACCTATTTTGCTGTGCACTCTGGATAGCACGGACAGTTCTGGAGGCTGGACTTTGAGATCAAGGTGTCAGCCAATTCATTTTCTGGTGAGGGCTGTCTTCCTAGCTTGCAACCACTGCCTTCTCTCAGAGTCCTCACGTGGCAGACAGAGAAAGCCAGGATCAGGAGCAACTGATGACCTCATTTAATCCTAATCACCTTCCAAAGACCCTGTCTCCAGGTGCCCTGACATCATGGTTAGAGCTTCCACATATGAACAGAGGAATATAATTCAGTCCACAACGTCCTTTAAAGCCTTCTGTGCCTTAAAACTGTCCCCAAATATAATTCCCATGAGGCCTAAATAGAAGTCCCAGAGAAGAGAAGGTCAAATTTCACTCAATGTCATTTGCTTATGTTGATTGGTTTCCTTTGAGTTTATGCTGATACATTTGCCAAGCAGTTTTTTAGTTTTAGAGCTTGCTTTAATCCAAGGAAGCAATTTCATATCGAAACAAGGAAATGGTTGTTGCTTGCACATACAGGTTTTTTCATACTAAGGTGATATTATTTATTCATTATGTCTATCCTCCCCTTTTTCAAGAGGGATTGAGCCTGTTGCAAAATGAAATGGAGAATTCTTTGGCTCAGATTCAAAATTCTCTTACTGAAACAGCCAGTGCAGGTTGGAAAGTTTTGTTGGTGTTATTGCTATACTTGTCCTCATTTTTAAGTTTTCTTTCCCAAGACTCTACTTCATCTTTCAACATAGATAATGCAAGAAATTTCCTAAAACACATAGTTTTTCTTTGCATCCAGGCAAATAGACATTTACTCTTTAAATGCAATTAGGGGGGCTGGGGATGTGGCTCAAGCGGTAGCGCGCTCGCCTGGCATGCGTGCGCCCGGGTTCGATCCTCAGCACCACATACAAACAAAGATGTTATGCCTGCCGAAAACTAAAAAATAAATATTAAAAAAATTCTCTCTCTCTCTCTCCCTCTCTCCCTCTCTCTCTCTCTCTCTCTCTCTCTCTCTCTCTCTCTCTCTCTGTCTCTAAAATAAATAAATAAATAAATGCAATTAGGGGATGGTAGGACAAATTTTCAATTTTCTTTTCTTTTTTTTTTTTTTATTTGGTACTGGGATTGAACCCAGGGGCACTTAACTACTGGGCCACATCCTCAGCCCTTTTTATATTTTATTTAGAGACAGAGTCTTGCTAAGTTGCTTAGGGCCACCCTAAGTTGCTGAGGTTGACTTTTTAAAATTAATTAATTAATTTTAATTAGGTATATATGATAACAGAATGCATTTTGATTCAGTATACACAATTGCAGCACAATTTTTCATTTCTCTGGTTGTACACGATGTAGTGTCACACCCTATGTATAATCATACATGTACCTAGGATAATAATGTCCAACTCATTCCACCATCTTTCCTGCCCCCTCCCCTTTACCCCCTTTGCCCAAAGTTCCTCCATTTCCATACCCCCTCCTATTATGGATCAGCATCCACTTATCAGAGAGAACATTTGGCCTTTGGTTCTGGGGGATTGGCTTACTTTGCTTAGCATGATATTCTCCAACTTCATCTATTTACCTGCAAATGCCATGACTCTATTCTCTTTTAATGCTGAGCAATATTTCACTGTGTATACATACCACAGTTTCTTTATCCATTCATCTATTGAAGGGCATCTAGGTTGCTTCCACAGTTTAGCTATTGTGAATTGAGATGCTATGAACATTGATGTGGCTGCATTACTGTAGTATGCTGGTTTTAAGTCCTTTGGGTACAGACCAAGGAGTGGAATAACTGGGTCAAATGGTGGTTCCATTTCAAGTTTTCTAAGGAGTCTCCATACTGCTTTCCAGAGTGGTTGCACCAATTTGCGGTCCTATCAGCAATGTATGAGTGTGCCTTTTCCCCCACATCCTTGCCAGCACTTACTATTGCCTGTATTCTTGATTATTGCCATTCTTAATGGTGTGAGATGAAATCTTAGAGTTGTTTTTATTGCATTTCTCTAATTACTAGAAATGCTAAACATTTTTTCATATATTTATTGATTGATTGTATATCTTTTTTTCTGAGAAGTGTCTGTTCAGCTCCTTAGCACATTTATTGATTGGGTTGTTGTTGGTGGTGGTGGTGTGTGTGTGTTAAGTTTTTTGAGTTCTTTATATATCCTGGAGACTAGTGCTCTATCTGATGTGTGTGTGGCAAAAATTTGCTCCCAAAATGTAGGTTCTGTCTACACCTCATTGATTGTTTCTTTTGCTGAGAAGAGCTTTTTAGTTTTAATCTACCTCATTTATTATTACTTTTCATTTGTTGTTGATGGGCCTTTATTTATTTATATGTGGTGCTGAGAATCAAACCCAGTGCCTCACACATGCTAGGCAAGCGCTCTACCACTGAGCCACAACCCCAGCCCCCATTAATTCTTGTGCTTTAGGAGTCTTATTAAGAAAGGCCTAATCCAATGTGATGAAGATTTGGGCCTACTTTTTTCTCTATTAGGCATAGGGTCTCTGGTCTATTTCCTAGATTTTTGATCCACTTTGAGTTGAGTTTCGTGCAGGGTGAGAGATAGGGGTTTAGTTTTATTTTGGAACCTATGGATTTCCAGTTCTCCCAGCACCATTTGTTGAAGAGGCTATCTTTTCTCCAGTGTACATTCTTGGTTCCTTTCTCTAGTATGAGATAATTGTATTTATTTGGGTTTGTCTCAGTATCTTCTATTCTGTACCATTGGTCTACATATCTATTTTGGTGCCAATACCATGCCGTTTTTGTTACTATAGCTTTATACTATACACACACACACACACACACACACACACACACACACACACACTTTATACTATAGATTAAGCCTGGTATTGTGATGCCTCCTGCTTCACTTTTCTTGTTAAGGATTACTTTGTCTATTCTGGATCTCTTATTTTTCCAAATGAATTTCATTATTGCTTGTTTTTTCTATTTCTATAAGGGATGACATTGGGATTTTAATTGGAATCACATCGATTCTGTATAGTACTTTGGGTAGTATGGTCATTTTGTCAATGTTCATTCTGCCTCTCCAGGAGCATGAGAGATCTTTCCATCTTCTAAGGTCTTCTTCAATTTCTTTCTTTAGCGTTTTGTAGTTTTCATTGTAGAGGTCTTTCACCACTTTTGTTTAATCCCAAATATTTTATTTTTTTGAGGCTATTGTGAATGGGGTAGTTTTCCTAGTTTCTCCTTCAGAGGATTCATAATTAATATATAGAAATGCATTTGATTTATGGGTATTGATTTTATATCCTGCTACTTTGCTGAATTAATTTATTAATTCTAGAAGTTTTTTGATGGAGTTTTTTGGATCCTGTAAGTATAGGATCATGTCATCAGCAATAGTTTGAGTTCTTCTTTTCCTAGTTGTATCCCTTTAAATTCTTTCTTTTGCCTAATTGCTCTGGCTAGAGTTTCAAGGACTATGTTGAATAGAAGTGGTGAAAGAGGGCATTCCTGTCCTGTTTTTTTTTAAAGAGAGAGAGAGAGAATGAGAATTTTAAAGTTTTATTTATTTATTTATTTATTTATTTTTTAGTTTTCAGCAGACACAACATCTTTGTTTGTATGTGGCGCTGAGCATCAAACCTGGGACGCACTCATGCCAGGCGAGCGCTACCGCTTGAGCCACATCCCCAGCCCTGAGGCTGACTTTGAACTTGAGATTCTTCTGCCTCAGTCTCCAGAGCCACTGGGATTTTAGGTGTGTGCCACTGTATCTGGTAAATTTTCTTTCTAGAAGATCCCCAGATTTATAATTCATAAATCTTAAATTAAAAAATAATGAAATATTCATGTAGAATATTCAACAGATCGCCATTATTTTCCCTTTCTCATTTCTAATAATCTTCTAGGTACGTTGTCATGATACTGTTGGCAAGTTCTATCTAAAAGTAGGTCTTACAGGGGTTTCCCTCAATCCTATAGTGTTGAGGGCCACTCAATGGCTCGCTGGCGTCACCTCTCAACCACTCCCTTCTGGCAGAATGCCCTGCGTCATCCCAACTCGGCTGTGGCCCTCAACACTATAGAATTTAAAGAGAGCCATTTGACCAGCTACTTAAAGCAGTTCTCCTCTAACCAGATCTCCCTCCTGCCTCTCTTTCTGGCACTGCAGCAACCTAAATTCCAGCCTTCTAAGTCAGGGCAAGCACTTGTATTAGTCTGCTCAGGCTGAATCACAAAATCTACAGCCTGGGTCGCTCTCAAGAAGGAGCTACCTTGGGCTGGGGATGTGGCTCAAGCGGTAGCGTGCTCGCCTGGCATGCGTGCGGCCCGGGTTTGATCCTCAGCACCACATACCAACAAAGATGTTGTGTCTGCCAATAACTTAAAAATATTTTTTAAAAAAAGAAGGAGCTACCTTCTCCAACCAGCCCCTTGGCTTCCCATATGGGAGGAATTCTTGTTGTCCCCCTACAAATTCACATATTCTAGTCCTAATCACAGTACCCCAAAACTTGATCGTATTTGAATGTGGAGTATTTAGAGAGGTAAATGAAGCCAGGTGTGGTTGCAAACACCTGTTGAAAAACCAGCCTCTACCTCAGAGCAAAGCCTGTCCAAGGAAGGGACATGGCCTTTGTCCTTGGAAAGACCCACAGTGCACTCCTAGGCACATACCCACCCTGCTAAGTTGTTTATCTACAAATAACAGGAGAGATCTGCTGCGCCAGGTGTCCCTGACTCAGTCAGGCTAGGTAGGGACCCATAGCAACCCCCTAGCAGCCACCAATCAGCATGAGACAGGGAAATACCTGGGATGCCAGATGACCCTTCCAGTAGTTTATGGTGGGAAACCATGCAGGTCAGCATGAACACCCCTCTTGGCTTAAACCAATCAGTTCAAATGAATCCCCCTCTTGTAGTAACCAATCACCCCTACCCAACTTGTTGCCACCAATGAATGTGCTAATCATGTTTTAGAGTTGTTATTTGATTTTCCCACGGTGTGTGATGATTTGCTAAGAGATGCTGTGATGTATGTGAGGTCCCTGCTTTCTCCAAAGAATGTATAAAACTGCTGCAAATCCTGGGCTGGGGCCTCTCAGCGTCACCAGTTGCTGTGTGTGTGTGTGTGTGTGTGTGTGTGTGCGCGCGCGCGCGCAGAGGATCAAGCTAGCTTGCACTAAACACTTCTTTGCTGCTTACATCGATCTTGGTCTCTGGTGGTCTTTTGGGGGTCCCGAATTCGAGCATAACACTGTAATACTAGCAGCTCAGGAAGCTGAGGCAGAAAGATTGCAAGTTCAAAGCCAGGCTTAGCAAATTATTGAGGCCCTAAGCAACTTAGCAGGACCCTGTCTCTAAATAAAATATAAAAAGGACTGGGAATGTAGCTCAGTGGTTAAGTGCCCCTTGTTCAATCCCCAGTACCAAAACCAAACAAACAAACAAAAAAGAAGTAATAAATTAGGTCACTAGGGTGGCTCTATCCAATATGACTGGTGTCGTATTAGGAAGAGATTGGGACATGGACATGCACAGAAGAAAAACCATGTGAAACATACAGTGGGAAGGTAGCATCTATAAGCCAAGGAAATGGACTTAGAGGAACCAACCCTGCAATATTGACCTTGGACTTCTGACCTCCAGAATCAAGAGAAAATAAATTTCTATTGCTTAAGCTGCCCAGTCTGTGGCACTTTATTACAATGGCCCTAGCTCATCCATCCTGTTCTTAGATGCTTATACACGTCCTTCTTCCAAGGAAGTTGGGGCCTGGTGACTTTGAGAACTGCAGTGGGGAAAACATTATATATCATCCTTCTCTACAAAAAGCTGCTGTTACAGATGTAGCATCCATGCAACACACACTTTGATCAGCTTTTCTAGCACTGGGAGTAGGTCATGCTCAGCCATGTGTCCTCTCACGCCCAGTTCCCATGAGACATTTGGAAAACATTTTTGAAATCTGGAGACAGTAACATCTGTAGCTATAGTATACTTTCTTAGTTTTTTTTCAGGGAGCTAATTCAAATAAGTCCTTTTTTTTTTTTTTTTTTTTTGTGGTGCTGGGGATTAAACCGAGGGCCTTGTGCAGGCTAGGCAAGCACTCTACCAACTCAGCTATATCCCCAGCCCTTAATAAGTACATATTTAATTTAATTTTTAATTTCTTTTTTGTGCTGGGATGGAACCCAGAGCTTCATGCATGCTGGACAAGTACCCTGCCACTGAGCTGCACTCCAACCTTTAATATCGTCTTTTGACGATAAAATTTTTGGAAATATATATATTTCACTATAAAATTTTTGGAAATCTGTAACCATTATGATTTTGTCACATTTCCTTCTAACTTCATAAGTATATTACAATCTATTAAAATTAAGACAAGATTTTAATTTCTAAATATATTTTTATATATAATTTTCTTCATCTGACATATGGTATTCGGCCTTTTTATTAAAATATTTTCACAAACATTCTATTATTTGAAAGTACATATTTTATCTAAGTATTTCCTATTGATGTATCTGAACCCTAACTGAATGGAACTTTGCAGAGTTACTTTACTTCATGTTCTTCACAGTCATCAGAGTGGACAATCCTCCTGGACAGACTGGAGTCTTTCTAGCATGCTGCTCTTCTCACTGCTTGTATTGTCTTCTGATGGAGATCTGGAGGGGAGGGAGGGGACGGCTGTTTGTCTCTCTCCCCTATCTGCCCTTCGTGCCCACATCCCTAGGTTTCATGGGTCATTTTCCTCCCACCACACCTTGTTGCCTCGTCTTGGCTAATGAAGAGAGGGCTCCTCTGCCCTAGAAAGGGCATGCTGTACTTCTTGCTGTGGTAAGAAATCTGATGTCAATAGGAGAAAACAGTGAAGACAAGAGAGGCCCAAGGAAGGACATGTAGGTACTTTTTAGGACTTGTAAGGACCTGCTGAGGGCCATTACCAAGTAGAAATGACGCATCAAAATTTCCTTGCTAGCGTACCCCATGTTAATTTCGCTGTTGACCTTGCATGTGTGTTTGAGAAAGGTGACCCTGCTCAACGACCAGGGAGGATCCAGGATTAGGGTGTGTCCTGCAGTTTGAGGAAGTATCCCGCTCCTTGGGTTAAGGGCGTTCCCAGTTTAAGACCTTGGATTTTAGGGAAGTTCGATGTTGAGGATTATTGCTGCTGGAATTAGGGCGTTCCTGCTGCCTGAGCTCCCATTGAGTTCTCATGAGATTCAGAGAGCAATTTTTGGGAAGAAAGCCTCGTGGAGTAGGTGAATTGGGGGGCAGCAGAACTGGGATTGCACCAGAACGTGTGTGGAGGCCGGTGTGAGTTCGGGAATAAAGAATTGCTGTTTGAATCTACAAAGCTGTGTGGTGGCTCGTGATTCTGTGCCCAGCCAAGACTGCGGCAAGGACCAAAGGCTAGTGCCATCCCTAACATACAGCAAACTATAACACTCGCCCATGCCTGAGCTTTAGGGTTCAAGGCAGCTGAATTAAAGGAAGATGAGGTCAAAAATGGGAAAACAAAAGGCAAGCTGGGATGTAACTCTGTGGTAGAGTGCTTACCTGGCTTGCAGGAGGCCCTGGTTCCTGCCAGAGTGAAAAACAACTAAATCACGATTTCATTACATGAAAGAGTTCATATAAAGTATTTAACAACAATGTACAGCATGAAAGGGTAAAGTTTCTAAGCTGCAAAGCCTGAGTTAAAATGTAAAGGACTAGGTATTGTAAAGTTTCTGAACTGCACACAGAACCTGAAATTCCTGAGGCAGTTAAGACAATGCCCAGTACTGACCATTTAGTTGTTAAATAACCTGGACCCCTGTGCAGTTTGGCACGTAGGAATTCAGGGCCCAAACCAATCAGTTTGAATGTACCCCCCTCCTTAGGACTGACCTATCACCCCCGCCTGACCTGTTCCCGCCAATGAACGGACTAATCATGTTTGAGAGTTGTTGTTCAATTTTCCAGCGCCTCATGATGATTTGCTCTGATGTATGCAAAGTCCCTGCCCTCCCTAAAGAAGTGTACTTAAGCACTGCTCAACCCCTGCTCGGGGCTCTTGGCCGCTCTCCCTTCTTGAGTGAGCCTGGAGCCCCAGCGCGCTGGATTGGATCCTCAATAAACCCCCTTTTGCTGTTGCATGAGTCGGTCTCTTGGTGGTCTCTTCCTCTGACGTTTGCCGGACCCTTACAAGCACAAGCCTCAGAAATGTCAAGACATGGTTGTTGTCATCATTACTGTTACTTCTGTAGCCTTTGGGGAATTGTTTTTTGTTTGGTTTGGTTTGTTTTTTTAACCAGGGATTGAACTCAGGGGCACTTAACCACTTAACATCCCCAGCTCTTTTTCACTTTTTATTTTGATACAGGGTCTTGCTAAGTTGCTTAGGGCCTTGCTAAATTGCTGAGGCTGGCTTTGAACTCATGATCCTCCTGCCTCAGCCTCCCAAGGTACTGGGATTATAGGTATGTGCCACTGTGCCCAGCCAGGAATATTTTTTTCTTGTATAATCTTTCACAGTTGATTTCTATTCTTAGGTTCTATTAATCAAGACTTTCAGTGATATGTATTTGAATCAAGGAAAAAAATTTTTCTTTTTTCTTTTCTTTTTTTTTTTTTTTTTTTTTGGTTACTGGGATTGAACCCAGGGGTGCTTTATCACTGAGCTACATCTCCAGCTCTTTTTATTTTGTATTTTGATACAGGCTTAAGGCCTTGTTAAATTGCTGAGACTGACCTCATCTTTGATCTACCTAACTCAGCCTCCTGGTTGCTGGGATCATAGGTGTGTGCTACTGCACCTGACTCAAAGCAAGGATATTATAAGTGGAAAATAAAGCAGAAAAACGTGAGTTCCATTTTTAAAAAATTAAAATTTTAATTTAACACAACCTGACCTTTTTTTATGCCTAGGAAAGAAAATGATGGGATACATCTAGTTATATATATCACCAATAATTTTCCATTTCTCAACTCATATTTACCTAGAACAAAAGCCTAATATCACCTCTTCTTATGTCTACTTTTTCTGTGGCAAAATCTTTCCCAAGTTTGTGTAATCTAGAGTGTACTACAAATACAGATTCCAGGAGATTAAATAAAGGGCTGTGCTGTGTTGGGTGCAGAGCAGGCTGAACTGTGTTGTCTGCAGGGCAGGCTGAACAGATGCTGGCTGCAAGATAGCCCACACACTCAAACCCCCTCTATCTGATCCTTTATCACCTGTTTGTGTCAAGTCCCGCTCAAGGCTGAGCACTCAACCCCCCTTGGGCCAACAAGGCAGCATGCAGACCCGGAGGCCCCATTAGATTTGGGCTATAAAAACTCCCTCCTGCCAGGCCCCCCTCTCTCTTGCTCTCTCTCTCTCTCTTGCTCTCTTTATCTTTCTTGCACGCACTCTCTGTCTCTCTCTTGCTCTTGCTCTCTCCCTGTTCATCTCTTCTCTCTCTCTCTTTCCTTCCTTCTTTTCTCTTTGTTGCACTGCTGCAATAAAGATCTTTTGGTCACTCCGAGTGTTGTGGTCACTTTCCTTTCATGCTGAGCCCAAGGTACAGAGGACAGCAGGTTGTCAGCTATAGCAACATATAACCAGGCAAGAAATAAGCCACATCTGTCTAATTTTCAAGACAAGCATGCTGGCTTTCTGCCACTATGATAAGATATCTGACAATATCAACTCATAAGGAAGAAAGATTTTTTTTCGGCTTAAAGTTTCAGAGGTTTCAATCTGTGGTCAGTGGCTCCATCATTTTGAGGCCCATGGCAAGGCAGAGCATCATGGCGGGGACTATGGTGGGACATAGCTGCTCGCCTCAGGGAACCAACAAGCAGAGAGAGACAGGAAGGAGCCTGGGTCTCAGCAGCCCCTTCAAGGACACACACAAATGACCCAACTTCATTCCACCATCTCCCAACAGCACCACAGGCTGAAGAAAGAATCTTAGCACACAGACCTTTGGGGACAATCAAGATCCAAATTATAACAAGAAGCTACAATTCTGGGGTGTTGTTTTGTTTTACAGTAGTGGGTACTGAACCCAGGGGACCTACGTTTCCAGCCCTTCTTATTTTTCATTTTGAGACACAGTATCGATACACTGCCCAGGCTGGCCTGGAACTTGTGACCCTCCTGCCTCAGCCTCCCAAGTCGCAGGGGTTACAAATGTGTGCCACCATGCCCAACTACAAGACTGTATTTTTTTTTTTATCTCCAGTCTCCAATTTTTTGGAATCTTAGAAATCAATTTCAAAATTTCTAAATATTGTGAGACAAATAAAACACATCTGCAGACCACTGGCTTGTAACTTCTAACTCAATGTATATTCATTTCCCCTTCACAGAGTATTTTAACCCTTTGGATAGCTGAATTCAACCACCTACTCCACACAGAGCTGCCATGAGGGGGTCTTCACCTGAACAGATACACCCACCCATCTCCCCCTAAGAAGTTAGGAGGGTTCCTTCTAGTCCAGGAAATGCACTAACAATTGAGAAATAAAACTTTGCCAAGATATTTTGGTAGGGAATTATAAAAATCCTCCTTACAGAAGGGAATTACACATGAAATGTTTAGGCAAAACAGTAACTCCATTTATAAGGGCAAATAATTCCCCAAATCTATTTCAAAAGAATTTGCTAACAAGGGATACAACAGAAGGAAGAATTAAAACAGAATGTTTCTAATTTTCATATTTGGAGAGAGAAATGTAAGGTTTTTTAAATATAAAATTGGAAATTAAAACGATGTGACACATATCATATCAAAACATTCTACCCTCTGTTAAAGGATTGAAATATACCCAAATGCAGTAAGATGATTGTTTTAGTATTGCATTTTAAGTTTTATAACTCTTCAGTTTTACTTATTATTGTAATATATCTGGTGGCTAGATCCCAGCCAATGATACAATATACTATTCTCTCGCTTTGACAATATTGACTTTGTTATTATTGACAGTATCATGGTTTATTTGTTGAATAAAAATATTTGTGATTTTATTGTCTCCTTAGTACAATTAGCATTAAAAGAGGGGCTGGGGGATTTGGGGGTGTAGCTCAGTGGCAAAATGCTTGTCTAGCACGTGTAAGGCACTGGGTTTAATCCTCAGCATCACATAAGAAATAAATAGGTATTGTGTTTCCATCTACAACTAAAACAAAAACAAAAACAAATATCACCTCTTTAAAAAAATAAGTGGCAAGGAGGAGTAAGAAAACAACCTTCAGTGGGAATAGATAACCAAATCTTGGAAACAAGAAAATAAATAACATTTTTATATACCCAATGTTGGGTTACAAATTGGTCAAAAGAGAGGACAACTATTCCCTTTGGACTATTGGTTGGCTTTAAGGAATTTGCTGTAATGAAGAGATAATAACCACACCGGAAAAGGCTTCTTTTGTTTTGTTAAATTTTAATTTTTATTAAAAAGGTCAGTCTTCCATTCCTACCCTTTACTGATTATACTAAACTACAAAATAATATCGTAGTTCTTCAGTACAATCATGCTAATTGTTTCATGCTGAATTTAATGTTTTAAACGTTAATACACGAATTTGACATATACACATTCTGTACACAAATAATACGTACTTTTCTTTCTTCCCGATGTGTTGGATAAATGTTTTTAAATAAAGGCTAAATTTAAAACGAAATAAAGTTCTTTTGCTGATTTGGTAATGTTTATAAGTTTGGTAAAAAAATATTTCAAAGCACATCATATGGATATTCACTATTTGTTGGCTAAAGATATGTGTTTGAGCGAAAATGTTTTTGTTCCATCTCACTATCCTACTGTAAGGAGACACTGTAAATAATCACTGTCGAACATTCAAGCTGGTCCTTAGATCTACACAGTTGGTGACTGTAATTTAACAGTGCGTCACCCTGCTCTGGGGACATTGACGTTATGTGCACGGCCAAGTAATGAACATTAAACAAAGCGTCGCGCTACTGACCACTCACGCCAAGGCCAGGCCGACGCTCACCAGGACCCGTGCGGAGAGCTCGGGCACCGCGGGCAGCGCCGCGGGCGCCAGCGTCCACACCCACCGTGGGGCGCCGCGCGGAGGCGGCCTCCCGCGGGGACGTGCGAGACGGCAGGGCGGCGCGGCGCGAGCGGCACGGTGAGGCTCGCGCGGACCGCGCCAGGAAAGGCCTCCGTGCTCCGCGCGGCGCCACCGGCACACAGCGCTGGCCCGGACCCGCGCCCGCCGAGGCACGGCGCCGAGGAGGAGGCCGGTGAGCGGCAGGGCCCGTCGACCCTCCGCGCGCCGCCTGGGCCGCGGCCCTCCCTGCCCGAGCGGATCCCTCCGCGCCAAGTAGTGCGCGGTCGCGCGCGGGAGAGACGTGCGGGGCCCGAGCGCCGCGCCAGGCCGTCGCCGCGGGCCTCGGCTGCCGGGCAGTCCCAGGGCCAGCGGCCCCCAGCGCGAGCCGGCGCGAACCAGGGCCGCCCGAGCCGCGGGGCCGGGGGGCGGGAGGCAGGTGTCCCGCCCCGCCCCCACCGCCCCCGGCAGGAGGAGGAAGGGGCCGCGGCCAGACCCGCGGGCCACCCGCCGGGCTGCGCAGGGCGGGGGCGCCGTGGCTGGGGGAGGCGCGTGACCTAGTTCGGCCTAAAATGGATTTGACAGGTTGTCAGTCGGCTCCCCGCCCCCACCGCCTTCCGGGTCCCTCTCCCCCGCGCTCCCGCGTTCCGGCTCGGCCTGGCATTGGCCTCGCGCCGCCGGGCGCCCCGCCCTCTCTGCTCGCGCTCCCATTGGTCTCCTGCCGTCTGGCACCCCGCCCCGCCCCGAGCCGCCCTTTCGCTGGCCGTGGGCCGCCTATCGCCCGGCTCGCCTTCCCATTGGCCTCGCGCCGCCGCGTGCCCCGCCCTTCCCCCAGAGCACCCTCCCATTGGCTTCGCGCCGCCTGGCGCCCCGCCCCCTCCGCTGCTCCCTCCCCCGCTGAGCCCGGCTGGTCGCTCGGCTCTCGGTTCCCGCGGGCTTTCCTGGCGGCGGCCTCCCCCCTTCTCGCCTGGGGTCTTGCTCCTCTCCCTCTTCTTTTCACCACGTCTCTCCTCTCCCTCTTCGTTTCTTTTCGCCTCTCCCCCTCCTGCTTTCTGCCTGTTCCGGGAGCCGAGCCCGGTCGCCTGGCTGCGCCGTGCAGCAGAGCGAGGCCCCCAGGTCCCTATGGAACTGCGCTCCACCTGCCTCCAACTCCCTCCATCATCCGACCTGTTCTTTTCTTCACTGTTCATTTCTTTCTTCCCTGAAATAGGAGGCACTAGTCCCTTCTCCATTCTCCTTGTTTTCAGTCTGTACTGTTTCTCCCTTTCGCCACCCCACCCCACTCCTTGGTTTCTCCCTTGTCTCCGTCCTCCCACCCTCTCCCTAAACTCAGCCCGATGGAACAGTGAGAGGGCGAAGATAAAAATGGCAAATGTCAGTATCAACATTGTTATTGTTTTTGGTTGCTGAAACGGAAGATGAACTGGAATGCCCAAATCAACTCAGACCTAGGACCAAGATTGAGTTCTTAAAATTGCAAGTGAGACGGCAACGACAAAGTTAATTATGCCAGCAAAATTATCAGCTTTTTCAGGCAGTGGGTGGGGGCATTTAACTCTTATTTTCATTGTTTGCAATATTGAAAATGGGGCCAATCTGCGCACAAGTCATTTGGAATAAACAGTAGAAACCTTAATTTAAAACGAGGCAGATTGGCTGGGGGTAGAGCTCAGTGGTAGAGTGCTTGGCAAGATCCTGAGATCAATTCCCAATACTAGGGGAAAAAAAAGTGTGTGTGTGTGTGTATGATACAATGAAGAAACAAGTAACTTTCTCAAGATTATTATATTGGAAGATCTTAAATGTGACCCCAGGTAAGACTCCAGATGGCAGCTCATTAAAACATCCAGAGGCGGAACAGGCAGGTATACCTTTCCATCTACTACAGGCGATTTCACAAACCTCCCAGCTCTGACCTACAAGGCCCAGCCTTCTGGGACCCTTGTTGCCTTTCCAGTTTCACTCATTACATTCCAAGCACACTGAGGACCTTTCTGCCCAAACATTTTTTGCCACAGGGCCTTTGTATTTGTTATTTCTTTGCCCTTCTGGAGCAGCATTTATTCAGACCATGTGACTCAGCTCATGTGTCAACTCAGGGAGGCATTTCTTTCTTTTGCTTCTGTACTTGGTATTGAGCCCAGGGGTGCTCTACCACTGAATTACATCCCTGCCCCTTTTTAAACTTTTATTTTGAGGCAGGGTCTCATTGTGTTGCTCAGGCTGGCTTCAAACTTGCCATCCCCTACTTCAGCCTCCTGAGTCTCTAGGGTTATAGGTTTGTACCACAGAGTCAGACTCAGGGAGGCATTTCTTTTTTTTTTTTTAAAGAGAGAATTTTTAATATTTATTTTTTAGTTCTTGGCGGACACAACATCTTTGTTTGTGTGTGGTGCCGAGGATCGAACCCGGGCAGCAGGCATGCCAGGCGAGCGCGATACCGCTTGAGCCACATCCCCAGCCCAGGGAGGCATTTCTGATAACTGTGTCTAAAGTAAATATCCTCCCTGCCCCCAAACCAGGTACTTTCTGTTATATTACCCTGTTATTTCCTTCAGAGCACTTAGCACAATCTGAAATCATCTTGTTTATTCACTGTGATGGCCTGTTCCCATTCTCCCTCCCACCATTAAGAGGCAGGGGCCCTCTCTCTCTCTCTCTCTCTCTCTCTCTCTCTCTCTCTCTCTCTCTCTCTCTCAACTGTGTCTCCAGGACAAGGCAGGTGCTTAACAGTCCTTGATGAATAATAGCCACATTTGCTATAATCTGATGGACTACCAAATTGTCCTTCCTTTCAGATTCTGTCAAAATTGTAGAGTCATATCTATAAGGAAAATAATTTGGAAAATAGTTATGTTCTTTGTTAATAGACTGTTTCTTTGATTTCCTTACTTTACTTCCTGCTATTCCTCAATGAGGAGGAGAGTGAGAAACAAGGCCTGTTGTCCCAAGGCTGCCCTTTTGCCCACTTCTTCTCCAGCTGTTCACAGAATGGAGTCCCTGGCCTTGCCCTTGCCTTGGCCCCAGGTGGGCAGATATTTGGCAGGCAGCTCCTTCCTCCAGGGCAGTCTCTGAGGCTCTTTGCTTGGCAAAGGATGGGGGAAGGGAAGGAGTCCTGGTTCACTGTGACCATTTCTGGAACTCAGCTGCTTCCCTGGAGGTGGTAAGTGTCATCCCTGCAGGGCAGGAAGGCAGAACTGAAGAAAAGGGCTCCTCCCTCCTCTCTCCTCCTTCCTCCCTCCTCCTTCTCCTCCCCCTCCTTCTCCAGCAAACTACTACAGTTCTATTCAGTAGCTAAGTCTGTCTGATCTTTCTCAGTGTGCTTGGAAATTGTCACATGCTAAAGCCAAGATAACCCCTGGTCAGTTGCTGGAGGGTTGAAATTTAGTCCTACCTATTTCAAACAGTCAGTGGGAGCTTGATGCAGTAACCTCCAGGGGTCCCAGTAACCTCATCTGTCTTTGCTTATCTTATTTGTTCTAGTTTTGGAGATAAACAGCTCATAGGTTTTAATTGCTAAAAACTATCATTCCCGAAAAGAATATTTGGCTTCCTCTCAGAGCTACAGAGAAGCAGCCAGCAAGAGTAGAAGCCAGTGCTTCCTAATGGATGTCCAATAGGAGAGAGTGCCCTTCTGTTCCTGCATATTGGGTCATTCTGGCCAGTTCTGGGGAATGGAAAGTGTGGGGCAGGTTAAACCAACCCAAGCACATCCCTGAGGCAGAGGGATGGGAGTGGGGATGGAACTGAAGTCTCAGTGCTGTTAGACAGAGGGGAGGGAGCAGTAAATGCTGAGGTGGTATTCTGCTGCAGGCCTAGAAGCACTTAGCATAGTACAGGGCACTTGCAACAGTTAATACCTGTGAGGTACGGCTGGGTCCACAAAGGTGACATGGTATGGGAATTAGCTGGCATTGAGTCATTCACTTCAGGTCCCTAATCTGCCACTAACTACTCATCTTGTGATTTCAAATCATGAAATTTAAACAATTTTAGAAGCGGAGGAGTTCTTAGAGGTTCCTTCTGTTGTTGAACAGACTTCAAAATTGATCCCTGCATAAGTTAGAAGTCTGAGTCTGAACTACTTCCCCTGTGAAGTGAGGCTGACCTGGCCCTGACTACACTCAGGATTATGAGGATCAAATGAGGTAATGTTTATTTGAAGGGCTTGGGAAAGTAGCAAAAAATGCTATTGTTATGCAAAGCATTTTTTTGTATTATCAATGTAGTAGTGGTGCCTCATTAAGAGAAGAAAGGGAGACTGCACTCAAAGGATAAGCTTGCTTGGCTCCAAATGAATAGCAGCTCTGAGATGGAGCAAAGTGTGTGTGTGTGTGTGTGTGTCCCAGGCATGGCACTTGCTCAGTTGAGGTGGAGAAGATGGATGTCTGTAATTGAGGTGTGGTTCTGGTATCTCAGTGATGCCACTGCTTGATACGTCCTGCTTCCTCAAATGTTGAAATATAACACCAAAGAAGCACACTGAGGCAGGCAAGCGTAGAGAGAGTAAGAAGCCCCACTAAAGAATAGTAAAACAGACTTTTCCCGGGGGAAGAAGAGGAGTCCAAGGCAGAATCCTTGGGATGAGGAAGTCCTGTCCCTTTCTCTGTCTGAAGTTTCCCGGGTTCTGCATTCTTCTCCCTTCTCTTGTTCATTTCCCCTCATCCTGTATAGTGACTGGGGGATGTTGGTGGAATGGCCATGGGGTGGGTGAGCAGGTGGGCTGGAAGGGCATAGGTGGGTTGCTAGGCTGGAAGGGAGCGGCAGTCCAGGGGGCTTTGATGAGCAGCTCCCTGTTGCTCAGGAGTTGTTTAATTAGCAACCTTTTTGGGTTGCTAATTAAAGGCTTTGGAGACATGAACATTCCATTCTCCCAGGGGCTGTTTCCAATTCTCAAACTTGAATCAAACTCTATTTTCTCCATCAGACTCAATTTACCTACCTACACTGACTACCTGTCTTTAAATCTGGCTTCACCAGGAGGGTGTGCCTGGGAAGGCCCTGAGGATAAGAGGCTGCTGTGGTAGGTGGCCACACATGGAAGTTGTCCTTGAGTTACTGACTTGGGAGGACATGTCAGGGCCAGGAAGAGGCAGCCTGTTGCAGAGTTTCTTACAATTACCTTTTGCCACCCTCTTAGATCAGGTCCTCTGAAAAAGAGGTGCCAAGAAGATGGTCATGCGAGAGATTTATTGGGGGGAACATAATCCTAAAGAGAGCTGGAAGAGGCGGAGAAGCTGACACTGGCCCCAACGCCAGGGATGGTCAGCAGCCTGGGAAAAACAGAGTAGTGCAGAAGGCCTCAGCTGCAGTGCAGTTCTGAGAAGGCTTGTGCCAGGCAGACCACCAGGGCCCAAGCCACCATCAGAGGAATCTGGCAGGAACTGACCTTCTTTATTACCACTCAGTCCCTAGTGGAGAACAGTCCAGTGGAAGTAATGTGGTGGTGGTGGATGCAGAGGACAAAAGCCAAAACTCTCACCAATGACACTTCCTGCTGCAGAACCAGGAGGGGTGTTTTCAGTGTTGCCAAACCATCTCATGAGTTTCAATATGGCTCCACTCATTTATTCATCAGGCTGTCTGCCATTTGTTGGTTGCTGTGGCAAATACACATAGGGCCCTGTATTTCCCAGCCATCTTCCAATTTTTCATATTTCTAGTTTAGTGAATTTTTGTTTCCTGTGATGGGGATCTAACGCAGGGCCTCATGCATGCTAGGCAAGTGCTCTACCACTGAGCTACACACCCAGCCCTTAATTTCTCTCTCTTTTTTTATTTTTTAGTTGTTGATAGATCTTTATTTTATTTATTTATATGTGGTGCTGAGAATTGAATCCAGTGCCTCACACATGCCAGGCAAGTGCTCTACCGCTGAGCCCCAGCCCCAGCCCAATTTCTCATTTTTAAGTGACAGGTATTTCTAAATGTCAAGTTTCCTTGCCTGCTGACCAAGTTGAATTCTGGTATCTGGGTGGGTCTGTCCTTCCTTCTTTTTTTCCTTCCTATGATGATTGAACCTAGTGGTGCTTAACCACTATCCCATATCCCTAGCCATTTATTTATTTATTTTGAGACAGGGTCTCACAAAGTTGCTTGCTTATTAAGTTGCTGAGGTTGGCTTTGAACTTGTGATTCTCCTTCCTCAGCCTCCTGAGCTGCTGGGATTACATGTCTGTGCCTCTGCACCCAGCTTCGGGGTATTTCTTAACACTGGGTTAATAATAAATGTTAAAATTGCAATAATATTTTTTTTTATAATTTTAATATTTTTTAGTTTTCGGCGGACACAACATCTTTATTTGTATGTGGTGCTGAGGATCGAACCCGAGCTGCATGCGTGCCATGCGAGTGCGCTACCGCCTGAGCCACATCCCCAGCCCAAAAATTGCAATAATAAACCCAGGTTTACCCTATTTTCTAATCAAAACATAAATAGCTACATTTACTTTCCAACCTTCCATTGTTTCTTTGCAGAATGAGAACAGATTTTAAACTGTCAGCACTCCTACACACCATTAGATTGGTAAAGTCCCAAATAAGAAAGTTTCTGAGTATTCAGTAGATAGTAAAAGAGGAAAAACTTTGGGGGGAAGGGTACCAGGGATTGAACTCGGGGGCACTTGACCACTGAGCTACATTCCCAGCCCTATTTTGTATTTTATTTAAAGACAGGATCTCACTGTGTTGCTTAGTGCCTTGCTAAGTTGCTGAGGCTGGCTTTGAACTTGAGATCCTCCTGCCTCAGCCTCCTAAGCCGCTGGGACTACAGCTGTCCACCACTGACATCAGGAAAAACTTTTTGAAATTAAATAGTTGAAGTACTCAATAAAGATTAAAAAGAAAGAAAGAAGGAAAGGAAAGAAGAGGAATTTAATTAATTTAATTTATGAAGAGGAAATTCAGATCTTGGGGAGAAAATCAGAAACCTCTTCCCAAAACTGCCAGGAAAATTAAATTTTTCCAAGATGAAGAAGAATAGGGCTGATCAATCATTTCAGAAGCCAGATAGGGAACAAAAGATAAGCAAATTAATTACTCCTGCTAATGTGTATCATAGAAATTGATAGAAAGGTAGAGACCATAGGAAAAGAAATGAGGAAAAGGGTGAGAAATGTGCAATTAGGGTTTGAAATAAACCAGTGTAAAGATAAAGAATACACAGAAAATGAATGTGGGAGGAGGGAGAAAAAGCAATTGTAACAAATAAATGTGTGAGAAATAGAAAATGAAGGAAAATGCAAAAAAAAAAAAATAAAGATTAATAGGAATAGTTCCTCTGGGGAAATATTTATATTTCTATATTTTAAAACATTAATCACATGCCCTCTCTATTACATAGTGCTGATCATGTCATCAGTATAAAATAAAAATCCACACAAAAATAGAAAAGCTTAGCTTCTGACTATGGTTTTATCACATCAGACTTGTGGATTGTATCTTCATAGTGTAATGTTGAACAGCTGAATAAAGACTTAAATTTCAGCCAGGCCTGGTGGCACATGCCTATAATCCCAGCAGCATGGGAGGCTGAAGCAGGAGGATCACAAGTTAGAAGCTAGCCTCAGTAACTTGGTAAAGCTGTAAGCAACCTAGCAAGACCCTGTCTCAAAAAAAAAAAAAAAAAAAAAAGACTTTAAATTTAAGTAACATCTGGGTATATTTTGAAATGTCTTCTAGGGCTAGGGATGTGGCTCAAGCGGTAGCACGCTCGCCTGGCATGCATGTGGCCCGGGGTTCAATCCTCAGTACCACATACAAACAAAGATGTTGTGTCCACCGAAAACTAAAAAATAAATATTAAAAAAAAATTCTCTCTCTCTCTCTTTAAAAAAAAAAGAAAGAAATGTCTTCTAAATTTTGGAATTAAGGCAAGAATAGATTTTTCTGACATGAAAACCTAATGTAAAAAGGGTCCAAAGTAGTTTTGGAAACTTCTTTCACATGAAACAGCATTGCAGTCTTGGTTCATGGGTTGTTATACCTTTTGTTTAAAAATTACACTGATATTGGGCTGGGGACATGGCTCAACGGTAGCACGCTCTCCTGGCATGCGCGGGCTACTGGGTTTGATCCTCAACACCACATAAAAAAATAAAGATATTGTGTCCACCTAAAACTAAAAAATAAATATTAAAAAATTACACTAATAAAATTAAAATAGAAGTTTTTCAATTAAAATGCATGTAGGGGTGAAATATGAATTGTGTAATATTTGGGTCTTCAACAGGCAAGTCTAAGATTGGCTGATAGATCGTGTTCTTTTTTTTTTTTTTTTTTTTTTTTTTTTTAAAGAGAGAGTGAGAGAGGAGAGAGAGAATTTTTAATATTTATTTTTTTTTAGTTCTCAGCGGACACAACATCTTTGTTGGTATGTGGTGCTGAGGATCGAACCCGGCCGCATGCATGCCAGGCGAGCGCGCTACCGCTTGAGCCACATCCCCAGCCCGATCTTGTTCTTTTCTGGAAAGGAAATGTCTTCAGAACTCGGGGTGCCTGCTGAGAGGACAAACTTGGGGAAAGCAGTCACAGTAGGGACCTCTGCACTGCAGGCTTCTGGAGTCAGTGAGCACAGGAGACAGTATACATAAGTGCCAAGATGTTTTTAAAAATTGATGTTAATCTGGATGTGTAAATTTTTTTTTTTTTTTGGTACCAGGGATTGAACCTAGGGCGCTTAACCTCTGAGTCACATCCCCAGCCCTACCCCTCCTTTTTTTTTTTAAAAAAAATTATAGTTGTGGATAGGCAGCATGCCTTTATTTATTTTTTATATGCTGCTGAGAAACAAACCCAATACATCACACATGCTAGGCAAGTGCTCTGCCACTGAGCTACAGCCCCAGCGCATCCCCAGCCCTTTTTTTATATTTTATTTTGAGCAGGATCTAACTAAATTGCTAAGTGCCTCACTAGTCTGCTGAGACTGGCTTTCAACTCATGATTCTCCTGCCTCAGCCTCCCGAGTTGCTGGGACAGTAGGCATGCGCTGCCGTATCTGGCAAGTTTTTTGTTTTTTGGTTGTATTTTTGGTTGTTGTTTGTTTATTCTAGAGAGGCAAATATTTCCTGAACTCTCTGGGATGCACTTTCCTTTCTGATGCATTTGGTCAGTTGGAAGAAACTTCTCTGGGACCTTGATTGATTGATTTCAGTGCTAGAAATTGAATCCAGAGGTTCTCACATGCTAGATAAATACTCTACCACTGAGCTACATCTCTAGCCGAACTGCCATTTTTGACACTGTATAATGTTAAAAATTGCATTTCAAATATGTGCTGCATGACAAAAAGAGTACCACTGTTTTGCCACCTGGAATCTCGTCTATTTAGCACTGATGTAGCTGATGTCAAGCTCTGGTGGTACTTTAGGGAAGGCAGTTTCTGACTTCTTTGTTCAATATTCACATTCATACAGTTTAATTACTTTTCAAGGCTCAAACTACAAATGTGTAGAAATGTGTGCAGCTATTTTTCTATAACTAAATAATCTCAATATTTGGATTTATAGTCCCTGTTCGCCTAATGGCAGAATTCTTAGTCTGCTAAATTCCAGGCAAACGTAATCCTTTCATGGTTTTATAGTTTTTCTTGATCAATCCTAACCTTAGTCAAATTAATTTTTATGGTGCTGGGGATCAAACTACTTAAATTACTTTTTAAAACAACATTTTTATCCCTTTATTTATATGCAGGATCGAACCCAGTGCCTCACACATGTGCTCTGCCACTGAGCTACAACCGTAGCCTCAAACTACATCAGTGCTTGATCTCCACCTTCTCTTCTTGTTTACCCATCTTGTTATCCATGGACTGACACAGCATTTTGGTGTCCTATGGTCAGTGCCTGTTTTGCCTTTCTTTTGCCTCTGCTTCAGTTTATAATTCTTTCTCTTCCCATGACCTTGAAATGCCCTTAATTTTCAGGGGGCTATACCCTCAAGTACCTGGCACATATTTCTTGGGGCCAGGGAAACCTGCTATTCTCTGAGGCTGTAAGGTGCCACAGAACATTCTGCCAGCTACCTTCTTGTCCATCCCACAGATCTTCTCCACTGCTCTGCCACCCTGTGGGCAAGGGAGCTCCCCATGGCTGAGAATTGGAAGCAGAGACTCACCTCTGTTCTCAGACCCCCAGCCTTTCCTGGAAACTCTGTGGTTGTTCCCCATGTCATCCTTAGAATCACTGGAAGTTGAGCAGGGTCCCTTCTCAGATCTCCTACCACCAGCTCCCATTCCCTGCCTGACCTTCCTCCTCCTTCCTAGTTAGGGAAAAGGAGGTTTAGCCTGTATGTTTGTGGTGATGGGGTTAGGGGGGGCAGCATTTGATGTTTTGGGGAAAAGAAGTCTCAGCTATTTTTGGAATCTTAGTGTTGAACCTATCACTTACTGATTTGGGCATTTTAATAAGGACCACTTTCCCTTAGGTAGCTGCAGGCTCTTAACTAGGTAACCAAGAATAAGGGGAAATTTTCAATAAATCCCAGTGGGAAAGAGCTTATCAACTAATATTTAACAGCATTACCTCCCTCACATTTATCCAAAAAGGCTAAAGCAGAAACAGAGCGGTCTGGGGATACAAACGTGCCCATAGTGTCAGTCCAGCCCATGCTGAACACAGGCAGGAATGAAACGGAGGCGATCTTACGCTTTGGTGTTTGTCTTTCCTCCCACTCAGATGCCTCGGCTTTGGAGCATTCTGGGTTTGCTTCTCTTGTGCATCTTAGCTTTTTCCATTCCGTAACCTCTGCACCAGAGAGTCCTTAGACTGGCAAGTCTGGAAAGTGCAGCCTCCTCATAAGGGGCTCTCATGAAGGGGTTCATTTAGCTGGGTGCAGACCACATAGAGACAGGACAGTACACTGCAGCAACCCGTCCCTGTTGTGTTGTTTTGTTTTGAATCATACTTCTTTCCATGGTTGGGATGGATGCCTTTTCTCATTTTCCCAGACTCCAGTATGCTCATGGCTGAAGTCTGCAATCAGTGCTTTCTACCAACTCAGTGGACCAGCTTCTTGCCGCTCACCAGCCTCCACCACCAACATGGGCTCCCAGCTCCTTCTTTTCCCCAAACTTAGAAGTGTTCATTTTTGCTCCCTGTTTTTTCCAAGTCTCATCCTTTGCTCTCTGCTGGGCAGATCAGTTCATAGCACCCTGGTAAAGCAGTGTTGTGAAGCTGAGAGGGATCTGGGACAACAGCCAGTTCCCCCAGAAGCAGCAAGCTTTGTAGGGAATGTGCTCTAGAAATCACCATTTCTGAAACTGCACATCTTGGAAGAGGAATATGTAGCCAAGCTCAAAGCAAAGGTATTTGGAGAATTGAAATCTTGCATGCCAGGAGACCTTGATCCTATAACCTCAGAAGCAGATCTGGATCCAGTCAAATTGAGGTCAGATTCTGATCAACTTCTCCACAGTCAGTAGAAGAAAAAAGCAACTTGATATCTGAGTCATATGTTTGGACACTAAAGATGACATTCAAGGGGATACTTAAATTCTAGGCATAGTAAATATATAGTAGATAGGGGTTGTTGCTTAAGTCAGTGCTTCTCAAGCTTTTAGATGCACACCAACCCCAGAGGGTGAAGATGGGGACATCTGAGTGTCTGCATTTTTTTTGGTACTAGGATTTGAACCCAGGAGTGCTTAACCACAGCAATATCCCCAGCCCTTTTTAGTTTTTATTCTGAGACGGGGTCTTGCTAAATTGCTTAGGGCCTCACTAAGTTGCTGAGGCCAGTCTACTGCCTGCAACTCTACTGCCTCAGCCTCCCAAGTAGCTGGGATTACATGCCTTTATCACCATGCCCAGCAGGTGTCTGTGTTTCTAACTTGCTCCATGCTGATGCCTATGGTTCACAGGTCATATGTTAAGTAGCAAGACCTTAGAGATAGGATGCAGATGACCCTCAACTGATGCTAAAAGAAATCTGAAATAAATTGGGGCTCAGTTGCAGAACACTTGTCTAGCAGGCACAAGGCCCTGGGTTTGAGACCCAGCACAGACGGAAGGAAAAGAAGAGAAGGAAAGGACCCATCCAAAAATGTGAACATGTTCAACTTATAACGCTACACTTGGGCTCCTTCCCTAAAGCCCTTTCTGCTAGCTGCCCAAGGAATCACCTTTGTTGTCATGTATCATTCCCTTCCCTTCTGGAATAGTTCATCTTCTTAGAATATAAGAAGGATACACCAACCCTTGGCAGTTCATGAAATTTAAGATCTGACCCGCCAGGGATGGATGGGAGGCAGGACAAATCAGGAGATCTCAGTAGCACAAGCTTTGAGACCTCCTCAGGATGTACCACAACACACCAGAATTCTCAAGTTTCAAGTTTTGGTCAGGTGTTTTATCTTCAAGCTCTAACATAAATGAAGTAAATTTGTGTCTGTCATACCTTTTTTACCCCTTGTATGGCATTCCTTGATGTTAATTTTTTTTGAGGGTGGGGGACTGGGGATTGAACCCAGGTGCACTTTACCACTGAGCTATAGCCTCACCCATTTTTATTTTTTGAGATAGGGTCTCCCTAAATTGCCCAGGCTGCCCTCCAACTTGCAATCCTCTTGCTTTAGCCTCGCAAGTCTCTGGAATTACAGGTGTGCACCAGTGTGTTCGGCTCTTAATATTAATTTTAACTTGCTTTTATATATGTATAAGTGTGTGTATGTGTGTGTGTGTATGTGTGCATGTGTGTATGTATGCGCATACCTAGGGGAAAAGAAGATGGAAGTGAAATGGCATAATGTGACTTCCCCAAAATAGATTATTAAAAAGTCCCTGGTATAACACTCTTAGGACATTTAAAATACTCTACATTATATGTGTTGGCCAACATGTGTTTGGGATTTATAACTAAAATGTTCTCTGTGAGCAGGAGTGATCTTTATATCTTCACAAAATAAGCTTGGCTTTTATTTGATTTTAAAAAATACTAATTGCTGTATTTCAAAGGGCTGTTTTTAGACAGAGTTTCTCCCTAATCATAGGGATATGTGTCTGGAAATAGCCTCAATAGAAGAATTCAGGATTGGGGCAATAAAATGATGAGTAAGAATCTGGGTTTCCTTCTTTTACTTACTAAATGTTAGTCAACTAATTTTTCTAAAGCTCAATCATGTCTTTGGCATCAGAGCAAGTGTCAAGTTTCTTATAAATTTGTTTTGATGGTTAAATAAAATTCACATAAAATGCTTTTTTTTTTTAAAGAGAGAGAGAGAGAGAATTTTTAATATTTATTTTTAGTTCTCGGCGGACACAACATCTTTGTTGGTATGTGGTGCTGAGGATCGAACCCGGGCCACACGCATGCGAGGCGCGCTACCGCTTGAGCCACATCCCCAGCCCATAAAATGCTTTTGAACCGCTTTGAAAAGTTAACTGTTTGTGTTATAACTATTCTTATGGAACTTGAGACTTCCTGAGAACAATAGGGGGGAGTTTGAAGGCAAGAAATAAATATGAAACTACTTAAATTCACTAAAATATAATGATAAAGACAAAAACCAATAAAAATATATCAACAATGTCTTACATTTCTTTTTTTTTTTTTTAAAGAGTGAGAGAGGGGAGAGAGAGAGAGAGAGAGAGAGAGAGAGAATGAGAGAATTTTTAACATTTATTTTTTAGTTCTCGGCGGACACAACATCTTTGTTTGTATGTGGTGCTGAGGATCGAACCCGGGCCGCACGCGTGCCAGGCGAGCGCGCTACCGCTTGAGCCACATCCCCAGCCCACATTTCTTAAATTAGTAATAATGAGTACAGTTCTAACACCTCCATTTATCATTTTTTGTACACATATTTTGTACGCCTTCAGGATTTTTACTTCTTTAGAGTTTCAACAGAATATTTTAAATTTTGTTTGGCTTTGTGCCAGCTAATCTGCATGCTATAAGATGTTTGATTCCTGAGTCTGACTCTCTCCAAGTGTCCAAAGCTTTGTTGTTTGATTTTAAGAGACTGAAGCTTTTCTTCTCCTAGACACTGCCCTTGGTTCTATTTCTTTCACAGAGAGGGAGATGACTTGGAGGGTTAGAGTAGAAAAGGCTTTGGGTAACAGTATTGACCCCACAGGGCTCCACTGGACCCCTTTACTGCCCAGGAGCATCCAACCCTAGCCCTGGCAGTTGCTGTCCTGCTTATACACCGTGAGCACAGAACTACTGGGCATGTGTATGCTGTGTTGTTTTAAATATATTCTATTATCTATGCCAGAGTGATTTTTTTTTGTTGTTGTTATTTACCTTTATAGTGCTGCTCATTGAACCCAGGGCCTTGCACATGCTAGACAAATGCTCTACCACTGAGCTACACATCAGCCTCCATTCTTTTTAGAAACAACTTAGCTTTCCACCTGCCCATCAATTTTCTGCCTTGCATATGCCACTGCCAATAAAGAAGTCCTGGCTGCACTGCCTTCCCTGGCCATCAGGTCTCTGGGGCCTTTGGAAGATCCGTCCTGGGCCCTCCACTCTGTGATGAATACTCACTCCCTGTCCCACACAAACTACTTGACCAAACTGGTGGCCCAAGCTTGCTGGGCTAGTAAGGAGCCAGATGGTAGCTTCAAGCCTGAGCTTAAACACATGTTATACATATAATATACAAACACATATTATATCCAAACATATAAGTATATACTTTAAATATTATGTATTAGGGGCTGGGATTGTGGCTCAGTGCATGAGGCACAGGTTCAATCCTCAGCACCACATAAAAATAAATAAATAAAAATAAAAGTATTGTGTGTCCATCTACAACTAAAAAAAAATTTAAGATATTATGTATTAAATATATGTATAGTCTAAAAATGGTATTTCCTCTTTTTTCCAATAACCACAACAGGAATGACTGGCCACTCCTATAAAAGCTGGATATTTTCAGAGTACCAAAGTGGCATCTACACAAATTTACATATATTAGAATATCATTCAGAGAATACTCACATCATGGTTGAGAAGGGATTACTGCCTCTTTTTTTTTTTTTTCCGCATCCCCAAACTCAGGTACTCAATTTAAAGATCTTATTAGAATTGAATCCTGCTCTTATTATAGAAAGAAACAGAACCTGATGGAGAGAAATAGGAAATGAAAAAGTCAAGACTTGAAAAGGAAATCGGTGGAAAAAACTTTTATGTTCCTTCATGTTTTTATCTAAAGAAACTGACTCCCAAAGTACGAAACCCGGAGGAAATAAATAAGGCAAGTATCGATTTTGGGGGGTGATTAGGCCTTCCTTGGCAATCCCCCACTTTATTGAAGATGTTGCTACTTGTACATTTGAAGGATTTTTTTCCTTGGGTGAGACAGGCATTCCTTGGCCGCCTTGGAGTCGGGATTCAAGATCTGCTGATTCAGGGAGCTGCTCTTGGCCACCACAATCTCATCTACAGTCACAAGCTGCAGCACTGCTTCAGCCACTGCTTGAAGTCCTTGGGCTTTGGCCATTAGGGTGTCCCACACCCCCTCCTGGGCCACATTTATTATCCCTTCAGTTCCAACTCCAATTAAAAAGTTCCCAGCCTGGTGAATTCCACTCATTTCTGCCATCACCTGTGAAACACCTAAGCCTGCATTCTCTGCCAAGGTTTTAGGAAGAGACCTCAGGGCTTGGGCAAATGCTAGGAATGCTGGACCGTTTGGCCCTTCCAATTTGCTTCCTTTATCGGAGAGCGTTCTGGCCAGGGCCATCTCCACAGCGCCAGCTCCTGGAAGCAGTCTGGGATCTTGACACAGCTGGAAATAGGCATCAATGCCATGGTAGACAGCCTGTTCTGCACCCCGCAGCCCCTCAGCTGTGGCACCCCTGAGGACCAACGTGAGGGCGGGGGTGCCCACAGATTCGCACTCAAATAGCACAGCCACACCGTTTACCAGCTCCTGTCTGTAAATCCGATGGCATCTCCCTGGCTCCAGGGGAGGAAGCAGATAAGTTAGCAGGGGGGTGCCCAGCACCTCACTCAGATAAGCCACCTCCTTCCGGGACTTGGCTTGAATCACCATGATGCCATAATTGTCGGCCAGGATGAGGGCTTTCTTATCAATGTCCCCCCATACCACTGCCACATTAATACCCCCAGCTGCCAGCTGGGCTACTTGCTTTTCTAGTAATTGATCGCTTTCTGTCATAAATTTAGTTAGGTCATTGGGGTTAGAGAGATGGGCAGTTGCTGGTGCATTTGGGTTGGCAGGACCAAAGGGACAAACAAACAGAGCCACTCTGGCACCAGTCAACACTGCAGTCATTTGACCACAGGGTTCTCCGGATATTGCTAACCCTGGGAGGAGGTGCGAATCCTTCAGGGTCCCTCCACGCAGTGTGCACACTCCAACGCGCTCAGGCTTGAAGCTACCATCTGGCTCCTTACTAGCCCAGCAAGCTTGGGCCACCAGTTTGGTCAAGTAGTTTGTGTGGGACAGGGAGTGAGTATTCATCACAGAGTGGAGGGCCCAGGACGGATCTTCCAAAGGCCCCAGAGACCTGATGGCCAGGGAAGGCAGTGCAGCCAGGACTTCTTTATTGGCAGTGGCATAGGCCTCCCGGAGCTGGGTGCGAGGAAGCCCTGCCCTCAGGAGGTGCTCAGCCTGCTCCAGCAGGGCTTCTATCAGGAGAACCACGAATGCGGTGCCGTCCCCACTGTTTTCTGCCTGTGTTTGGGCTGCTTCTCGGACAAACCTGGCTGCTGGGTGCTCCAGCTGCAGGGCCCTGAGGATGGCAGCAGTGTAGCCCGTGCACACAGTTTCCCCATTGTCTGTTACTAGGAACTTCTGCCGGCCTTGGGGGCCATAGCAAGGCCGGATGACACTGGCCAGGGTCTGGATTGCAGCTGTGCTGCTCAGCAGGTTTTCTCGTACCCCTCCTGGAGTTCTTTGGCTGTCCTCCAGGCTGGGCCCCAGCCTCTTAGGTAGTTCCAGGGCTGGAAGGACTCTGCTGCCCATGGCCTGGAAGAGGGGACCCCGTGGTCTGTAGAGATGCTCTAGAGACAGCAGTGGTCTTTGAAGCTACTCTGGGGCTCAGTGGAAGCAGGAATCAAATGCCCATTACCTGATATGTGAAGAAGTCAACCTGGAGAGGCACTCTGGCTCAAGTCCAAGCATGATCTGCAGGAAGCTCAGTCCTAAAACCACCCCCAAAACTGATTCTGTAAGGGAGCTGGGCTCTTGGGGCTTCTGACGCTCAGTAGCTGAAATGGGATCTTTAATTGATGAAATCACAAAGTGGCAAATGGAACTAGTGGTAGGGAATGAGGTCACAGAAGGACGGTTAGAATTGGGAGGCCCTACTGGCAGGCAATAGCCAGATCTTATTGTCCAGCTGTGGGGTCCACATACAAGGCCAGTGTCATCCAGCCTTGCTCCAGACCCCAGAGTTTCTTATAAGCTGGGGCAACAATGAAGAGGAAATGAGACAAAAATACCTACCCATTTCAGATTCCCAGCAGCTCTGGGGGCTCTTTTATTTGTTTTTGAAGGATAACAAAGAGATGGTGTCTGTGTTTTGTTGTTTTACTTTCTTTTGGAGAGCTGTGTAACTCTAGTCGTGTTTTGCTGTCTGCCTGCTTTGCCTTTTTGGCTATCTTATCAGCATGTGCCTGTTTAATCAGGTTCCTTCAGGTGTCTGTGGGTCTGCTGGCCTTTAAGGTTGCCTGTGGGAGGCGGCAACAGTGTATGTACCTGTGCAGCAACTGCCAGTGCCAGTGATGTCTCTGAGCTGGAACAGGCAGCTCACAAAGGAGGGGAAGATGCTGACAGCCTACAAGTCATAAAAATAGAAATGGCTCCAGAGGGTCAGGGTGGTGGAAGACCAGCAAGACCCGAGTGGTAGCCCTGAGGCGGAAATGCTAATTGCCCTTCTTACCTTCAGCCCTTGGGATTTAAGTCCCTGTGGGCTGGGGCTGCAGCTCAGTGGTGGAGTGCTTGCTTAGCATGCACCAAGCCCTGGGTTCAATCCCTGATAACACACATACACACACACACACACACACACACACACACACACCAAAACTGAAAGAGTTCTTGGGTTCCATCCCACCAGTGCAAAAACAAACACCCAAGCAACCACACAAAATAAAGGCAAACAACAAAAACAAAAACTAGACAAAACAATCTGGGCTGGGGTTGTGGCTCAGCAGTAGAGCACTCGCCTAGCACGTGCAGGGCCCTGGGCTCAATCCTCAGCAACACATAAAAATAAATAAAAATAAAAAAACCCCAACAATGTAGGTCCCTTCCTTTCACGTCCTGTCTTTCCTCCTCCTCCCTTTCCTCATACAGAATAATGATGCATCTTTAATTTAACCAATGTTTCTGTAGTGCCACTGTGTTCAGCACAATGAGAAATACAAAGATAGGAACTTAGAAACTATCAGTGAAACAGATTTGAACCTAATGAATCCAGCATTTGATGGGGGTTAAGGAGAGTACCAGGTGGGACTGATGAACACATCTATCCATTGAGTTAGGGGAAATCGCCCATTTTTCATTTGGAGAAAATTCTGTTCACTTTGTTTATTGGCCAACGTTCTAAGAAAAAATAGGGCTCTGAAACTGACGACACTTTCCAGGGGTAATGAATGATAGGATGGTGGGTATTAGTTTAATATTTCCACAGAGGAAATGACCGCAAGAAAGAAAAGGAAACATGCCATAATGAAAGTTCAATACAGCTAAGGTTAAAAAGGAGATCATTTTGGAGGGGAAAAAACATTTTTCTCTGAAAATTTGATTGCTTTTGTAAGATCATTAATTATAATTTTTAAAAAAGTATTTAGAGGGACTGGGATTGTGGCTCAGTGGTAGAACACTTGCCTTGAATGTGTGAGGCATTGGGTTCGATCCTCAGTACCACATAAAAATGAATAATAAAGGTATTGTGTCCATCTACAGCTAAAACATTTTTTAAAAAAGTATTTAGAAAGTAAAGGTCACTTGGGATCCCAACCTGGAGATAACTATTTTTATTTTTTGATGAACATTTTTACTTTACATGTATTATATGCATGCATAGGTAACAATTTTAAATAAGTAGACTGACACATGTATGCTATTTTGTAATTCTTTTCTTCACAACATTATCCTGGCTCAGAGAATGTTTCTAGAAAAATATTATTTTGTCTGAAGACCATGGACAACTATTTAGATCTCTGCCCCACCCACTTTTGTTTTCAGTACTTGGGAATGAACCTAGGGGTACTTTCCATTGAGCTCCATCCTCAGTCTTTTTTATTTTGAGACAAGGTTGCCCAGGCTGACCTGGAGCTTGTGGTTTTCTCTCAGCCTCCCGAGTCACTGAAATTTTAGGCATGCCACATACCTGGTTTGACTTCTTTTGATTTTGGATACTCCACTAAAAACATGTCCAGGTTTCTGAAAGCCTGTGATAGCACCAGGTTACAAAGGTTGGTAATGAGGCAAAGATGACTTGCTGGTTTTATAGAAATGTAAAATGTATCGACCAACACAAAATGTAGCAGAGTACACATGTATACATTGTCTATAAAGATACAGTTTCTTTCTTTTTTTTTTAAAGAGAGAGTGAGAGAGGAGAGAGAGAGAGAGAGAGAGAGAGAGAGAGAGAGAGAGAGAGAGAGAGAGAGAGAATTTTTAATATTTATTTTTTAGTTCTCGGCGGACACAACATCTTTGTTGGTATGTGGTGCTGAGGACCCAACCCGGGCCAAACGCGTGCCAGGCGAGCGCGCTACCGCTTGAGCCACATCCCCAGCCCAAGACACAGTTTCTTTCTTTCTTTGTAATAGACACTTCTGTAAAAGATGGTTTAGCTCTCTAACATTTTCATATCCAATCCACTTATTGTACAAAGTTGACTAATTGGGAAACGAAAGCAGATAACTGTCACTGTCTCCACTGGGCTTAGAGGGTGGGTATAGGCAGTTAATTGGGCCCTTTCCTTACCAGCAGTGAGAGCTGTGATTGGAGAAGGCACAAGGTGTAGCCACAACCAGGGGAACACTGAACCGTCTTCATGCGGAAAGCAGAGGTGAAGGATGGAAGTGAAGTCTTAAATAAGAACTGAAGAAAATGGGGGGAAAAAGGAGGAACTGGTCAGATGAAAAGAAGAGCATAGGGCAGTACAGTAAAGTTTGTAGTCCATCAAACGTAGTCCTGAAGATTGCAGCTGGTAAGGAGGAAGCAGGTGGGGCGGGGGAGGCAAGCACTTTTTGGAGGGTGGAGGGACTCTCCACCCATTGAACCAGGCCAAGTAATCTATATTCCACCTGAAGGGTTGTGGGTGAGGTCTAGACTGTTTCTCATGCAAGAGTGTTCAACTTTATGTATGATTCTATCCTGTGTGACCATAGAGCACAGAAGAGAGTGATCCTCTTAGCATTGTCAGTGAACACCGAAGACAGCTGATCTCGTCAATTAGGCCCCAAACTGTGTTTGTTGGACTGATTTTTTTGATGTCTTTCTACACAGATCAAACCAACCACAGAATTACCAAATCTCAATTTTACTTTTTACTTTGTGGATATTGTCATTATTAAATTCACTTTGGAGGGTTTTATTCATCCTTCAGGTATATAGATTAGATGTAAAACAAATATAAACAATTTTTCATGCCAGGAAGAGTCTACATATGGTTAGGCCATTATATACATTTTAAAATATCAATCAATCAATCTATCTATCATCTTTCATAATCTAGGCATTGGGGCACTTCTGGGGATGGAACCCAGGGCCTCCTGCATATGAGGCAACTGCTCTATCACTTAAGCTACATCCCCAGCCATCTTAATAATATATATTTTTATCTGCTAAGATGTGTAAGCATTATTATAGGCTGCTTGGCAGTTTACTGGGCTGAATGATTTCCCTCCAAAAATTCATGTCCTTGCTGCAACCTCTGAATGTGACCTTATTTAGGAATAGAGTTCTTTGTGGATATAATTAATTAAGATGATTAACCCCCAGGGTTGGGATGCACACCAGCCACTAAGAGAAAGGCATGGAAGAGAGTCTTCCTCAGAGCCTGCTGGAAGAAACCAGTTCTATGGATACCTAATTTGGATTTCTGGCACCTGGAACTATAAGAGAATAAATTTCTATTGTCTTCAGCTACCCCAGTTTGTGGCACTTGGGGATGGTAGCCCCTAGGAATTTAATACAGTGACTTGAGTGCCTAAAAAGATGATGAGCATAAGGAAAGGAGTGGAAGAGGAGAGCGGGAGACCTCGTCACTTGAGAACTTCTAGTCTATTACACTTGCCAGCAGAATGTTTTCTGTACCACCCTATTGTGAATAGACACAGACATCAGCTCTGGCTTCCCTAAATTATGGTCTTGGACACAATGGATGTAATTTTTTTATTATTATTATCATTTTATTTATTACTGTTAATGTTTAAAATATAAATGACATTATTTAATATAAAAATCAAAAGTTTCTTCAATTGATAAAAGAAGTCCACATTAATTAGACAATTCATTATTGGTGTTATCTTTTTTTAATTTTTTAATATGTTCCAATTAGTTATACATGACAGCAGAATGCATTTTGATTCATTGTACACAAATGGAGCATAACTTTTAATTTCTCTGGTTGTACATGATGTGGATATAAGTATTTAATCTATTTGCATGTTTTTCTATGATTATTTTCTCATTGCCTCCTTGTCCTTTTTGTTTATCATATTATACTCCTGCCAGGCTTAAAGTAGAGACCCTCAGAGAGCAAGACTCATAAGAAGCACTGCACAATTCCACTTATGCTTCATACTCTCATACTCAAATAAATTTTGAAGATTATTGTTCTGTTTGTTTTTTTCTCAGTTTCTTTAAGTTTTCCATCTCAAGGGTAAAATATATACATTACTGAAGTTTCTTTTTCTTTTTTTTTTAAAGAATTTTAATATTTATTTTTTAGTTTTCGGCGGACACAACATCTTTGTTTGTATGTGGTGCTGAGGATCGAACCCGGGCCGCATGCATGCCAGGCGAGCGCGCTACCGCTTGAACCACATCCCCAGCCCCTGAAGTTTCTTTTTCTATTCTTTTTTTTTTTTTTTTTTTTTTTTTTGCGATGCTGGGGATTGAACCCAGGGCTTTGTGAAAGCTATGTAAGCCATTAACACTGAACTATATCCCCAGCAAGGTTCAATTTTAATGCTAAAAATATGAGTGCAAAAATGATAATATCTAGAATTTAAGTTTTTATTTATTTATTTTAGAATTTAAATTTTCACCTATCCTTCCATGGCTGTGAAATTTTGGTTTCAAAAACCAAGAACTACCACAAGAACAGCAATGAATCTTGATGAACTGAAGACTTTTAAGACTTCACGGGAAACCAACAAGAGATGAAAAACATCAGTAGGAAACTGCGGAAGAGCTGCAGGGATAGTTTCATATTCACTAAAAGCAAAACAATAAAGACTGCACTCTAAATAAAAATCATTCAATGACAGTTAATAAGCCTTCAATTAGTAAGACTGGACCTTTCTATGAAGTTTTATTCACTGTCTCTTGTTTGCTAGACTCTCAAATAATCTTCCCTCTTGTTCTTACTGCAAATAAAAGTCCCACATAGTCCCCCACAACATTTAAAATATATATGCAGGGGCTGGGGATGTGGCTCAAGTGGTAGCGCGCTCGCCTGGCATACGTGCGGCCCCGGTTCGATCCTCCAGCACCACATACAAACAAAGATGTTGTGTCCGCCAATAACTAATAAGTAAATAATAAAAAAAATATATATATATGCATACACTTGAAAGAGTCCAATTATTTTACTTGTTTAAAAAGCTTTTTGCTGTTGCATTATAGTTATTTCAACTATTTTAGAAAATTGTTATAAAGTAAAAGTCCCTTGTGATGCAGTCCTTCAGAGGTGATTGTTATTAACAGTTTAGTGAATATCTACCATGTTTTTTAAAATGCACATTTAGAAGGTACTTATTAGAAAGTAGACATTCTATTTTTTTTTTAAATTGCATTTGATCCCTCTTCCAGACACTCATATCTTTCTGACTATATAATCTGAGGAACTTCAGCTACATGATTCCTGGATTTTTGCCATGGAGGTCTCAGAGCTGTATAATTTGGATGATTGAGATGGAAAAACCTCTGGAAAACCTTTATTTGTGTTGAATAAGTATTCCTTGAATCCTTTATCAGCACCATATTTTATTTGCTCTGCCCATGGTAACTTCATGTCAATGAGTTGGCTATGGGCTTTGTGAAAACAGATCCCAGCTCCCTGTATGCTCAGTGGTCAGAGAAATGGAGATGCAAAGCCAGGCTTACTCATACATCAGCCTTTATCTTTCCCGAAGTACCTCTACACACAAGCTCTATTGCTACACTTCCATGCACTCTACCCCATTTCTGCTCTGTCTTTATTTCCTTTTAACTCTCCAGCAGTAGTGACTTGCAATTTGCATATACACATCTACACTTAAATTCTCCCAAGTGTTGAAAAAGTGTATCAAAGTCAATTATTTTGATGTGTAATTTTGTGCAACTGAAACTCACAGTTGAAATGAGTATTCTAATTTCAGTATTGAGGACAGCTGAACATTTGGATCAAGAACCCAAATTTGAAGATGTACTTGTGCAATGTACAGAAATAAATGTAAAAGGGTGAGTTTTTATATTTGTCCTTAATAATAATTAACTTCAAATATACCACATAAGTTTATCAATAATTATATGTTGTATTTCTATATGTAACAGATACTTTAAATTTATAATTTGTATTTACCATACCAGCCCTCTCTCCCAGTCCCAAAGTTCATCTATCTGTAAATTTAGTAAACTTGAAAAAACCTGCAAGGATTAAACTCTGAAGGATTAAAATGTCTATTTTACTATGTTCCTCATTTTGGCCATTAGGGGAAAAAAAAACCCAAAACCCTATAGTTTCAATTTCAATAGGCTCTGGAAATCAAAGTGTGTATAATTTTCCCAAGTAGGAAACACAGTTCAAAGTTAATGTACTGGCTATTGGGAGGTAAAGGTGGCAACAACACTGTGGAAAAGAAGCATATACTATTTTACCTTTCACAGTGCTGGGAAGGTGGAAGGAAAGCGCGCGGGGGGCCCAGGGTAGGTGCCTACAGGGGGACAGTTTACCCCAGTCCTTCCAAAAACGGCTGATTGGTCTTAACAGTCCCCTAGTCCCAACGTGCAGTTTCCACTCCCTGTGGTGACGAGCAGGGACTGGAAAGCAGGAGAGAGCACTGTGCAGACCTTCTCCGTCAGGACAGTCCCTGCGTGGCTGTGCGCCTCGGGCTCCTCCAGCCGGCTCTGCCTTTCCGGAGGAGGTCTCGGAGACACTGGGGTCTTAGTCCCTCCGGCACAACACACTGAACACGAAAACCTCATCGTGTGTTTCAGCGTTTTATTTGCCAAGTTGTTGAGCTTCTTTTTGTCTGACAGCTTTATAAGCCCTCTCTGGATTTTTAAAAATGACGCTATAACCTCGCACTCTCAGCGCAACTGCACCGTAACCAACTTGCACCACGTTTCTTCTGCACAGCCGCCTGCGACCATGGACCCCGGGTGACACCGGGCCTGGGGCGCCGGCGGGGGTGCGGAGGCGTCGCGTGCCGGTGTCCCAGGGCCGACCCCGCTGGGCTCCGGATCCCGGACTCAAGTCCGCAGCTTGGCGCCGCCCGAGCCGGGGCGCAGTGGGGCCGCAGCCGCGCGGGCCGGCGCCGCGTCAGAGCGGGCGGGGCGCGGGGGAGGGGCGTGAGGTCACGGCGGCGCGTCCGCGGGCGGCGGCGCGGCGCATGCGCGGAGCCAGCCCCGTGAGTGGCAGCGGGCGCGGGGGGCGGGAGGGGGCCGGGAGCGGGGGCGGGGGCGCGAGCGGCCGTGTGTGGGCGAGACGGCGGCGAGTTTGAGAGGTCTGTGGTGCGGGTCGCCCCGGGGGAGCCGGGCGCGGGCCTCGCGCGACGGCCACGGTGGGGTGTGTGTGTGTGTGTGGTGCACGCACACCCGCAAAACTTCCTCCTCCCCTGCCCCGGAGGGCGAGCGAGTGCGAGCGAGCGTGTGCGCGCGGGCGCGAGCGAGCGGGGGGCCGGCGCTCGCGCCGCCCGGAACCCACCACAACAACTGGAGCAGCTGTCAAAACTTAGCCGCGGCGTCTGACGGGCGGACTGCCGCCGGCGGGGGAGGGGCACCGCCCGCGACCCCCGCCCGGCCGCCCGCCCGCCCGCCCGCCCGTCGCCCCCCTCCGCGGCCCTTTCTCCGCGCGCGGCGGGGGCTGGGGGAGGGGCGCGGCAAGACCCCGGCGCCCCGCCCGCCGCCGCCCGCGCCCCACCCCGCCCCGCCCGCCCCGCACCGCCGCCCGGCCCGGCCCGCCCCGCCCCGCACCGCGGCCCCGCCCGCCCCGCCCCGCACCGCCGCCCCCGCCGGCCCCCGCGCGCCGCGAGCGCGCTCCCGCGCCGATGTGTGTGAGTGCGTGTCCTGCTCGCTCCCCGCGGCCGCCTCTCCCGGTACCTGCTGCTGCTCCCGGGGCTGCGGGAAATGCGAGAGGCTGAGCCGGGGAGGAGGAACCCGAGCAGCAGCGGCGGCGGCGGCGGCCGCGGCGGCGGGAGGAGCCCCCCAGGAGGAGGACCGGGACCCATGTGTCTTTCCTGGTGACTAGGATGTCGTCGGAGGAGGACCGGAGCGCGGAGCAGCCGCAGCCGCCGCCACCACCCCCCGAGGAGCCCGGAGCCCCGGCCCCGAGCCCCGCAGCCGCAGACAAAAGACCTCGGGGCCGGCCTCGCAAAGATGGCGCTTCCCCTTTCCAGAGAGCCAGAAAGAAGTAAGTTGAGCGCGCGGAGCCAGCGGCCGCGGCGGCGCGGGGCGCGGGCTGTCAGGCGCCCGCCCCCGGCCCGGCCCGCGCCCCCGGCCCGCGGGGGTGGCCCGGCGCTGGCGGACGCGGGGTCCCGCCGCCCGCGCCGCGCACTTTACTTTTAGTTCCGCCTCGCGCGCTGCCGCCCGGGGCTGCGCTGCTCGGGGACGGCTCAGTAGACTCCGTGGCCTGGCCGGGCGTCACAGGCACTGCGACGCGCACCCAGGTGGCGCCCTGGCGGGCGGCCGCGGCCCGAGCTGTCAAACGCCGAGGCCCCGGGGTCCCGGGCGGCCGGCGAGAGCGGCCGGAGGAGCGGGCAGGGCCTCCTTTGTCAGCTGGCGGCTCTTGCAACTTTTCCTGAACCAACCTGCCGCTGTTCCTTGGGGTGCGTTAAGAGCCCCGGGCTCCCTCTCCCCCACCCCCGGCGCCCTCCGCCGCCCGAGTGCACGGCCAGGTGAGGGCTACCCGGGCTGCGGAAGCCCGGCCGGTGCCGCGGAAGCCCGGCCGGTGCCTACACGGGCCCGCGGCGGGGAGCTCCTGGACCCGGAGGACGCCGGGCGGCTGTTGCCCGACTTGCAGCCGCGGCTCCAGCGGGACTGGGAGGCGGTTTCAGTCCTTTTCGAGCGTACCTGAGGACCCTGCACCCCAGCCGCCGAGGTGTCTAGGGGTGGTTCTGCAAAATGGCAATTGCGGCAACTTTGCCTGTAAATTAAGAAACCCGTTTTATTGCCAGTGAGTCGCTCAGCTATTGTGGCTCTTCGGGGTGCTGTGGAAGATCCCTGCTTGTCTATCTCGAAGTTGTAGAATGGCGTGTGCTGCTTACTCATTCCATTGTATGATACTCTCATTGAACTGCTGGTCGTGGAGGGGTGCGCTGGGACCTGTGCACGCCAGCCAGCCCGTTGATGGCTAGACTCTGGTTCAGATGCAGTCGTTTAGGAGTAGTATTGTTATGTTTGGTGATTTGGAGTAAAAATAGTAGTGTTACTGAGCAGGGCTGGGGTTGTGGGAACCCCTTAAGTTCCTAACCGAATGTACTTTTTTTTTTTTTTTTTAAACTACAAAATGATTCGGGGCCTTCAGTTGTCTCCATACTTTGTTGCCAGCTCTTACCTAGCTGTAACATGTAACAGATCTTGAGGGAAACAAGCACAGGATGTATCCGTCTTTGTATTAGCTTCTTTGTGATACAAAGTTAGAGTTTGTTTATTATACCACTTGTAATACAATGTCGGATATGAAATACTACCGATATGCCTGCATTAACTAAAATTTGAGAAGGAAGGTGGAGTTTTAAGTAACTGTAGACCTCTCGCCCCTTTTCTGTATTCTTTAAAGTAACATGGGACAAACCATATTAGGATTTTAGTTCAATTGTTTCCCGTTTTTACTGTGTGAAAAATATTTCTTGGTTTCTTATTGAACATGAATTTAAGATCGGGTTTTGTATTTGCATTTAAATTTCTCCTTTAGAAAGAAAGGGTAGTCTTGTCTATGCTGTCAACACTCCTAGCCTCCAAAGAAAGCAAGCATGTATGTACACACATGCACATGCTCTTACTATTGAAATGAGTTCAGTTGTATTAGTGCAAGTCCAGGGAGCACCGAAGGAATGTTGATTTAGTGTATTGACCACTTTCTTATTTTAGTTTTTATCTCATATTATAAGTGAAGAAAAAGGTGGCTTTTTGAGGAGTTGAAAAATTTCCAGAGAATGGTAATGTAATGTAACAATATAAAATATCAAAACTATGGGAAATGTCTTGAGTAATTCTGTGTCTTGGAAAAATCTTTTCCTTTATATTTATTAGCTAGTACGCTATTCTTTTTTTAATATTTATTTTTTACTTATAGGTGTACACAATATCTTTATTTTAAACTTATGAGGTGCTGAGCATCGAACCTAGTGCATCAATCATGTTATGCAAGCTCTCTACCAAGCCTCTCCCCCCACCACCCCAGTACAGTATTCTTATAGGGAAAGTAAGTCTAGTGATAACTTTGGTTCCAATCTTTTAGTGAATTCTTTAAAATTAGGTGGCTTTTCAAGGGCATGGAATCTCCAATTGCTTTAGAATTGTGTGAATGAAAAATAGCATGTGAAATAGAAAGCAAAGAGAAGGTTTTTCACTGTGTCTCCACACCATATTAGAATCCATGCTGAAAAGACCCTGTATTTGGTCAGTGGGCACCCTGAAAGCAAAACTGATGTGTATAACAAATGTGATTTAGGTTTATAATCATGAAATAATGTGAAATTGCAAACAATTCACTGAAGAAATGGAAGTATTCTTTGTGGAATGTAAAAGACAATGGTTTTAAAATGGGCAATGATAATTAGATGGTCACTAACTTAGTGGAATAAGTTACAGAAATAACATGACATTTTTTAAGTAGTGTATTTGTTTTTGGATTAAAAAATAGTAGTGCACTGCCTGTTATGCTTTCCTAGAGGGTGAATTTTTGGCAATTAAATAGAGCATTTTATTGTTTTAACTAGCTTATTTTTGTGTGTATGTGTTTTATCATATTTAAAAAGCTCAGACTAGGGACTAGGGTTGTAGCTCAGTGGTGGAGCACTTGCCTTGCACATGTGAGGCACTGGGTTCCATCCTCAGCACCATATAAAATAAATAAATAAAGGTATTGTGTCCGTCTACAACTGGAAAAAAAAAGCATAGGCTACATACTTACTGACTTTACATTAACTATTTAAAAAATTATGTTTAGTACCTAAAATTAAAATATTTGAAGTTATTAATTTTAGAGGTACAGTTTTAAAAGTGGTACATAAATAGTGATTTCCTCTTGTACAAATGTCAAGTGGAACACTGAAATTTACATTTGTCTTAAAGTTCTCCTCAACTGTAAAGACTATCTAATTATTTGCTTATTTGGAGTAGCTCATAATCTTTTATCAGGTCTTACCACTGGCAAAGTGACTCATGCCAGGGTGAGTACATGTAAGAAGTCTAATGATTTTTCTATTAACAGAACTTTTCCTGAAGCTTTGATTTTATTTTCTCCTTCCTTAGACCATAAATTCACATTACTAAGTTGGGAAGCCAAAGAAACATTCTACTGTATTTCTTACCAAGTTATCAAAGCTGATGTGAGGAATAGAGTGGGGATGGTGCTGTATCAGCAGGTGGTAGGGATAGGATTTGTCAGGCACTGTCCTTGGCCCTTTTTGAGTCAACTGTTTATACCCTGAACCACTGTCTTTTCAGAGGACAGTTATTATATTAGAGAGCTACCTTGAGCATAATTACATGGTTCACATCCCCTCCCCCACCCCTCACCTGCAGTAACTGGGAATAGAACCCAGGGCCCTCATGCATGCCAGACGGCTACTTCCCAGCCCTGGAATAAACTCTCTGATCAGTTTTTTTATGTGTGTGTTTCTCTCTTTAATTTTTTTCTATATTGTTTTGGTCTCCTTTTATCTTTTAATTTCAACAAGTTGATTAATTCCTTCCCACTTTCTCAAAAATCTCTTGTGTTTCTGCTACAGTGGCTATTTTCAGAACAACTTGGCAAGATAAGTTGCAAAAGTTATGGGGATGTGACTCAGTGATAAATGGAGTGACATGGAAATAATTTATTTTATATGATGACCCTTGCATATAAATGTATGCTGGTGGTTATTGTGAAAATATAGTAGAAATACCAATTTTGAAATTAGAATTGGAAGTATCAGTTCTTTACTTGGAGAATTTGAGGGACTTAGGAACAAGTTAAGGACAAATGACACAGCTCTTTTTATACTTCAATATTTTAGAAAAGGCCTATACAAAATATAGAATTATTCTACATTTCTTTTCTTTTTTTTCTTGATACTGAGGATTGAACCTAGGGGTACTTTATCACTGAGGCACATCCCCAGCTCTTTTTCATTTTTTTATATTGAGACAAGGTCTTGCTAAGTTGCTTAGGTCCTCACTGAGTTGCCCAGGCTGGCCTCAAGCTTGTGATCCTCCTGCCTCAACCTCCTGAGTCCCTAGATCACAGGCATGCATCACCACACCTGGGACTTCTGTTGTTTTATGACAGCAGGGATTATGTACGGTGCACAATTGTGAAATGGTTTGAAAAGTCTTATGCTTTCTATTAGCTTGTTCTTAGATCTTTCACGTTACACAGCATGTAAGTTGTGCAGGCACCATGTGCAGGGACGGACAGTCAATTCTTCCAGATTTACTGTGGCAGAGAGAAGTCCTCAAAGATTTAGAGAAGTAGTACTTGAATTAAGCCTTGAGGGATTGCTGAAAGTAGAGTGAAAAGAGAGAGAATATATAGTGGGCATGAAATTATTGAGGAGGGAAGTTACAAAGGTGTTTTCCTGGTGAGTGTAACTAGAAAAGAAGCCTAATATAGGGGATGGTACCACGCCATGATGGTTCTTGAAGATAGACTAATCAGTGTGGGCTTTATTCTGTGGTTCAGACCCTGGGTGACTTGCTCCATGAACCCAATCACAAAAGCGAACACCAGTGAGAGTAGCAGAGGAACCATGCAGCTGAGCCTAGCCCAGCTTGTAAAATCATGAATAAATAAAATGGTTGTTATAATCTATTTTGTGGTGGTTGTTGATCAGCAGTATGTAATAGACACAGACGGCTTGGCTTTATGAGTTAGAGCCTCTAAGAACTTAATATGTGGGATACAAACGATAACAAGCGTACTCTTTTTTGAACTTCTTTTATTTTTTTATTTTTTTTTTTTTTAAGAGAGAGAGAGAATTTTAATATTTATTTTTTAGTTATCGGCGGTCACAACATCTTTGTATGTGGTGCTGAGGATCGAACCCGGGCCGCACGCATGCCAGGCGAGCGCGCTACCGCTTGAGCCACATCCCCAGCCCTGAACTTCTTTTATTGAGATAGTTAAATGAGGCTGTCCTCTGCTTTTGGCCCTTATTTCCCTACAATATTTTGAAATAGAGATAGGTTACTGTTGTTGAGTTAAATGATACTTAAAAATGCAGTTATCTCTGTAGATTGGACTATAATTAGATAATAATAGGAAAATAGCAGAATTAAAATCATCAACATTAAAGAAAGGTATTATTTTACCTTTTTGACTTACTAACAGAGATCTCATATATTTATTTTTCTATATCATGGACTCTGTTGAAAGATCTGGGTTGTATTTCTGAGCCGATTGCCAACAGCAGGGTGTAAGGATTCAGTATGTGTGATAGATAACTTCAGAATAATAGTGACTTGAATTGGGTGTTTAATTCTCTTTCACATCAGATTCTGGAATGTGGGCAGTAGGCTGGTATGGTGCCTCTGCACCACAAAGTCACCAGGGTCTTGTCTCCTATCTTACTACTTAGAGGTTTCTGGAGTATAGCTGTTGCCCTAAGACTGCATAATGGCTTCTAGAGCCCCAGTTATTCTGTCTTGTGTCCCATGAAGCAGATTGGAGGAAGAGGAGACCAAGGGTACACTCTCTGCCTTTGAAAAATACTTCTCAGAAGTGGCATGTTTTAGCTTTTGTGTCATGGCTGGAATCTAGGCACAGTAGCCCGTGTAGCTGCAGAGGAGGCTGGGAGTGCAGTCCCTTTGCTGAGCATGTTGCTGCCTAATATGCAGAGTCTGGTTACTAACTTTGGGAATGGTGAACGATGAAGCAGCTAGAAGTCTCTCCCATGTTGAGCAGTTTATAACATCTAATAGTGATGTTGAACCACTTGGGGTGGCAAATGATTGAAGGCCAGCCCCAGTTGATGGGTAGTGTTTGCAGTGTTCTGTTGAATTCTGAGTCTCTAGTCTATTTTTTTTTTTTTAAGCTGAGGATTGAACCCAGGGCCTTACACATGCTAGGCACACGGTCTGTACCTCCAACCCTAGTTTAGTGAACTCAGCATGGTAAGGATGTAGTAGAAGTGTTTATTTTGTGGAGAATAGATTAATAGTATGTTCCCACTTAAGTAGTACTTTTGTCCCTTTTATTGGGGGGGGGGTTACTCAGGATTGAACTCAAGGGCACTTTTCCACTGAGCTACATCCTCAGCTGTTTGAGACAGGGTCTCGCTAAGTGTTTAGGGCCTTGCTAAGTTGCTGAGGCTGGTCTTGAAATTGTGATTCTCCAGGGGCTGGGGTTGTGGCTCAGCGGTAGAGCACTTGCCTAGCACATGGGAGGCCCTGGGTTCCATCTTCAGCACCACATAAAAATAAGTAAATAAAGATATTGTGTCCAACTAAAAAATAAATATTAAAAAAAAGAAGAAATTGTGATCCTCCTGCCTCAGCCTCCTTTATCACTGGCATATACTATCACGCTCAGCTCCTCTGTGCCTTTTTTATGTACAGTTAAAGTTTTGTAATCTTTTCATTGAAAAATTAATTCTGCTATTCTTTGATTGTTTTTTTTTTTCCTTTAAAAACATCATACCTACATTTCTTATTTTAAAAACTTGCTGATAGACCAGAGTTCCTGTTTTGTGCAGAATAGTCTTAACACTGAAGTTGGGGTGATGTGGAGAAATACTAAGTACTGTTTATGTGTATGTCAGAATCTCTAGATTATGCTGTGGTAAGAAAGAAGTGCAGTTTTTAGTGGCTTCGTCCTCAGGGGTTTATTTCCTGCTTGCGTACGTGTTTGTCATGGGCTGGATTGGCAGCTCTGCTCTTAGCTCTGGAGGCTGAAGGGGGCTCCACTCTGTCCTTCCACCATTGCCAGTATTGGAAAAAGAACATGGTAGATGGTGCTCTGGCTGTTAAAAATAGCACCTAGAAGTGGCACGTCAGTTCTCTTTGTTTCATTGGCTAGAAAAAGTAGTGTTGTAGTACCTGACTTCATGGGGACGAGGAAGTAAAACCCAATCATGAGTCTGGAGAGACAACTGGAAATACGTGGTGAAGAGCACTAATGAACACTAGAGAGGGTAGCCCACAAATTACTTGGCTTTGGAGTATTTTTTGTTACCTATGATTGAATGTGACTGGTAGACTTTTATATTACAGCATTTTAATTAAGGGGTTGTATTTAATATACAATTAAATATAAAAGACATTTTCAGAGCTAGAAATAATACAGGAAGCATAGGGGTTTGACTCTTGATTCTTTCTTTACTGTGCTTCATGCTTTTGTTCTTCATGGTTTTGTTCCATTCATGTAGATGGGAGGAGGGAAGGAATCAGATATTAATATTGCTATATAATGTAATGAGTTATAGGTGACTTAAAAATCTTTTTTCTTTTTCTTTAGGATATGTTCCGTAAGCATATGTTTTTTTCTCAGTCAGGTTTACTTTGTTTTCTATTCGTTGTCCCAGGAACATGTTAGACAAAAGGAACTTACTGAGCATCTATGGTGTACTATACATTGGAGAGACCAAAATAAAACAAGATCCCTTGCTTCAATTCCTCACAAGTCAGTGCATACTAATAATGCAGAACGACATGTTATGGTAGAAGTTTGCATAAAGTGTTGAGGAAATTTAGAGAAGGCAAACCTTATTTTAGGGGGAGTCTTTTAATAAAAAAATGATTATTAGATGTTTATTATAAAATCTTAATACAAATATTGTCAAGGAAGAAAATGAAATTATCAAAAAATTATCCCATGCATATAAGAATATTATTATTATTATTATTTTAGTTACATGTTTTTCTTAAATTTTTATGTGGTGCTTAGGATTGAATCTAGTGCCTCATGAATGCAAGGCGAATGCTCTCCCTCTGAGCCAGAATCCCAGCCCCAAGAATATTATTTTTTATAGCATATTATTCTTTTTTATACAAAGATATAGTATATTTTTATATACATTTTTGGACTATAAGCATAGGTGAACAATTTTATATAGATAGCATCATGTTGTACATTTCTCTTGAATCTGTAATTTCCTCAATAATATTTCATTTCTGTTAAAGCTATTTCACATAATATATTAAGGGTTTTAATTCTTTTATTTGTGGTGCTGGGGATTGAACCCAGGACCTTGTGCATGTAAGGCAAGCACTCTACCAACTGAGCTATATCCCCAGCCTGGATTTTAATTCTTTTACATATCAATTGCAGAAATTTTTTCCAATATCTCCTTTAATCAATTTTCAATAAAAAGGAAAAATATTTAGAAAGTAATGTACATCTATGATTTTAAATATATATTCATCCATACTTCTTTCTAGTAAATTAGTTCACTTTTGGTATTTAAATATATTTACTTATTTTATAGTAGAATGTATTTTGACATATTGTACACAAACGGAGCACACCTCTTCTTCGTCTTGCCGTACATGGTGCGGAGTCACTGCGGTGGTGTGATCGTACATGTATATAGGGTATTCTACCGTCTTCCCATCCCCACAGCTTCACTTCTCCTCTTACTCCCATCTACACAAACCAAAGTTCCTTCGTTCTTCAATATCCCTTTCCCCGCCCCTCTATGGATCAGCATTCGGCCATGAGAGAAAACATTTGGCTTTAGGTTCTTTGGGATTAGCTTATTTCACACAGCATGATATTCTCTAGTTCCATCCATTTACCTGCAAGTGCCATAATTTCATTCTTCTTTAAGGCAGGGTAGTATTCCGTTGTGTATATGTACCACATTTTCTTTATCCATTCATCTCTTGAAGGGTATCTAGGTTGGTTCCACAGTTTAGCTATTGTGAATTAAGCTGCTATAAACAATGATGTGGCTACATCACTGTAGTATGCTGATTTTAAGTCTTTTGGGTATAAACCAAGGAGTGGGATAGCTGGGTCAAATGGTGCATCCATTCCAAGTTTTTTGAGGTATCTCCATGTTGCTTTCCATAGTGGTTGCACCAATTTACAGTCTTATTTTAGGGAGTCTTGATAAATAAAAACAAACTCTCCCAAGAGAACTACTTTAGGAGCAGGGTAGGTAAGAAAATAGAACTTGGCTGGTATATTTTAGACACTTCTAGTGCTTACCAGAAGCTAACCATATTTTAGTAATTATCACATGGCAGAATTGTTAGTTTCAGTTTTATAGATAAAGAAGTTGTTTCAGGAAAGTCACATAGTGAGAGATTGAGTCAGGATTTGAGTCCGACTGACTCTGGCCTTGGCCTTTTAAGAAAAAATCTTGCTAGGTGTAGTGGTGCACATCTGTAATCCTAGTGACTTGGGAGGCTGAGGCAGGAGGATTGCAGTTGAAGGCTAGCCTCGCAATTTACTGAGAACCTGTATGAAAGTAAAAAGGGCTGCAATGTGGTTCAGTGGTTAAACATCCTAGAGGGTTAATCCCTGGTACAAAAAAACAGATAGACAAACAAAAACCAAAAGCCAAAAAACAACAACAACAACAACAACAAAAAACCACACTCATTTTATGTGGCAAAAGAGGAAGGGAAAGTATAAATTGGGATTTTTGATTTTTTACTGCAGACAATAGGTAGGGGAGTCATTGAATGTTAAAAGAGAGGAGAAACATCATGCCTGTATTGGAAAAGCAACCATAAAACTGGAACTTATGTTCTGTCATATGTGATTTTTAAGCATCAAATGAATGACCTCTGATTTTAATTTCCGTCAGCAATAATTTTCAGTGTAATGAAGAATTTTAATTTTAACATGATTTTTATATAAAGCAATCTTGTGCATTTTTCGCCTTACATCTATTCCTTAAATAGTACTTTTTGATGCTGTGCTAAGTGGAATTTTCTTAATTTCACTTAAAATTGTTGCTAGTATATAGAAATACAATTGCTTATTGGTTATGTATTCTGTTATCTTGCTAAACTCACTTATTAGTATTAGTAGTTTTTATAGATTCTTCAGGATTTTCTCCAGACAGGATCATGTCATCAACAGATACCTTTAAATTTATCAGATTCTTAGCTTAAAAATTCCAAACCATGTTTTATCCCAGGACAAACATCTTTCAAGTTCCTCCTTCAGTTATTGTGATTCTTAAGGCCTTTCCTGAATTTCCTGGTCTATGTATTTGTAGTTGGCAATCTAGCAAAGATGAGTCTTTGATGATAAAAAATCACTTAATTTTCTCCCTGAATCAGGTGAGTGTTAAGCAGAAAGACATGTCAGCTAATAGAAGTAAAAAATCTGTGCACAAGTGAATAGTCACACTTCATTTGGAGAAGTTTTATAGTTTTCAAACAGCTGTGTGATATTGGGTAAATGACTTGATTTCTTAGTGCTTCAATTATTCCATCTGCTAAGTAGAATAATAACAGCACCAGTTTCTCAAGGTTGTTGGAATTGACAAGTGACTGTGGACAGTAGGTAGCATGGGGTCCTGTATTTGTATTAAATAGGCACAAGCAGTAAGAGAAGAGATCTGCCCAACTGACTTGTCAGAGCGCAGTGTGGGTTCTATGGAATGTGGTTCTTAATCTCTCTGGAGTTATGGATCCCTTTGGTGTATTCTCTCTTTCAACAGTAGAATATGTACGTGAATCTAGATGTGTAAGTTTTGTGTAATTTGAGAGGATTCAGGGACATCTGATGTGTATCCAGAAGCTTTGACGGGTTCAGGGTTCATAGCCCCTGGAACAAGAGCATTTCTATAAGCAGGAAGTGCTCTGTGATGGAAACTGTCTTGGGTGCAAGATGGGATGAAGTTTCTTTCTCCTCCATGCTGGGTCCTTGAAGGGAGTGTTTAGAAAGCAGACAGTATCATTGCTTTTTCTTCTTGTGAAAACTCTTCATAGATGATGATCTGTTGTGGGCCTTGTCATGTTGCAGCAGACTGTGGCAGGTGTGTGTCAGAAGTGTCTGTTTTGGTTGTGCCGGAGCAGGCCCATGGAAGTATAGTGAGTGGCAGTGAGGTGCTGCACAGACAGCCTTAGGCTGCCTGGATTCAGTACTTCAAGTGCAATTAATAGGAAAGTCCGAGTGGAAACCCCAGTGTTGCAGCGTGAGAGCCGCACTGTCAGAACTCAGCTGAGGAAGGTGGCTGTGCGTGTCTCCAGCTTGAACACAGGGCTTTCAACATTGAGCCCTAGTGACTAGTTTCTGATATTCTTTGGTTTATGTTTTTGTGAGTTTTTTTTTTTTTAAAGATGATGAAGCATGTGAATGTATCCAAGTGTAGACTTTTTTCCTTTTTCCGTCACAGTAATAATTTGTGTCATGAATTGTCCTCCCTTTCTTTTTCTGACCTCATCTCTCCTCTTATTTTTCCTTTGTCTTTAGAATATAGCTCACTTTTTAGCCTCCCTGGCGACCCTTTACTCCTTCCGTCAACGCTTCTTTCTGTTGAGCCCCTTTATCTTCCTCTCCCTTCTCCCTGGGCTGGTGGAACTATTGCTAGAAGAGCTGGAGCATGGAAGCACTGCAGGGGTCCTGTGGTGACAGGTGTCCTGGATCCTCCTTACTAACTCAGTACTGTCATTGGAGAACAATGCTGGGTAAGAACTTGTCATTTGAGTTTAAGAAAACTAGTTTTGGGTTTAGTTATTGTCAGAGTTACATATCAAATGTTTATTTACAAGATCTCATACTTCTCAGTTGTATTTGTGAATCCTGTTCAAGTTCATGGTAACTTTTACCTACCCACGTTATGTAGGCTACTTCTGGTCTTTGGAGTAATTCTGGTAAGTCCCAAATAAGGTTGGGACTTATTTGAACTTTGATTAAAATAGAATTTGAGTTTAGTTTAAGATGAGCATGATTTAGATTCTTATTTAATATTGTTTTCTAAAACTTTTGGAATCAAACATTGCTCTTTTTCAGGTTGAGTCTGAATTTCTTCTACTATCATCATGTAACCTGTGGATGTTTAATCATGGAAATCTGTTACTTTGGTTACTTTAATTTTACTTAAATGATATGTTGCAAAAAATTTGGAACATGGGTAAAAAAATAAAAATTCACTCTTCCTTGCCATTCTAATGTACAAACTGTTACTCTGATCTGTTTCCAGTTTTTTCATGTGCACGATTTGCTTTTATGGAAGTAGTCATGGTAGAAATAAAATTTTGTTGCCTACTTTGCCTTTAACATGTTAAATATATATATATATATATATATATATTTGGTACTGGGAATTGGAAATGTTTATGTTATTAACCTTCGCAATATTTTTGAAGGGTACCTGAGTAAACTGAGTAGTCCCCCCACCTCTTTCTCCTGTTGCCCTGTCAACCAACCCGCCACCTTCTGCTGCTGTGTACATTACTCTGGCAAACATTTTTATATAGAACCCTTTTTTATATTTTGAGTTAATTTTATAGGGCAAATTTCCCTAGACTGGGTCACTAGGTTAAAAGAAAGAAAGATTTTAGGATTGTCCATATGTCTTGACCAGAGTATAGGCTCTATTGTCCATTTTTTGGTGTCAAATTCCATCTCTGTCAGTTTCTAGTTGTTGGATTTATGTAAACTATTTAATTTCTCTCTGTGTATGTTTACTTACCTCACCTATAAAATAGAATTGATAACAGACTTCTTATATACTATTGTCATTGAGAGAATTAAGGAGAGTATACATGTTAAGAAAGCCTTAGAACAGCATCTATTACTGAATTCTAAGTAGGTTCTACTGAATATAAACTCTTAAACTTTCATTAAAACTTTGAGGCCCTGAGTAGTGATGCATACCCATAGTCCCCAACTACCCTGGAGGCTGAGGCAGGGGGATTGCAAGTTCATGGCCAGCCTGGACAAGTTAGCAAGGACCTGTATAGAAAATTAAAGACTGGGGATGTAGCTCAGTGGTAGAGCTACCCTGACTTCAATCCCCAGGAGCAAAAATGAATAGGGATGGGGATGTGGTAGAGTGCCCTTGGGTTCAATCTCCAGTACTGTAAAAAAATAAAAATTTAAATGTCTCTCCCTCAAAAATGACCATATCAGTTCATAATATCAGTGGCAATGTGTGGTAGGGCCAGTTTCCTTGAATCTTTTTGTTCATGGTGTATCAAAATCTTTGCTTAATAATTGGAAAACAGTACTTCAGTCTTAATTATTTACTTGATTTAGTGGTTCTATTGAACATTTAAAAAATTTCCTATTTGAGCTGGGCCTAAGGTAGCACATGCCTATAATCCCAGGGTTTGGGAGACTGAGGCAAGAGGATCAGAAGTTCAAAGCCAGCTTCAGCAACTTAAGTGAGGCCCTAACCAACTTAGCGAGACCTTGTCTCAAAATAAAAAATAAAAGGGGCTGGGTATGTGGCTCAGTGGTTAAGTGCCTCTGGGTTTAAACCCCCCCCCCCAATTACTGTTTGCATTTATTAATTTGTTTTGGTATTGGGTAATTTGAATCCAGGGACAGTTTACTACTAAGCTACATTGCCACATACCCACTTCTTAGTTTTTAGTTATAGTTTAGTTATACTGTGTCCAATACATTTATTTATTTATTTTTATGTGGTGCTGAGGATCTAACCCAGTGCCTCACACATGCTAGGTGAGCTCTCTACTGCTGAGCTACAACTCCAGCCCCTTATTTTTTGAGAGAGGTCTTTTTTTTTTTTTTTTTTTTTAAGAGAGAGTGATGGAGAGAGAGAGAGAGAGAGAATTTTTTTAATATTTATTTTTTAGTTATCGGCAGACACAACATCTTTGTTGGTATGTGGTGCTGAGGATCGAACCCGGGCCGCACGCATGCCAGGCGAGCGCGCTACCGCTTGAGCCACATCCCCAGCCCTTGAGAGAGGTCTTGCTCAGTTGATGAGAGTTTCATTAAGTTGCCTAGTCTGGCCTCAAACTTGTGATCCTCTTGCCTCAGCCTCCTAAATCACTGTGATTATAGGCATGTGCCACTGTGTCTCGCTAGTACTTGTATCTCTTGTGAATTGCCCAATCATGAGGCTATTTAATTATTGAGGGAATGGTGTTTTTACATATTATTAATTTAAGCTCTTTATATACATAAAGACATTTGTATTTTGCCTCATTTGGTTATTCAGAAAATAATCTTTTGCATAGTGAAGTTCCCTTATTTTTTTTTAACAAAACATTAGAATTTCCAACTTTTTCGAAAGTCAAAACATTTAAAAAAAAAAAAATATATATATATTTATTTATTTTTTAGTTGTAGGTGGACATAATTAATGTCTTTATTTTATGTGGTGCTGAGGATCGAACCCAGGGCCTTGCACATGCTAGGCGAGTGCTCTACCACTGAGCCACAGCCCCAACCCTGAAAGTTAAAACATTTGATGTTCTTTTATTTATTTATTTTTATTTTGTGGTGCTGGGGATTGAACCCAGGGCCTTGTGCAAGCAGTCTACCAACTGAGCTATATCCTCAGCCCTTGATGTTCTTTTTTTTTTGTTCATTTTCATTCTCTTTCTCATTACTTGAGCACAGTACTGGGGGAGAAATAGTTTTAATCATAGCATTGTCCCTTTACTTTGGTGATAAGTTAGGATTAGTAATATCTTCTTTTTCATCAAGAAAATATTGAGAAAGGCTGGGGATGTGGCTCATGCCGGAGAAGTTAAATTATTCATAAATTTAATGAAAAATGGTTTAACGTTTGAGCACAGATGAACATGTTACTTAAGTAACTAGATCTGCTTATTTACTATCATCCATATCCTATTTTTCTTTAACTCATTGTTTATTTCTGAGTAAATTATATTGGCAGCTGTTAATGAAGCAGCCCTATGCTTTCATAAAGTACTTGACTTCACCTGCCCACTGTGTCTGCAGGTGACATTTAGAGGTTTGGGGGCTGTCAAGTGGGACTGAGGGGACCATGGAGTGGGTGAGGGGAGTGGTGAGTTAATTAAAGCAGCGGTATTTGATTAATTTTACTACTGACAAGCTTCGGATGCACAGGATTATGCCATTGTGCAGCATCTTAATTTGGGTTGTGGTGGAAGGGCATAAAACCAAAAACGAAGGTGTGAAGGAAGTCTGTTGATGATGATAGGAATGGTTTTCCCACATACAATATTTTTGTTAAACCCAATTTGAGTGATTCTCACCGTTGGCAAATATTTGTGCTTCATATATACTTTCTAAATGACTTTAACTTAATTAAGACAAAAATCCTGGCATTGGGGCTGGGGCTGGGGCTCAGTGGTAGAGCACTTGTCTTGAAAGAGTGAGGTACTGGGTTTGATTCTCAGCACTGTATGTAAATAAAAAAAGGTCCATCAACAACTAAAATAAATAAATTAGAAAAACAATCCTGGGATTGAGGGCTGGGGTTGTAGCTCAGTGGTAGAGTGCTTGCCTCATATGTGAGAGACCCTGGATTTGATCCTTAGCACCACATAAACAAAAATAAAGATAAAGATATTGTGTCAATCTACAACTAAAAAAATTTTTTTAAAAAATCCTGGGATTGAAACTTGTATACAATTTTTATTTGTATTTGGAAATGATTATGATAAACTATAAATAAAAATGATAAACTTTTGCTTTGTGTCTTCTAAACATTTGTTTAACATAATTTCACAGTTCATTATAGATGGTTCTTCCAGGTAACACTATTTAATTTGGTTATAATAAAACAGTAGACTTCTGTGTTTCTTCTAATCCCAAACCTGTGTTTCTAATTGGCCTGTCCTGTGTACAAGCATGAGTGATGCAGTTAGTATTTTTTTTTTTTTTGGTACCAGGGATTGAACCTACAGGCACTTAACCACTGAGCCACATCTCCAGCCCTTTTTGTATTTAGAGACAGGGTCTCCATAGGGCCTTGCTGTTACTGCTGCTGGCTTTGAGCTCACCATCCTCCTCTCTCAGCCTCCCAAACTCCTGGGATCACAGGCATACACCACCACACCTAGCTGCAGTCAGTATTTTTTGGTACCAGGGTTTGAACCCAGGGGTGCTTAACTACCTAGCCATATCCCAGCCCTTTTTATATTTTATTTAGAGACAGGGTCTCTGGAGGTGCTTAAGGCCTTGCTGTTACTGAGGTTGGCTTTGATCCTTCTGCTGCAGCCTCCTGATCTGCTGGGATTACAAGTGTGTGCCCTGTGTGCAGTCAGTGTTTTTGTAGAAGGCTGCTGTCTTGATTTTGTCTTAGACCTTAACTCCTTTTAGTTTTATGATTTTTGGACTTTAGTGGGATTGCCATTACATTTTAGATTTGGAGAACATTTTATGGAAAGTGATACTGTATAATCAGGGTTCTTGAATTGGTAAGATTTTATAGAATACCAGAACAGAAAAAGTAATTTCTTGACCTGGCCTCTAAGGAAGTAAAGTCCATCCTTGACCTCTGCTTACCCTGTTCTTTCTCTCCTCCTATATGGAAAGTCTAAGACATTTCTTTATTTTAAAATAGGTATTCTTTGGTAACCCAAGACCATTGTTAAATCATCACTTAACTCATTTATTAGTTTATTTGAACAACAGAAGTAGGTTGCAGTTACATAATGTTTTTGTTTGTTTAGTCCCAGGAGTGGAAAACATTTGGCCAGCTTTATGAAGGATTAAAAAGTTGGAAAAAGGAGAACTGTTTATTGAACAGGAGGATGATTGTCCATAATTGTAGATGTTGTTTTGAGGTTTGGAGAAGGTGGTTTTAAAAAACCACTTATAGGTCAGCACCATGGTGCGTGCCTGTAATCCTAGTGACTCAGGAGGCTGAGGCAGGAGGATTGCAAGTTCAAGGCTAACCCTAGCAACTTAGCAAGACCCAGAGCTGGTGAGACCCTGTCTCAAAAAAAAAAAAAAAAAAGAAGCCCCCCCCCTTCCCCGGGGTGTGGTGTGTGTGTGTGTGTGTGTGTGTGTGTGTGTGTGTTGGGAATGTAGCTCGGTGGTTAAGCACCCTTGGGTTCAATCCCCAGAAGAAAAAAAAAAATCAAAACCCCTCTTAGAAAAGTAAACAACTATAAATGTGAGGAAGAAAAATTGGTTGCAACATCTTAATTAGACATTTAAATGAAAACTTTGCTTTGTTAAATGACTCTGGTTGGCAGACTGAGGCCCAAGTAGGACATTTTTGGCCTACACTGAAGATCTTTTCAGATGTTTAATATTTATTTTTACTTCCTTACTCCAGAGATCATGGATTGGAAAAGATTTACTGATGGGATTAACCTAAGATTTTTTTTTTAATGTTGTGATGCAGATTGATGTGTGTTTCCCCTCTTTGTTGTGTAATCTGTTGCTTCCAGCCAAATTGCTTTAAATAATATAAAGTGATAAAAACGCACTTATTGCTTTTTTGGAATTAAGCATTGAAGGGGAAAGTTCCTTTAAATGGTTTGCAAAGAGTTAACCTTGAAGGCGTCTCCCAGGCTGTGGCAGGATTCCGGGTCTGGGCTTTTGAGAAATCCATCCCACCTTTTTTAGATGCCTGGAATATGTCGGATCTACTTTCCTTAGTGGTGTTTCTATCTCCTCCTCCTTGGGTGCCCCCCTTTTCTTGTAGGTTCTGGGCGTATGTGGTGGTGGTGGTGGAGGAGGAGAAGGTGGTATGTGGCCAGAGGGTAGTGGCCCTGGAACTTGCAGAGTCTTAATGCATCTTTGATTCTTCTTGCTTGGGCACCAGGTTGGCAGGATGTGGTTGGGAGCCGCTGATGCTGCCTGCAGTCTCCAGTGGATCTGCAGGGGGTTGTGTTACTCACCCTAGCGATGGGAGCAGGGTTCATAAAATGGTTTAGATATGAGATGTAAGATGATAATAAAAAGAACTTGAACTCCAGATACCCTAAGGCTGAGAAGTTTTTATAGGATCATATTTTTGCATCTGGTTCTGAAGGATGACTTGTCTTGGAGTGTATTATTAAAAATAAAGTCAAAACAAAAAGAACTGTTGTCTTTAATGTTATTGATCATTAAATTTGGTAGCACTAGTTGTGGAGATGTATGTTTTTATCGTGGAATCAAATCTAGATTGGAAGGAACAAATAATCATAACAGTTTTGTATTCTGTATTTGGAAGTTGGTTGATAAAAGAGCAATAGGGGAGGCCGGGGTTGTGGCTCAGTGGTAGAGCGCTTGCTTAGCATACGCCAGGCACTGGATTCTATTCTCAGCACCACATAAAAAAATAAAATAAAGGTACTGTGATCATCTACAACAACAACAATAACAACAACAACAACAACAAAGGGCAATGGGAATAAAATGTATCTCCCTTCTTTGCATTTCAGGGTTTTTTAGTTAGTGTCATGGAGTTTTATTAGTGATGCTAGAATAACAGCATTTTGAGTCCAATTCTGTATAAGTTTATATGTGTATATGAGACATACTTTTGTAGAATATTTAAATGATAATAGTATATTTTTCTTTTTCTTTTTTTTGCAGTGCTGGGGATTGAACCCAGAGCCTATGCACACTAGGCAAGTGCTCTACTGTATCCCCAGCCCTGGTAATAATAAATCTTAACAGTTTGAAATATTTATGTAATTTGAAAACTCAAGCACTTTGAGGTATACCATTACAGAATTGAGGATTTTCAGCACATTTTTCATATGTTTAGTTCTGTTATAATTTAAAAAAACAACCAAGCAACCCAACAAATAAAATATTTTATTCCTTAATCAACATTTTAACATTCTCTTCTGGTAATCTGATTGTCAGAATTTAATTAGATCAGAAGAAGAAAAAAAGACCCAAAGTATTACAATCCTATAATATTTTTAGAGAACTTGTTTTAAGCTGAAAGAAAACTGGTATGTTGAGTTAAATATATGTTCTCTTTTTAAGTAAAACTATCTTTGATAGCAGAGGTTTAACTTCATTATCTTCACAGTTAAACTCATATTCACCTCAGGTGACAATAGTTACTTGTTTTTCTCTTACAAAATCTTGCAGTATGTGTTAATTATGATAAACCATTTCTTCTAGATAAAGTTTTATTATAGATTAAAGTAGTGTTGCCTGTTTATAAGTAAGTTTGATTTGTTTTTGGTTTTTAAACCTAGTGTATACAAAATATTTTTGGCCATTTTTCTAAAAGTGGTGTTAATTAGTAACTGAATTGGACAGACAAAGTTGTGCACACTGTAACTCCAGCTGCTGGTGAAGCAGAGGGAGGAGGATTGCAAGTTCCAGGCTAGCATGGGTAATTTAGAGGGACCTGTCTCAAAATAAGAAACAAGGTGGTTTGGGGACATAGCTCAGTGGTAGAGCATCCTAGCTTCAATTTCCAGTACTGGGGAGCAAACAAAAACAGAAGTGCATGTTATATGTTCTTTAGGGACTCTTGATTTGAAAATAGGATAGTACAGCAAAATAGATTGGAAAAGGGAATAATCAGTAGTATATTTCTCTGAATAGATATTTGCTGTCTCTAATGTAAAATGTCATACTTTATATAATAAAATCTTAATTGCTATAGTTGTATAGTTGCTTTTTGCACATATTTAACACTTAACCTATACAGAATGTAAAATACTGAAGGACATGATATGGATGCATTCTTCCTAAACCACCCAATGCCTGTTAAAGAATACTAAACCATTTTTTTCTTTATTCATTTTAATGACAGTGCAATTCAGGTGTCAAGTTATTTGTTTCCTATCTTTTGGTTTGAGTGGAATTTTGTACCTTATTTTTTAATGTTTTGTTATTGTTGCATTTCATGGATGATGGAAAAGGTGGGTCTGTGCTGGAACAGAAGCCTGGCGTGTGATGCTTTTGTCTGTATGGCTAGTACAGCACTTGGTGCTCTTTGTGGACTGGATCTGAATGTTCTGTCTGTGAACAGTTGCGCTAATTTGTTTAACTGCTGTTGATGGCATGCCATAATTATAAAATGTTGCTGTATGGAAACTTCATCATGATATAATTGATATTTTGGGAAAGTAAATCATAGTCTGTTCTTAGATGTTTTATTAAAAAAGGAGAGAGCTTCTGGGAGCTGGGAATGTGGCTCACTGTTAAGAGTTCTTGCCTGACATGTGTGAGGTCCTGGGTTTGATCTCTAGAACTGCAGGAAACCAAACCAAACCAAAACAGCAAAACAAGTCAGCTTCTGTTTTTGGAATGGGATGTTACTACCCAGAACAGTAAATGCCATAGGCTGTGATGTTGCAGCCATCTTTTTAGCTGTCACCTGTCTGCAGAAAAGGAGAAACCACCTCCACACCCTCCAACAGCCTAACCAAAAAACCCTTTTTGTCTGATGAAAAGAATGGCTTTACAGGGTGTGGTGGCACAAGCCTGTGATCCCGGCAGCTCTGCAGCTCTGGAGGCCAGATCGCAAGTTCAAAGCCAGCCTCAGCAAAAAAATGAGGAGTTAAGCAACTCAGTGAGACCCTGTCTTTAAATAAAATACAAAATAGGGCTGTGGATTGGCTTATTGGTCAAATGCCCCTGAGTTCAATCCTTGGTACCAAAAAAAAAAAAAAAAAAAAAGGCTCTAAGATTTTCCTATTATTATTTTTGATGTCTCACTTGGATCTTTCACCACAGGTTAAAATCAGCCATGTTTCTTCTAGTTTTTTTTTTTTTTGGGGGGGGGGTTGTTTGTTTTTTGTTTGCTTGTTTTGTGTGTGTGTTGGGTATGGAACCCAGGGATTATATCACTAGCCCTTTTTATTTTTTATTTTGAGACAGGGTCTCACAAAATTGCAGAGGCTGGCCTTGAACTCGCTTTAGCTTCCAGTTGCTGGAACCTGGCTAGAGTTAGTTCTTCTCTACATATTTTTGTCCTGCTACAAACCTAGTACTCTGTAGTTTTACATAAACATTTTTTTTGTTTTAACTACATTGTTTCATATAATGACACACAATATCTTTATTTATTAATTTATTTTTTATGTGGTGCTGAGGATCAAACCAGTGCCTCATGCATGGTGGGCAAGCTAAGGGCTCTAGGGCTGAGCTACAGCCCCAGCCCACATACAGTGATAACTTGTTCCTTTTTGTATCTTGTGTTATAAGTAAGCCTTAAGTTCTTTCTCCTCTCAATCTTTAGTCTCCAGTACCCCTGCCCCACCCCAAAACAAAGAATAGTGAAAAATATGAGAAGAAGGAAGGCAATTAGAGACTCAAACCAAAAACAAAACAAATTCTGGCAGATTAAATTTTTTTTATATTATAAAAAAGTGCAAAGAAAGGGGCTGGGGTTGTGGCTCAGTGGTAGAGCGCTTGCCTCGCACGTGCAAGGCCCTGGGTTCGATCCTCAGCACCACATATAAATGTATAAAATAAAGTTATAAAAAAAAAAGAAATAAAGGCTAATAAATTCTTTAAAAAAAAGTACAAAGAAAAAGATTGAAGTAAATTAAGGTGTTGGATTTGGAATGTTTATACCATTAACATTAATAAAACCTAAAGCAATCTAGTAAAAAGGTCTGAAATATTTATTTTCATATTTATGATCAACTATTAAAATTAAGAAACCTCATATGAATATGAAAATTTTGGCTGGTTGAAGTACTGTGAATTAGTTATGGTTACATTTTATTTTGACATGGATGATCCAGTCCTGTAACTTGACTTATTTAGTTGTCTACAAATACCTCTTAAATGATTGTAAAGGGCTGGGGATGTGGCTCAAGCGGTAGCGCGCTCTCCTGGCATGCTTGCGGCCCGGGTTCGATCCTCAGCACCACATACCAACAAAGATGTTGTGTCTGCCGAGAACTAAAAAATAAATAAATATTAAAATTCTAAAAAAAAAATGATTGTAAAGTCTGAGATGATTGAATATCCTGGTACTTTGGAAGAAGAGAAGATTAAACTTAAGTTACAATATGGGGAGAATTTTATTTTATGCTTTGTGTTTTTCAGGGTAAAATCAGTATTCCTTGAGGTTTTAAGTCCATTAAAACTTTTTACAAACCAGTAGTATTCATGATTGAAAGGTGTTATAGCCCAGAATGTTTAAAATAAAAATCAGTAACTCTTCCTCACTTCTTAGCACCACTCCCCAAAGGAAACTTACAAATTGTTTGTTTGACATTAATTAAGACTAAATAATATGCTTGTTTTATAATTCATTTTATGATGGATTTCTGCTCTGATAAATGAGGATTTGGCTTCCTTACCCCCATCAATATATCATTTTTAGTTCCTTTGCAATTTATATATTAGATCTTTCTTTCATGTTTATACTGATGGCCTATCTTGATTTCCCAAATAGTAACTGTTCTTCTTTCCTTTCTTCTTTATGTCCTTCTGTCTTGTATTTTCTTTCCCTCCCCTCTCCTCCCCACTCCTTCCCTTCCCTTCTTTCTTTTTTGGTACTAGAGATTGGAACCCAGAGACTCTTTACCATTGAGCTACATCCACAACCCTTTTTATTTTTTATTTTGAGACAGGGTCTCATTAAGTTGCTCAGAGCCTCACTAAATTGCTAAGACTAGCCTTGAACCCAGGATCCTCCCGCCTCAGCCTCCCAAGCTGGTGGGATTACAGGTGTGTGCCAACTTGTCTGGCCCCTTGTGTCATTTCTACTTTGACATTGTCAAGGGTTTGAATATTTATACTCAGAACTCTGTTTATTTATATGTTATGATTTTAGTAATCAAAAGTCAGTGTGTAGCTTTTAAATTATTGGTTTTATGATACAGTCCATGGCATAGGCAAGTAGCATATCTCCTTCCTTCCTTCCTTCCTTCCTTCCTTCCTTCCTTCCTTCCGTCTCTAATTGCCTTCCTTCTTATATTTTTCACTATTGTTTTTTTTGGGGGGTACTGGAGATTGAACTCCGTGGCACTTGACCACTGAGCCACATCTCCAGCCCTATTTTTTTTGTATTTTTAAAATTTAGAGACAGGGTCTCATCTCACTGAGTTGCTTAGTGCCTCATTTTTTTTTTTTTTTTTTTTTTAACTGAGACTGGCTTTGAACTTGTGATCCTCCTGCCTCTGCCTCCCAAGCTGCTAGGATTACAGGTGTGTGCCACTGTGCCTGGCTATTTTTCACTATTCTTTTTTTTTTTTTTTTTAATTTTATTAACCTTTCCATGCAGTTATTTTTTACTACTATGATTTTGTGCATCTTAAGTGTCCTCCCGCCCTTTACAACCTTCTTTTATTTTAGTCCCCTTTCTTCAGACTGCCGGTCATCTGGACCTGTTGCCTGCCCGTGTGCTGGACTGCTTCTGTAGCATTTGCACATTGCTGCTTCTGTTCCTAGATCTCCTTCCTTCCCTGAGTTACTTCCCTGTTAAAAGGAGTATGTTCTTCATATAAAAATCTGGGAATGATATGTAGTATGGACATTTGAATTCTTGTTTATTGGAAAAGTCCTCACTGGCTTGTATAGTTGGCTGGTATTATTTTACCTGAGCTCAACTAAGTTGAGCATGATTTTCCCTCAGAGCTTAGAAGCTTCACTCCATGTCTTTTGGTGTCCATTGTTTTGGATGAGGAAAGGTCTGACACAGTGTGATTCTCATTTCTTTGTGGGTCATGTCTGTTCATTGTTGAAGCTCTTGAAAGGGAGTTTTTCCAAGATGTCTAGATATGGTTCTTTGTATTACAGTATATGGAAGCCTCATTCTCTTCAGTTTTTAGAAATAATTTTTCTTTTCTTCTTCCTCCTCCTCCTCCGAGAGAAAGAGAGAGACAGGGTCGGGCTGTGGCTGTTGCTCAGTGGTGGAGCACTTGCCTCGCATGTGTGAAGCCCTGGTTTTAATCCTCACACATAAAATAAATAAATAGAATAAAGGTATTGTGGGAAGAGAGAGAGAGAGAGAGAGAGAGAGAGAGAGAGAGAGACAGACAAACAGACAGACACACCTCCTTCTGTTGCTTTGGCTAGCCCTGAACACTTGCCTCTTACTTCTTGGTACTGTGGATTGAATCCAGGGGTGTTTTACCAATGAGCCAAATTTCCAGCCAAATCTCCAGGGGTGTTTTACCAATGAGCCCCAGCCCCAGCCCTCTGTTCTTACTTTAATTTTGTTTTGTCATCAGATTAAACATTTTCAAGAATGGTCCTTTCCTTCCTACCACCCACTTAAATGTCCATTTCCATTTTATAGATTTATAATCTAATTTATTTATTTATTTATTTTTATTGATTATTTAAAACATTACATAGCTCATGATATATCATCTTTCATACATTTGACTCAAATTGGGTTTTGAACTCCCATTTTCACCCCAAATACAGATTGCAGAATCACATCTGTTACATATTCACATTTTTACATAATGGCATATTAGTGACTGTTGTATTCTGCTACCTTTCCTATCCCCTACTATCCCCCCTCCCCTCCCCTCCCCTCCCATCTTCCCTCTCTACCTCCTCTGCTGTTGTTCAATTCTCTCCCTTTTTTCCCTCCCCCTTGCCCCTCATAACCTATTATAATTTTATGTATCATTGAAGGTCTCCTAGCATTCCCATATGCTTTCCCTTCTCTCTCCCTTTCTCTCCCCCCATTCGTCTTTGTTTATTGTAGTCTTTTCCTCATGCTCTTCCTTCCTGTTCTGTTCTTAGTTGCTCTCTTTATATCAAAGCAGACATTTGGCATTTGTGTTTTAGGGCTTGGCTAGCTTCGCTTAGCATAATCTGCTCTAATGCCATCCATTTCCCTGCAAATTCTATGATTTTGTCATTTCTTAGTGCTGCATAATACTCCATTGTGTATAGATGCCACATTTTTTTTATCCATTCATCTATTGAGGGGCATCTAGGTTGGTTCCACAGTCTAACTATTGTGAATTGTGCCGCTATAATCATTGATGCAGCCGTATCCCTATAGTGCGCTCTTTTAAGGTCCTCAGGGAATAGTCCGAGAAGTGCGATAGCTGGGTCAAATGGTGGATCCATTCCCAGCTTTCCCAGGAATCTCCATACTGCTTTCCAAATTGGCCTCACCATTTTGTAGCCCCACCAGCAGTGTACAAGTGTATCCTTTTCCCCACATCCCCGCCAACACTTATTGTTGTTTGACTTCATAATGGCTGCCAATCTTACTGGAGTGAGATGGTATCTTAGGGTGGTTTTGATTTGCATTTCTCTGACTGCTAGAGATGGTGAGCATTTTTTCATGTACTTGTTGATTGATTGTATGTCCTCCTCTGAGAAGTGTCTGTTCAGGTCCTTGGCCCATTTGTTGATTGGGTTATTTGTTATCTTATTGTTTAATTTTTTGAGTTCTTTGTACATTCTGGATATTAGGGCTCTATCTGAGGTGTGGGGGGTAAAAATTTGTTCCCAGGATGTAGGCTCTCTATTTACCTCTTTTATTGTTTCTCTTGCTGAGAAAAAACTTTTTAGTTTAAGTAAGTCCCATTTGTTTATTCTTGTTATTAACTCTTGGGCTATGGGTGTCCTATTAAGGAATTTGGAGCCCGACCCCACAATATGTAGATCATAGCCAACTTTTTCTTCTATCAGACGCAGTGTCTCTGATTTGATATCTAGCTCCCTGATCCATTTTGAGTTAATTTTTGTGGATGGCGAGAGAAAGGGATTCAATTTCATTTTGTTGCATATGGATTTCCAATTTTCCCAGCACCATTTGTTGAAGATGCTATCCTTCCTCCATTGCATGCTTTTAGCCCCTTTATCAAATATAAGATAGTTGTAACTTTGTGGATTAGTCTCTGTGTCCTCTATTCTGTACCATTGGTCCACCTGCCTGTTTTGGTACCAGTACCATGCTGTTTTTGTTACTATTGCTTTGTAGTACAGTTTGACCTCTGGTATCGCTATACCTCCAGATTCACACTTCCTGCTTAGAATTGAATCTGAAAACATCAATAAGAGTTTTCTTTAAAGTAGTCTTGCTGCTTACCTGAATGCTCTAGTGTAATTTTGTTGTTTATTTTGGTCTCATTGAAATTATAGTCTTTTAATCAGATATCTACTGATCCTTGGTTATCTCTCAGACTGAGAATTAGTAGAAGGGTTCACAAGAAGCTCTTAGTGGGAATTAATGACTATCCAGCTTTACTTAGGCAGAAGCGATGTGTTCTGACATTTATCAGTCAGTTGTTTTATCCCAAAAGGCCAGCTTCCATTCCAGGTTCACTGGAACCCTCTCTGTGGCTCATATTTCTTCAGAAGAGATTGTTCTATTTTATTATTATTTTTTAAATAATATTTTTTCTTATTTTTTAAAAAGCATAATTTAAATGGTTTATTATTAAAGGAAGATAAATGTTTCTTGGATTTGCTATTTGAACAAATCAAATATGGTTCGCTCTGCTTTTAAGCTGTATTACATTAAAAAAACTATGAGTAGCTAGACATTTGTTTTGGGTGGAAGTATAAAAGGAGCTTTAGGTTGTGAATGAGGTGGCTGGGTGTTTAGGAAATCAAGGGCTGGGGTGGGTGTAGCTCAGTTGTAGAGTGCTTTCCTTGGTTTACATCTCACAGATAATTATAGGTAGCTACTTTGTACCCTTGACTTTCTGTTTGTAGATATACATATGTACTAGTAATAATTTTTACAGTAATCGAATAATATAACTTTTGTCACTTCACACTTATTTTGGGTATCTTTCCCTTTTAGTATTTATACAACTACCTATTTCATTTCTTTCAAAATCCATCTAGTGATATGAGTCAAGTGCCTACTTTATACCAAGGGCTGTTTTGTTTTGTTTTTTTTTTTAATATTTATTTTTGTAGTTGTAGTTGAATACAATAACTTAATTTTATTTATTTATATGTGGTGCTGAGGATCAAACCCAGGGCCTTGCACGTGCAAGGCGAGTGCTCTACTGCTGAGCCATAACTCCAGCCCCCCAAGACTGTTTTATAGGCTTTTATTTATTTAGTTTTTTTTGTGCTGCTAGTGATTGAAATCAGGTCCTTGCAAATCACTGAGCTACATCCCCAGCCCTCCAAGGACTGTTTTAGATGGTGGAAATTCAGTGGTATGTAAAGGAGACCAGCTCCTGCTCTCATGGAACAACAATTTATAGGTGAGAGAGACAAAATGAATGTATTCCTAGTAGTTAATTTCAAATAGTAAGAAATGCTCTCAAGAAAATAAAATGTGGTAATATATTGATAATGCCTGTTAATTTTCTGAGAGATAGTAATACATGTGGCTAGGGTTGTCAGGAAGATCTGTATGATTCAATGATGTTAAAATAGACTTGAAGAGGCAGTTGTGAGAAATTTTAGGAAGAACACAGTTCATTGTGAATGCTCTAAAGCAGAATGAGCATGTTATACTCAAGGGACCTTCCCATCCTCTGAAATAAAAGCCTGGTGTTATTGGACAATGAGGAGAGCTTAGATCATGTTTGGGAGGTACACAGGGGCCTGATCATATAGTGCCCTGCACGCTGTGGTAAGGAGCTGGGATTTTATCAGTGCAGCAAAAGCTCCTGGAGGGTTTTAAACCTAGGGACCAATTAGGTTGTCAAGTCATCTTGGCTGGTAAGACTTATAGTAGGATAGTAACAGAGGAGAAAGGTGACCACAGAGTGTTTAGAAAGCTACAGTGGCAAGATCTGCTAAAGAATTTGGTGAGAGGAGTGTGAAGGAAAGGAGAATTAAAATTGTCTTCTAGATTTTTAGCTTTGGCAGCTGGGTGGACAGTAGTGTCATTTAATTTACCATTAGTCTAGTAGAAAAACAGGTTTTAACTTAGATTGGAAGCTCCCTAATTAATCATTTCCCTATTTATAGTCATTTAGTTGCTTTCAGTTTTACTGCTTGAATAATTGTACATGTGGAAATATTCTAGAAGATAAATTCCTATACATAAAATTCTCTCCCCCAATGTAGCACAGTGGTAGGTTCTTGACAAGGATGCATGAGGCCTTGGGTTTGATCCCCAGCACTAGAGGAAAAAAAAAAGTGGGTTTCAGGATTTGAAGGGTACTGACCAGTTGCCCTCCTGAAATGAGGTGTTCATTTGGATTCCCATAGCAGGGCATGTCTTTTTCCTGATGTCCTCACCAATAGCATGTACTTATGGGAGAGGAAGGGAATGGTTGCAGTCAGTGAGAGTTTTAGTAGAATTTTTTGTTTACTAAGTCATTTTGTATCCTTTTCCCAGAACAAAAATCAGCAGTTATCTTTTAGTGTCCCCAAAGTCATAGCATGTCTGTGGCTGTAGTTTCTTTCAGTACCAATCACATAGCTGTTAGTTACAGCTTGAGTGATTAAAATGAAGCCCTTCATAATGATTATGGTAATTATAATGAAAATAAAAATGATAGGTTATTCAGTATATATCAGAAACTACTCTAAGTGCTTCATATGTACTGTATTAATTCTAGAAACAACAATCTAGAAAGTAAATACAATTGTTATCTTCATTTTTCATGTGAGAAAGCCAATACAAAGACTTGTACTATTTTTTTTTCCTTGGTGGTGCTGAGGATTGAATCCAGGGCCTTGCACTTACTTGCTAGGCAAGTGCTCTATCACAGAGCTACAACTCCAGCCAAGCTTCTGCTAATTTTTGGATTGATTTTTCATTTTTATCTATTTCTTTGTCAGAGTATTTCTTTTTTGTAAGTTTGGCCTTGTTGCTTGAATACCTTTGTCTTTCTCTGTGGGTCATGACATAAACACTAAACAAGTGGCAAAAACAGGCACAAATGGAATAAAGAACATATTACAGAACATGCTTAGTGGGGCAGGATGATTTTGAGTTTTGGCTGGTATGTTTGTAGTATGTGGGGGTCTGGTCATTAGAAGCGCTCAGCTTCAAATCCTACCCTTTCTCTTAGTAGCTATTTGATTTGGGGCTGATCATTGGTCTTTGTGATAGTTCCTCAACTTTAAAAGGGGCTGACATTAGCACCCATTCTGTGAGGCTGTTCTGAGCAGTGGATAGTGCTTGTGAAGCTGACCACCAGAGGTACCACCTTGTTAGGAGCAGTGACTGCTGCTGCCTAAGTGAACCGTCTTGTCTAGCACTCGGAGCCATGAGGAATATGGAACATAGACTGTCACACTTTTACTGAGTTGTATGTGTTTGTGCATTAAAGAAAAACAGTGCCTCTTGGGTTTCAGGAGTCATGTTAAATGGGATGTTCACGTACCATCTTTTAAGGTTTTGTTGAGTGATGTTATTTCATGATTATTTTAATTTGTGTGCATTATAATTGAGTCAAATTGAGTGTATTGACACTGGTTTATTTTCCACTGATTTTATTATTATTATTATTATTTTTTTTTTCTGCAAATTGCCTACCTACCTTGCCCTGTGTGAGGTATCTCTTGGCTTCCAGTGATGGAATCCTTAATTATAATGGCCCAAACAGTAAGTAATCTTTTACCTCATGTACTCAGAAGACTAGGTAGAATTCTGTGGCTCAGGGATCTATATGCTTTTCCCTTTTCTGCTTTTTTCATCCCCATCTTATTGTTGATGGTTGCTGGATAAATTGTTCAACTACTCAGCACCTACAGTGCCAGACAGTGTTCTGTGGCATGGAAACGCAGCAGCAAGCAAAACAGACAGTGCTTGGTGGGGGTGAGCTCAAGACAGCTTGACAAGTAGGTGAAACTATGTCAGGAGTTGTTAAGTACTGTAGAGAGAAATAAAGCTGGGAGGGGATGGGAAGGGTGTGTTGGGGAGGGAGAGTACAGAGGCAGGGCTGTGGGGAAGGCATTTGAAGCACAGAGCAGTATGTGCAAAGGTTCTGTGCTTGGTTTGTTCATAGAACTGAAAGGAGAGCCCTTGTAGTGGGAGCCTTGGAGGGAGAGTCAGAGAAGTTGCAAGGAGTCTGTCATGAAGGGCCTGGCAGACTTGTCATGAGGTCTTCCGTTTTACTCTGGGTGAGAGGAGATACTTGTGAGGCATTTGAGTAGAGGAGTGACCATATTTAAGACTCTGAAAGGCTTATACTGTTACGTTGAGACTAACAATTGCATGTAATTAAATACATAAATAAATAAAGATTATGTCCTTCTACAACTAAAAATAAGACTCTGAAAGGCTTATACTGTTACGTTGGCATGTTAGTTCAGGGTATTGTCAGCAGCCAGGTGAGGGGTGTTTTAGAAGAAGAGGGGTCAGAGGAGTACTTCTGCAGGTTTTTAGGTAGAGCTTAGAGATCCTTTGAAGGGTTGGATTGGGGGGGGGTGGGGGGGCACGTGGAAAAAAAGTGTTTGTAGTTCACACCAGATTTCATTTGGAACAAAGAGCTCTCCTTGAAGCCCTCAGCAGTTTTCCTCAAACACCCTAGTGATTGGTCATACATTCATGTCCTGGGTGTAAGTGACCCTGGGAAAGGGTCTGTCCTTTCAGCTTCATACAGGAAAGGGGACTCGGTCCACAGGGACAAGTAGTTGAGGGGGAGGAGGGATGTAGGTTAGGTGACTAACAGTGGCTTATGTCCATTTTTCTGTTGGGTTGGTCGTAATCCTTCTAGAAAATAAATAGTTATTATAATGGTTTCAAATATTTCTAATCCATATTTTTCCCCCTCTGAGATTAGTTTGTAAATTTTGAAATAAATGAATCAAAGTTTGCGAGTAGGGCCAGGCAAGTGCAAAATCCAACGCATAGTTTATAGTTAGTTTTTACTACTCTCCATGCAAGTGTCATTTTAACCTGAGTAACTAGTCATTCTTTATTTTTAGCTCAATTTCATTCTTTAATGATATTGAAATTACATTTTCATATTAATTATACTGGATCTTTCATTTCCTAGGTAATATTTTAGATGGTAGTGACTAATTTTTTAAATACATATATTTACTTTTTTATGTGGTGCTGAGGATTGAACCCAGTGCCTCACACATACTAGGTGCCCTCACTGAGCCACAACCCCAGCCCTGACTCGTCACTTTTTATAAACTATCACTGTTTGTCTGATAGGGGCAGTAGTGTTCTGCCTCTGCACCCCTCAACCTCTCTGTTGTTACTGCCTTCCAGCAGTGAAGATGTGCAGTTTCACATGAGGCAAATTCTTCAGGGAGGGTTTCTCTTTTAGTTTCTTCTGGCTTATCTCTTCATTAGTTATTCACCATTGACATTTCTTCTCCCCACTCTTTTTCCTTGACCAACTAGGTGGATATCTGGGTTATTCTACAGCAAAGGATTTTTGTTTCATTGCATCTGTCATACATCCTTCAGTGGTGGGAGGAAGGCAGTGTGTGTTTTTCTATTTTTAGTTGTAGATGGACATAATATCCTTATTTACGTATTTAATTAATTTTTTTAACATTTATTTTTTAGGTGTAGATGGACACAAAACAATGCCTTTATTTTTATGTGGTGCTGAGGATTGAACCCGGGTCCTGCCTATGCTAGGCGAGCGCTCTATTGCTGAGCTATAATCCCAGGCCTATTTTATTTATTTTTTATGTGGTGCTGAGGATCAAACCCAGTGCCTCACATGTGCTAGGCAAGTGCTCTGCCACTGACCCCAGCCCCAGCCCTGGCAATGTGTTCTTCGGGTTTTGGGTGGGCTTTCTTATCAGACTCCTGCAGAGCATTTGGGCCTCAGCTCCATTGCTGCTCAGCTGTTGGGACTGCTCACTTCAGTGCAGGACTCCATTCCTGCCCTATGGAGGTGTGCCGATTGGCAATTCTGACGTGAGGCAAGTTCCCTAACCCAGAGCCTTATAAGAGCTGATGCACTCAGGCTGCTAAGCAAGTGCCTTTGAGACATTTAGGGAGGATGATACACAGTTCCCACCTTTGGCCAAGGGCTGGTTCCTTACTTAGCTGGGTGATTGTGGGGAAATAGCTACAAATTACTGTAAAGGTTATTTTTTTCCTCCTCAGACTACACATTTTATTGTTAAGAAATTGTGAGTATAAGACTTTGGGCATGTATGAAATATGATATGTCAAGAGCTTTGTAATGTTGTGAACAACCAATAAAAAAAAAAAAATCTGCACACTACAATGATGCAGTCACATCAATGTTTATAACAGCTCAATTCACAATAGCCAAACTATGGAACCAACCTAGCTGCCCTTAAACACAGAAATGGATAAAGAAAATATGGTATATATACACAATGGAATATTACTCAGCCTCAAAGAAGAATGAAATTGTGGTATTTGCTGGTAAATAGATGGAGCTAGAGAATATCGTGCTAAGTGAAGTAAGCCAATCCCAAAGAACAAAATGCAGAATATTTTCTCTGATATGTGGATGCTAATTCACAATAAGGCAGGTGGCTGGGGAAGAATAGAGGTACTTTGGATAATACAGAAGGGAGGAAGGGTGGGTTGGGATATGGGGGTAGAAAGGATAGTAAAATGATAGTAAAATGGACATTATTACCCTATATGCATATATGATTATATGACTGGTGTAATTCTACATCATGTACAACCAGAAGAATAAGAAGTTATACTCCATTTATGTATGATGTGTCAAAAAGCATTCTACTGTCATGTCTCACTAATCAGAACAACAAAAAAGAATCCTAGCATGATGGCATCCTGTACTCAGACTTCTACTCTCCTGAACTGAGAAAATAAACTTCTTCTGTTAAAAAAAAAAAAAAAGACTTTGGGCAATTCCCACAGTTTTGTGGGTGCTCTGAGGCCTTGACTTCTTCTTCCTGCTGTAGATGGATAGGGTTGTAGGGCCAGATAGGTGGAGTACAGATAGGTGAGACACATTTATGCTCTGCATGGTAATTCAGTAAGCATAGCCAAAAGGGAAAATTAATTGAAGGCAAGTAAAAATATACATAGTTCTCTATTATCAGAGTGCTGACTTTAATATACTTGGTAGACTAGTAATTTCCAAGTTCCAAGTTCTCTGTGGAAAGTATCCAGTTGAGGTTTGTACCACTAATCCGAGTACCAAGAACTGAGTAGGACTATCACATTGTTAAGGCAGTGTTGGGAATCTGGTGTTACAAGGCTCAAAATGAATCCATATTTCCTTATGTCCTTTTTGGGGAAGGGTTGAATGTAGATTCAGGAGAAAAATCAGTTTAGTATGCATTCTATACTGTGTATTCTTTTTGATTAAAATTTGCCTAGAGGAATGTTTTTCCAAAAGAGTGGGGTTGTATAATGATGAATAAGGGTAATTTTTAATTGGGGTGGGGGTGTCCTGGGACTTAAACCCAGGAAGATTGTTTTTATTCTTAGTGAAGTTTGTCACAGACCAAAATTAAGGTGCTTAAATATTTCCTTATATTAGCCTTGCATTGTAATTTGCCTTTGTGACTCAGAGTTAGATTTGCAGATTTGAAAAGGCTACATAGTGGAAGCTGGGTGCAGTGGCACACGCCTGTGATCCCAGCTATTCTGGAGGCTGAAGCAGGATTGCAAGTTCAAAGCCAGACTCAGCAATTTAGTGAGGCCCTAAGCAACTTAGTGAAACTCTGTCTCAAAATAAAAAGGGCTGAGGATATGGCTCAGTGGTAAAGTGCCCCTTCGTTAAAATTCCCAGTACCAACCAACCAATCAACAAACAAAAGAGAAAAGACTACGTAATAATATAAATGGGTGTTTGCTGATCAGACTAGGGATTAAGTGTTAGTGGGTGGCCCAGACAGAAGAAATGGGGTAAGGAGAGGTGTCACAGAAGTGGGACATTGCTGGACTTGTTTGTAAAGTGTTCAGTATTAATAAAAAGGCAGCCTGCTGTATGCCATAGTTCTCACTTTCACGTCTGCCACTTATTCCAAGCCCTTCACTGATAAAGAGGGCTAGCACATTAACTTTTGTAAGTGATAAAGCCAGGGTTTTCCAGGTCTCTGACTCAAAGGTCTTTATTTTTTTCCTTTTATGCCCCTCTCTTTTTGAGAAGCCTTAAAATCTAGTTGGGAAATTAGAGAAACATACATATGGCAGTGTGTTAAAGGAAGTTCTAGGTTCCTTGGGAATAGTGACTGTAGTTCTTGAGTTAATGACTGCCTTATGTATCCAGGCAGCACATTGTACAGCATGTTTCTAATAAATGCTTGTTACTCGAGGGCACTTAGTATCAAACAGTGTGGCATTTTAAGACAAATAGACTTGGGTTTGAGCCTCCACTTTTTGACTTCCAAGCACATAAAATTGGCCACTTACTTCATCTCTACATGCTTGAGTTTCCCTATCTGAAAATGGGAGGAATGTTAATACCTGCCCGATCAAATTTTCAAGATGCAGTGGTAATGTGTTAGAAAACACATGATGATACCGTGTGACTACTGGTTTGTAGTTGCTGTAGTGACCCTTCTTACTGCAGCATGAGGCTTGCTCCTTACACCCTTGTGTGCTTTGTGACTTACTTCTGGCTCTCTAGGGGGCATTTTATTTTATTTGTAGAATGGACATAATATCTTTATTTCATTTATTCATTTTTTTAAATTTTATTTTTTATTAGCTACACATGATTTATTCATTTTTTATGTGGTGCTGAGGATCAAACCCAATGCTTCACATGTGGTAGGCAAGTGCTCTACCACCCACTGAGCCACAGCTCCACCCCCAGGGGCATGTTTAATGAAGTATTTTTCTCTAGTTTCTTTATGAACAGGTTGAAATTTGAAAATAACCATTTTAGCATAGTATTTCATTTAAAACGATAAATAATAAGATAATTTTTTTGTATGTGTGTCTGTGTTCAGAGTCAGGCACAGTGAAACGTAGGATATTATGTCGTTTTATAACTTTTATTTTAGATTTTAAAAAACAGATCAGAGGGCTGGAGATGTGGCTCAAGCAGTAGCGTGCTCGCCTGGTATGCGTGAGGCCCGGGTTTGATCCTCTGCACCACATACAAACAAAGATGTTGTGTCCGCCGAAAACTAAAAAATAATATTAAAATTCTCTCTCTCTCTCTCTCTCTCTCTCAAAAACAAAACAAAACAAAACAAAAAAAACCAAAAAACCCTAGATCAGCATAAAGATAAATGAAAAGGCCCACAATCCTACTGTTAGAAAATGCCTGCTAGTGTGAAAAAATTCCACACATATGACCAGGAAATTTAAATACCACACGGGAGAAAGCTTCTTTTGTTTGTTTGCTAGGGCTGTCCTAACAAAATTCTGCAGACTGAGTGGCTTAAATAGCAGAAACTTACTTTCTTTTTATTTTGGAGGCTAGAAGCCCAAGACCGAGGTGCCAGCAGAGTTGGCTTCTTTCCAGTCCTCTCTGCTTGGCTTTAGGTGGCTGCACCCTTGCTGTGTGCTTATAGGCCTTCCCTCTGTGTTGCTGGGTTCTGATCTTCTCTTCTTTTATAAACACCAGACACACTGGATTAGGGTGTGCCCCAACAGTTCCTGTTTAGTTTGGTTTCCTCCATATAGACCATCTCCAAATAAGTCATATGCTGAAGAGTTGGGTGCTAGGTTTCAACACTGGAATCTTGGGATACGATTCATACCTCACAGCTACATACAGTTTTATTTATGTATTTAAAAAAAAATTCCTGTCAGTATAGCTGTGGGCCGTGAATTTGTATAATTCAGGATGATTAAATGAGTTTATTTGGGCTCATTGTAAACAGTACTCATAGCAGCAAAAAAATTTACTGTGGAATTGTACCAGTTGAGGAAATAAGCCTGTATAGAAGCAGAGATGGAGTGTGTGTGTGGTGTGTGTGTCTTTGTGTATGTACCTAAATACTAATATATCAGAGCCTCTGTGTTATGGCTCAGATCTTGAATGTCTCCAGAGGCTTGTGTGATGCAGCAGCGCTCCGAGGTGGGCTTTGGGGATGTGATTGAATCACGAGGGCTCTGATATCTTTGATTGATTAATTTGTTGATGGGTTTATAATTGAATGGACTGGTGGCAGGTGGTCGAAACTGTAGGAAGAAGTAGGTCACGAGGGGCAGGGGCATGCCCTTGAAGGGAATATCTGGTCCCTGGCCGTATTCTCTCTCTCTGCTTCCCTGCTGCTACAAATGGAACAGGTTTCCTTTGCCACACTCTTCCGTGATGATGTTGTATTTTAGACAAAGGGAGTAGCACCTGTAAAGGCAAAAAATTTTGAAGGGATGCTGAGTAGTTGAATAAATTGGAGTGTAAAACATGAGAGGAGGAGGGCAGATGAGGCTGCTGGCTCAGCACAGACTGTGGCAGTAAGGGTCTTGGTGCTGCATGAAGAAGAGCCTTGGACTAAACTCATTGTAACATGAAAGAGGGGGAGTGGTGTCAGAATTGCCTTTTCAAAATACCTAGCTGGCCTAGGATGAAGGGTGTCAATGGAGGGAGATTGGAAGTGGCTAGGTGTTGGCAGGTGAGAGAGACACGAGTGCCTAAAAGACAGTTGGGGTGGTGAAGAGAGAGACAGCAGTCTCAGGTGAGGTTTCAGAGGTAGTGTTAATAGGAGTTACTCAGGAAGAGGAAGGAATGGGAATGTTTGAAGTTTTTAGGTGGTTGGAGCAAACCAGGAGAAGCCGCATGATGGCAGATTCTGTTTCAGATAAGTGTGAAGTTGCCTGTACTTCGTTCAGTGAAGATGGTCACTGGGCATTTGGTTATGTGGGTGGTGCGTGTGGAAGAGGGTCAGTGTGAAGGTAGATATTGGGGGAAGAGGACCATGTCCAGTGAAAAAACAGATTGAGGACCTTATTCCAGGGACCATCAGTATTTTCAAGAGTGGCCGGAAGGAAGCATTGAAAGAAGCTGAGAAGGAACAGCTCTAGAGGTAGGATGTAAACTTCTGGTGTGAACATACGTAATGTTAGTGGCATTTTGTTTTAGAGACAGCTGCAGAAGAAGGCAAAGGTAGTTCATAGTGTCTGATAGATTTGACTGTGTATTGTCAGTGAAACAGCTGGTTTGTTAACCACATTGCAGAGGGTTCAGTGGTGAATTAGAAATAAGAGAAAGCATAAGCACAAAAGATGGATCACTCTTTCTAAACAGGTTTGGCTCCAAGATAAAGTGTATAATGTCCACAGAGGAAGGAAGCAGTGTCAGGAATTTTGGACCTTTAGAGGCAAGTGAAAGGACTGGGGATAGTGGCAGGAATGGTAGTGGTGGGGAGAGGTTAAAGGTAAATAAGGAAAGAGGGTAGTTTGGAGTAAGGGTTGAGGTGGGAGTACAGGTGGAAGGATGGCAAGAAATGCTCCTGGCAAGTGCATCAGCATGGGTAAGGGGACACTACCACTTGTAGTTCTTTGATATAAAAATTATGCCACTATGAATATTTTAGTGAGTTTTAGTTTTTATTCTTCTACCAAGTGATTTTCTTGGACAATCTCTTGAGTGTGAGTTGAAAGATATTTCCAGGGGCAAAATGTATTCTGGTAATAGGGACTCCACATTTGGTCTGATTTTCAGTTATATTAACGTAAGAAAGGCTGAATGAGAGGCTCTGCTACTCAGCATTAACTCTTTTCTGGTAACAAGAAAGGCTGAATGAGAGGCTCTGCTACTCAGCATTAACTCTTTTCTGGTAACAGGGAAAGAATCTAGTTTTCTGAATCTTCCTGTTACACAGAAGTATAACAGGAATGATACTTTGTTATAGTATCCCTTTTTACAGGGATACTGTAACAAAGTGCCACAAACCATATAACTTAAGAAACAAAGTTTACTCTTTTACAGTCTGGAGGTTAGGTGTCCCGGAGTGAAATTGTTGGCATGACTGGTTCCATCTGGAAATTCTGAGGAGGATCTGTTCTGTGCCTGTCCCCTTGCTTCTGGTAGTCGTCAGCATTCCTTGGTGAACCTTGGCTTGCAGCTGCATGATCTGCTGCCCCTGTCAGGTGTCCATCTTCCTCATGTGCTTGTCTTCAAATTTCCCTCTTATGGTGGATTTGGGGATTGCCCTATTCCATGATGAGCATATCTTAACCGTATCTTAAAAACTTTATAAATTATCAGCGACCCTGTTTCCAAAAAAGGTTGCATTTCTTAGATTCTGGATGAACATGAATTTTGGGGGGACATTCTTAAACAGTAGTTTTAGAATGTGAATAAATTTCATGCATTATCTAAAGTTGTATAGAGTGTTTTACCTATGGAATTTTTAAAGCAGACTCATTAGCATTTTTAATTTATTCAGCTCTTAAGTCTCTGTGATTAAAATTTCTTATTAATTTTAAAAATTGTGATCATTTCAGGTAAAATTGACATTCAAATGAAGTTGAAATCAATTTCAGATGAAGTCCTGTCTATAGTAATACATCTGAATAATTTTATTTTTGTGCACAAGGATACCATTGTTATCAAGGAGAAATCATTGAGAATATTTTTCTGATCAGATAAGTAATGTCATTGTATGTTTTAAAGTAGATAGTTGTAAAATGATTATTGTTGGATTTTCCTTTGCTTCTGTAGGGAGGGTGTGTGTGTGTGTGTGTGTGTGTGTGTGTGTGTTTTCAGGGATGTGAAGGGGTAGATTTTAGTCATGTCTTGCTTTTTAAAAAAATGTACGAATGTTAAGCCTCATTCAGGTTTTTCTGCTATAGTATAGACCAAAGCTGTCTAGAACTTTCTGTTGTGTTGAAGATAATTTGTGTGTGTACATTAATCTACAGCTTGCATTTTGCATTTTGATATATTCTGAACATCTCTCTGTAAAACTCCCTCATGCTTTTAATGGCTGCTCTGTATTGTAGCCTGGATGGTTTTTCTCCATCATCATTTTTTTATTATTATTAAATTGTTGAGGGCCACAGCTGAGTCGGGATGACGCATGGCATTTTTGGCAGAACAGAGTGGTTGAGAGGTGGAGTGGTTGAGAGGTGACGCCAGCAAGATATTGAGATGATAATGGTTATGTTAAGCTGTGTATATTAGACCCCTGCTGTCCGCCTCAGCCTGCTACTTTGGAGTCCTTGCACTACTTTGGAGTTCTCTTGGGGATTCCCGGAAAGTTCCCATTGGTTGGGGAAGTGCCGGAGGAGGGATTTTCCGATTGGTGGTTCCTGAAGGAGCTGCAATGGCATTGAGAGAGTTCCCGGGGAGCGTGTGTGGAGTGTGCTGGTGGAGTTCAGAAATAAAGTTTGTTCCTGCTTCAGTGGCTCATGATTTGTGCCCAGCCAGACTGCGGCATTAAATAGTATTTATTTATCTGTTTTAGTGTATGATATGTATTAACTCAGTTGTCAAATATGGAAGATCATTAATTTCCAATTAAAATCTAATAAATGAAAGTCGACAGTACTCATTTTAAGATGTGAACCTCTTTATTAGACTTACTTAAATAAATCAGATTAATTTTCTTTCTTAAATTTTGGCTTAGTCTTGCCTCCTGAGTTTATATTTCTTTCTTGAATTAAAAGAAACTTATCAGAGTTTACTTTTATTCCAGTGAAACTTGGTTTTGAGTGATAGCACTAAATTTTAACAATCAGGCAGGTGTCTTATTTGTAACCAATCTTGGGTAAGTCATGTTTTTTAGAGGGAGAGGAGTGGGATGAATGTGGAAAGGAACATGTAAGATATTTTTTTCTTTTTTTCAAATAATTACTTATGTGGGCTGGATTAGATTGAACCATATAAAATTGCCTCTTTTTTAAGGGTGAAAATGTTCAAATGTTGTTATTTTTTTCCCCAGCTCATACAGGAAGCCTTAATTCAAGAAACTGGTGGGGAAGCAGTTAGTAAACTGAGTAAACTGATGTCCTGTAGGGAGGTACAGTTGAAGGTTGTACATTAGTGTAGGATTCCGTTTCAAGAGAAGGATAAGGACTACATTATATTATAGTTAATAATTTTTCCTAAACCATGTATTTTTTCATAGTGTGACTTTGTTTTATGACATTAAAAAAACACATTGATTGATTGATTGATTGATTTTTATGTGGTGCTGAGGTTTGAACCCAGTGCCTCAACTGTGCTAGGCAAGCGCCCTACCACTGAGCTTCAACCCCAGCCCCTGTTTTATGACATTTTAACATTGAATTTTCAATCCATCAGAAAGTTTCTCTTGCACAAACAAGTGGGTTTAAAAAAAAAATTTAGGGCTGAGGGTATAGCTCAGTGGCAGAATATGTACCAAGCATGCACAAGACTTTGAGTTCAACCCCCAGCAGTCCAGTACTCTCCCATCTGTGGATACTAATAAACCCCCTCAGATGTTCAAATCTCCTATATAAAATGACCTAGTATTTGCATATAACCTATACCCATATGCTTTATTTTATTTTTTGAGAAAGAGTCTCATTATGTTGCCCAGTGTGGTCTCAAACTCCTCGACTCAAGTGATCCTCCTCTCTCAGCCTCCTGAGTAGCTGGGATTACAGGTGTGAACCAGACATCCCCAGCATCTGTGCCCTTTAAGTATCTCTACAATATTTAAAACACATAATGCAATGTAAATGCTATGCAAATAGTCAATATAAGGTATTTCTTTAGGGAATAATGACAAAAAATGTCTACATGTTCAGTACAGATGCAGGTTTTCAGTTTGGCTGGTTTAATCCATGGTGTGGAACCCGTGGATACAGAAGGCTGATTGTAATTCATTTTGAATACTAGCGATTTTGGATTATCTTTACCCTAACTTTGCCCCAATTCTGTTAACACAGGCAATAAAAAAAATGTACTATGTTTCACTACCGTGCAGTTGTGTAAAATTATAGTTTAAGGAACATTTATCTTCATATACTTGAATTAAAATAACTAACTATGGGCGCTCAACAAATGCTATTTTGATGTAAGTGCTATAATATTATGTTAATGAATCTAGAATAGTGCTTAGGACATGGTAAGATCCTTAACAAATGCCATTTGATTTTGAATTGCCCTTTTTTCCTGAAGGCACGGAAACATTTGGGAATAAAGAGTAAAAATAGTTCCACAAACATGATGAAATTGGAACTCAAAATGAGAACTATTTAAAAATTCTAATACATTGGTTTTTCTAGTAAAATCACAGTTATTTGTTAAGTTAGAACTCAGTTTCACACAAAAGAGTGTACTTGGTTTTATCTAAATTTTATGTATCAAAATTTATCAAAATTCCATGATTAGGGCATACTTACTTTTTCCATTAAATGCATTTATTTGTAGATGTATAACTATATATCCACGTATGAATGAAATCTATCAAATCATATATTCATTTTAAAGCTTTACATCTTTTATCCCAACCTAGATATTTCACTTTTAAAAATGAAATTTAGGATTTAATCACTTTAAATGACTTTAAATCATAGCTATGTCTTTATTTTAAAGTATTCTAAAAGCATACACATGCATCATAAATACCATTCTAGCAGAAGATAGATGTCTCAAGCTCAATTTTGCTCCCAGAGGTGATCAGTGGGAACTTTCTTGTATTTCTTTCTAGTTGTTTTTGTCTTGTTGCTAAAACATGTTTATATGAATAGAAAAAAAAATGTAGACATTGATATGTATTTGTTTTTTTTTGAAAATAAGTAGAATTACAATATTGTAAATACTGTGTTTTAACAGTATGTTATACCTCTTTTAATAGCTTCATCTTAAGGTAGTGCGTGCAGTTCAAAAGTGATTGAAATAAAGTAATTTTTTCATTTATTGTATCCTGTTTAAAAATTACTAGTACTATAAAATTATGTTACCTGATTGTCAGTAAGAAGGAATGGCTCAGGTAAAAACAAACAGAAGTTGGATTAAATAATTAAAACCTGTGGGTGCACGGCTCATGCCAGTGATCCCACCTACACAGCTGACTGAGGTGGTTAAGTTGGTGCCCGGCCTTAGCAATTTAGTGAGATCCTGTCTCAAAATAAACAAACAAATAAAAGCAAAACAAAACAAAACAAAACAAAAAAAACCCCCAGAGGGCTGAGGATGTAGTTCAATAGTAGAGCACTCCTGGGTTCAATTCCTAGTACTGCAAACAGCAAAACCCATCCCAACCCTTTTTTTAAATGGCTATTTGTGAGGGTGAGGAAATGTAGTTTCTAACTTACATGATCTGAAAAAAATGTCTTATTCTGGGTTTTGATTGTGGTTCAGTGGTAGAGTGCTTGCCTAGCATGTGTGAGGCACTAGTTTTGATTTTCAGTAAACCCCCCACACAAAATAAAGGTACATTGATAACCAAAAAAAATATATATATTTTTAAAAAAGTTACATCTCTTATCTGTGGTAGAGGCCCACTTACACTTTTGGGGACTAATTATCTTGATCTACTTTAATAGTATTCTGTTGTTCTTGTGGCAGACTAACGACGTGTTTTTAAAATTTGTTTTTAGATGTATGGACCTTTATTTTACTCATTTATTTATATGTGGTGCTGAGAATCGAACCCAGTGCCTCACACATGTTAGGCAAGTGCTCTACCACTGAGCCACAGTCTTAGCCCCCTAACTTAATTTTGTTAAGGATACTTAACAAAATTCTACATTTAGAGTGTCCACTGTTAAGTTAGAAATCCTGGGTCCATTTGCTGGTTTTACCATCTAGAACGATACTTAGGAGCTTGGGCTATATAGTAACCCAGTGCTGGTTCAGATCCTGACTCCACTATAGAATCATTATCTATGACCTCTCTGTGCTTCAGTTTCCCCTTCTGTGAAGTGGGAATGATTGTTGTGCTGAGTGCATGAACCTGGCTGTGTTAGTTGAAGCTATGCTGGCTGAGGTCTCCTGCTCACCACATTAACAGCTCAGTCAAACTCTGTGCTCAGCAACATGTGACAGAATCAGAGGTTGCCCAAGGCAGATAGGGAGAGAGGAGGTGAGGGATTGCATGGGATTTTGGGGACAAGATTTGGGAGAGGTAAAGAGGCTTCTGTTCTTTTCCACATTTCATTGTCTAGTATTCAGTCACATGGAAGGGAAGTTGGGAAAGGTATCTAATTGTGTGCCCAGAAGGAAAGGAAGAGCCAGCCAATCTGCCACAAGTGTTTGGCACAGAGCCTAGCAGATTTCTGAAATCCTTAAGCAAGTCAATTCACCTCTCAGGGTCTGAGTTTCTGTCTTAAAGTTGGGATTATAGGAATTTACATGATGCTGTTAAAGGAGAACTGTATAGTACAACCGTCTTAGGAAAGTTCCCATAAAGACTATGAGTGTCTTTTTTTCCCCTCAATGTGAGGAAACTCAGGCACATGAGTCCTGGAGCTAGTGTTTGGACCAGTAGTCTTGGTGTTTATGCATGGTCAGTACCTTAATGCTGCTGAAGGTTCTGTGTGAGCTCATCTTCAGTTAGCTCTATTTGTGTGCTCATCCAGGATTTTCCCTCTGCTGGTGCCTTTTCTTCAGCAGAGGTCTTTTTTTTGTGCTAAATTCTTTCACATTGCTTCTACTTCCATCCGTGTTCTTCTGTTTCCTTCTACTCACCTTGGTATTCAGTAGGTTATGGTCCCTCCTTTTTTCTTTCTACTCCCATTTTAGAAAACTTTTTATTTTTAAAGAAGATTTGCCATATGCAAATAAAGGATCCCTGAGTACAGTAGAGGGTGCCCGCCCTGCCTTGTTCTGTTTGTACTCTTCCCGACTCTTGTGTTATGTACTCTTCCTGACTCTTGTGTTAGTTTGAAACAAATTTCAGGCATAATATTGTATTCTCATTTAAAATACTTGAGAATGTTAAAGACTCTTAAATAAAACTAATGCCAATATCATATTTAAAAATAATTGATAGTTAAATCCATAATCTAAAATATTAACTGTTCAGATAAATAGTTGTCTAAATTTCTTTAATAATATTTTGTTTGAGTCAGGGTTTGAATAAGGCCTAATATTGTGATTAAGACTCTCTTAATCTATAGGTTACTACCTTCCTTTTAATTCTTGTAACTTGTTAAAAGAAAGGTTCGTTTGTCCCATGGAATTTCCCATAGTCTGGATTTTGCCGACTGTGTGTCTGAGGTTTAACATCAGGCTTATCCATGGTGTCGTCGTTCTCTGTTGTCCATATTTCCAAATGAGTAATAAGAATCAGAGGCTTGATTTTTTTTTTTTTTTAAATGATTGTCTTAACTATATTCTCAGGAGCACATAATACCGGGCTCTTTCTGTTTTTGACACTGACAGCAGTTGAAGACCAGTACCTATACGCATTCGTTCAAAGGAGTCTAAAATGATTGAGGTTCTAACACTGTCATTCCTGCATATTATTCATTAGAATACTTTTTTACAAAGAGAAAAATCAATGTCATCTCTTATTTCATTGTGTAATTGATTTTCTAGTGTGTTTGACTTTTGCTGCTTCTTTACTTTCTAAAAAAATTTTTTTGGTATTAGGGAATTGAACCCTGGAGGGCTTAAACACTGAGCCACATCCCCAGCCCTTTTTATTTTTTATTTTGAGACAGGGTCTTGCTAGATTGCTTAGTGCTTTGCTGAGGCCAGTTGTTTAATTTATTTATTTTTATATGGTGCTGTGGATCGAACCCAGTGTCTTACTTGTGCTAGGCACTAGTGGTACATGGCAGGCGATGTACCACTGTGCTAAATACTACCCCTGCCTCTGAATAGTCTTTTGTTGGACATGGAAATGCCCCCTTGTTCTCCAATCTCAGAGAGTTAAAAACAATGCACAGATGAATATTCTTAGAACTTAACCTTTGTATACTTTATTATTTACTCATGATAAACATTAAAAGCTGAGGTTAAATTCCTGGACCAAAGGTGTACAGATTTTAATGACTTTTAATATTGACAAATCTCTATAGAAGAATAGTACCAATTTGTACTTTGACAAATAATATATGACTATATCTGTTTACCTATTCTTTGCTGAGTCTGGGAATTGTAATTTTAACAAAATACTTAAAAAAGGATCGAAAATTGGCCTAGAAATGCAGTCATCCTCTGTTTTGTCCCCAAATTCTGCTTACAAATAAATTGATCATAATTTTAGCTGAGTATGAAAGTGCTAGCAAAATTGAAATGACAAGTTCATTTCCAAATAAAATAAATAGCCTGTGAGTCACAGATATTGGGGTGGGATGGCCACAGGGCAGGTGGCAGCATTAGAGATGACTCCAGGGTGTTATGGTAAGTGTTTGAAAACATGGTAGATTTGAAGGGTAAGATGAGTTCAGAGAGGTAGAAAGGCAGATGTTCTAAGTGAGGACCATGGCATGAGCCAAGGAGGTAGTCTCATGTTTGAAGAACTGTGGGCAGGTCAGGTTTCTGAGTTGATCCCACACTGCTATTATGAGTTTAGAACATGTCATTTTTTCTGAATAAAATCTGAATAGTTTTTGAAATCTCTGATCTGGAAAGATTGTGTGTTTCAGAAATAAGTCATTTTGAGAGAAAGGATAGTTCTTAGGGGAGGAATGGGAAAAAGAGTTGGAAGGGTAGACTGGTCATTAAAAAAAGACCTGCATTGGAGGAGTTGGGTTCTTAGTTGGTGTTCTGTAGGCAACCTTACAGATTTCTTTTTTTAAACCTATGGATTTTTGATCATGTGGAAAATGCTTTGTTAAGGTAACTTGAGGGGACAGATAGTCAGAGATAAAGAGACCAGTGAGTGAAATGTTTTGAGTGATGGCACCAGGAACCAAAAGGAGCATGTGGGAGGGGCCATGCAAAGGGAAAGAACTGGAAGAACACTAATTTCACTGCTCCAAAGACCACAAAAGGAATGCTCACACATTACTAGAAGCTTTTGGCCTAAAAGTTTTAAGAACAATAGATGTCAGGAGGGGAAGGTAGTTTAGATTCTAAAAGTTATTACAACATCTAGCTTAAAGTATTGTTTTTAACCAGAATTCAAGGTTTATGGTATTTTTTAGTCCCAGTTGCCAAATTATTTAAATGGTGTTATTCATTTCTTAAGATATTTCGAGGCCTTGGTTCTTGAGAAAAAATGGAACCAATATTTATTAACATTTATTGTGGAAGAGAGAATAGGAATGTGATGCGGTAAAGTAGGGTTTCTCAGCCTTGATAGTGTGGACATTTTGGTTAGCTGACTCCTTTTGGGGTTGGTGTCCTCTGAATTATAGGACCTTTAGTAGCATCTCTGAACTCTGCCACTACATAGTAACACCCTGTATCCCCTGTTGTGACAACCAAGAATGTCTTCAGACATTGCCAAGGTCTCACGGGGACAATCCCTGCCCATTGAGAACCACTGTTCCAGAGTACAGCATCAGAACCACCAAATAGCAGTTATTGGTATGCCTAGAACAGTGCCTAACATAACACTCAAATATTTGTTGAATAAATGAATAGTCATTGGTCTGTGAATTTAAAACAGAACAAAACTCTGGTGACTGACTGTGTAAGTTGGTTTACAACAAAGCGGGACATCCCATTGAACAACTCTTCTAGATTTCATTTTCTAATCTGGATTGTTATACTGATGAGTCTAACTTTTCTTGAGAGAGAGAGAGAGAGAGAGAGAGAGAGAGAGAGAGAGAGAATTTTTTAATTATTTATTTTTTAGTTTTTGGCGACTACAACATCTTTATTTGTATGTGGTGCTAAGGATCGAACCCCATTGCCGCGCGCATGCCAGGCGAGCGCGCTACTGCTTGAGCCACATCTCCAGCCCCAAGGCTAATTTTTCTAAATGTGTAACTGATTCTAATTTTTTGTTGTTTTAAAACTTTTTAGAACCTCTTTGCTGAACTGTGTTCATGTTTTTTAGTTTGGGGTTCAAGTCTTTTGCATATCTTGGGTCCATCTTTTCAAACACTTTACTGTCTTCCCATTGTGGTCGAATTTTATCTTCTTCATTGCCACTTGTCCAAGCCATTCTTGTTGCCTCCTTCCTCCCCTCCCTTTTCTCACTTCATCCCTTTTCTCACTTCACCTACCTATTTTCCTTTGTCAAAATTTCCCCTGCTTTTCTACTTGTTTTCTTTTTTTTTTTTTTAAGATTGTTCATTGACATAATTGTATTTATGGGATACAAGGTGATGTTTTAGTACATGTACACGTTATGGAATGATTATATTAAGCTAATAAACATCCATCATCTCACATATTTATAGTTTTTATGGTAATGAAAACATAATCTATTATTGGGCTGGGGATGTGGCTCAAGCGGTAGCGCGCTCGCCTGGCATGCGTGCGGCCCGGGTTCGATCCTCAGTACCACATACCAACAAAGATGTTGTGTCCGCCGAGAACTAAAAATAAATATTAAAAAAATTCTCTCTCTCTCTCTCTCCTCTCTCACTCTCTCTTTAAAAAAAAATAATCTATTATTATTGACTGTGATCACTATGCTGTGCAGTACATCTCAAAAACCTCCTCTCTGGTTCAGAAGTCTCCCTACATCTAGCCTCTGATAACCACCATTCTATTCTACTTTTCTAAATTATACTTTTATGAATTCCTCATATAGGAAAGAGCCATGTAGCCGGGTGCTGTAGTGAATGCTTGTAATCCAAGATTCTGGGAGTCTGATGCAGGAGGATCCCAAGTTCAAATTCGGCCTTAGCAATTTAGCAGGTTCTTAAGCAACTTAGTACCTGTCTCAAAATAAAAAATCAAAAGGGCTGGGGATGTGGCTCAGTGGTAAAGTGAGGTTCAATTTCCAGTACCAAATTGAAAAAAAAAAATGATGCATCTCATTCCTGAGATAGCCCACATCCCCCTTGAACCTGCTTTCCTAAGTAAATCTCTATCTGGGGTTGGGGGGAGAGGATCATCCGGTATTTATATTTGTCTTTCTGTGCCTGACTTTTGCCACTGACATAGTGTCTTCCAGGTTCATCATATTGTCATAAAGGGTAGGATGTCTAGCAGTGGGCCCAGTTTCATTCTTTTGCATGTGGACATCCTGTTTAACCAAAAGCCACATTTATTGAAGAAGAGACTGCTGCTTTTTCATTCTGTATTCTTGGCACCTTTGTCAAAGATCAGTTGGTCATAAATGTGTGGATGTATTTCTGGGCTCCCCATTTTATTTCATTGATCTGTATGTCTACTTTTTATTGCTAATTTTATACTCTTTTGATTACTATAGCTCTGTAGTATATTTTGAAATCAGGTAAATATCTTCTAATTTTGTTCTTGCTAAGATTGCATAACTATTCAGGGTCATATATGTTTTCATATCAGTTTTAGGATTGTTTTTCTAATTCTGTGAAAAATGCCACTGGAATTTTGATAAGGATTGCATTTAGACTATAGGTCACATTGAGTAGGATGGGAATTTTCACAATGTTAATTCTTCAAATTCATGAACAGAGGATACCTTTCCATTTGTTTGTGTTTTCAGTTTCTTTCATCATATATATAGCTGTATATTTTTTTTTAATTTTATTTTTTTGGATAGGATCTCACTAAATTTCCAGGTTGACTTCAAACACGCAATACTCTTGCCTCAGTATCCCAAGTTGCTGGAATTGCAAGTGTGCACCACTGTGTTCAGCTAGAATGTTCTATGTATAACCTCCTGTCATCTGCAAAAAGAAAGTTTTAGTTCTTTATTTCCAATTTCGGTGCCTTTTCTTTGCTTTTCTAGGTTTTCTGGCTAGGAATTCCAGTTCTATATTGAATAAAAGTGGTGAGAGTGTTATTTTCTTGTTCCCAATCTTAGAGGAAAAGTTTTGTTTTTCACTGTTGAGCATGGTCTTAGCTGTGGGCCCCAAATAGGTGGCATTTGTGGTACATCATATTTGTTGCTTTGTGCACCTGGAACAGTCCTTGCTTCATTGGTTGAATCCCCTGATGATGTGCTATTGAGTTTGTTTGTCAGTATTCTGCTGAAGATTTTGCATGTATGTTTATCAGGGATATATAATTTTAAATTAATTATTTTTTATTTATATATAACAGTGGGATGCATTACAATTCTTATTACATATATAGAGCATAATTTTTTATATCTCTGGTTGCATACATAGTATATTCACACCAGTTCGTGTCTTCATACATGTACTTTGGATAATAATGATCAGGGATATATATTTTTTTAAATATTAGTTGTGGTTGGACAGAATACCTTTTATTTATCGCATGTGCTAGGCGAGCACTCTACCGCTGAGACCCAGCCCCAGCCCCTCATCAGACATTGTCTGGCTTTTTACCCCCTAAATTTTGAAATCTTGCAGACTTGTTTTCTGCATGATTTATTATATTAGGAATCAGTCATCTTAGGATACATAGAACCTCACCCCCACATGTCAACTATTTCAAAATTGTCTCAGAGGTCCAGGAAGAAAGCCCAAGAAAAGTAAATAAAAAGTGCTTTGAGGGCTGGGTTGTGACTCAGTGGTAGAGCACATGTGAGGTACCGGGTTTGATCCTCAGCATCACATGGTAATAAATAAAAAAAGGTCCCCACCTACAACTATAAAGAAAATTTTTAAAAAGTGCTTTGAACTAAGTGACAATAAAAGCTTAAAATATCAGGATCTCTGGGATGAAACAGTACTCAGATTGAAAGAAGCTAGAATAACAAATTATTTTCAAATTATATAGTAGAAAGGAAAAAAATAAGAATAGGGGCAGAAATATATGAAATAGGCAAAAAATAATACAGCTAAAATTTGATAGAAATCAGTAAGTCTAATCAAGAAAAAAGCAAGAACATAAAAGTTAATATAAATGGACAGAGCTATCAAAATAACCTTACAGATGCTAAAAATATATTAAGGCAATATTACAGTTGTATGTCAACATAAGTGATACATCACATGGTCTGTATTGGAGAAAGATCTCTTTGGTGCTGAGAAGAAAGTCTATTTGGTCATCGATCGATGAAATATTCTATGTATGTCTGTTAAGTCTAAATTATCAATTGTATTTTTTACTTCTATAGCTTCTTTGTTTAGTTTTTGTTTGGAGGATCTATCCAGTGGTGACAGAGGCATGTAAAGTCACCCAATATTATTGTGTTGTGGTCTATTTGATTCTTGAAATTGAGAAGGGTTTGTTTGATGTATGTAGATGCTCCATTGTTTGGGGCGTAAATATTTCTGATTGTTAGGTGTTGTTGGTGTATAATTCCCTTAAGCAGTATGAAATGGCCTTTTTTGACCCTTCTGATTAACTTTGGTTTAAAGTTCACTCTATCTGATATGAGGATAGAAACCCTTTCTTATTTCCATAGGCCATGTGAGTGATATGTTTTTTCCCAGCCTTTTACCTTCAGTCTCTGGGTGTCTTTGCCTATGAGGTGAGTTTCTTGAAGACAGCATATTGCTGGGTCTTGTTTCTTAATTCAGTCTGCCAGTCTGTGTCTTTTGATTGATGAGTTTAGGCCATTGACGTTCAAGGTTACTATTGAGATACGATTTGTATTCCTGGTCATTTGGGTTTATTTCTACTTTTTAATTTGAATTAGTTTCTCCTTTGATTGACTGTTCCTTTAGTGTGGTTTCTCCCTTTCCTGGTTTTCACTTTTTTCTTTTTCTTTTCATCTTCATGGAATATTTTGTTGAGAATGTTTTGTAGTGCAGGCTTCTAGTAAAAATTTCTTTGATTATCATGGAAGGTTAATTTCATTTTCAAATCTAAAGCTTAATTTTGCCAGATGTAGGATTCTTGGTTGGCATCCATTCTTTTTCAGAGCTTGGTATATGTTGTTCTAGGCCCTCCTAGCTTTGAGGGTCCGGGTTGAGAAATCAGCTGAGCTCTGACTTGATTTTCCCCAAACGTAATCTTATATATTTTTTTCTCTCAAAGCCTTTAAAATTTTAACCTTATTCTGTATGTTAGACATTTTTGTTATAATGTACTTTGGTGTAAGTCCGTTGTAATTTTGTGTATTTGGGGTCCTGTAAACTTCTTGTATTTATTTTCCATTTCATTCTTTAGGTTTGGGACATTTTCAGATATTATGTCATTGAAAAGATTGTGTGTTCCTTTGGTTTGTATCTCCACACCTTCATCTATCCCATTAAATCTTTTTTTTTTTTTAAAGAGAGAGAGAGAGAGAGAGAGAGAGAGAGAGAGAGAGAGAGAGAGAGAGAGAGAGAATTTCTCAATATTTATTCTTTAGTTCTCGGCGGACACAACATCCTTGTTGGCATGTGGTGCTGAGGATCGAACCCGGGCTGCACGCATGCCAGGCGAGCGCGCCACCGCTTGAGCCACATCCCCAGCCCCCATTAAATCTTAAATTTAGTCTTTTTGTGTTATCCCATAATTCTTGGAAGTTCTGTTCATGGCTTTTTAACATCTTCTTACTGTGGTCAACTCTATTTTCAAGATTATATATTTTGTCTTCATTATTTGAGGTTCTGTCTTCCAAGTGATCTAGTCTGTTGGTGATGCTTTCCATTGAAAATTAAAAAAAAGATATTTTCTGGGCTGGGGATGTGGCTTAAGCAGTAGCGTGCTCTCCTGGCATGAGCGGGGCTCTGGGCGCTGGGTTTGATCCTCAGCACCACATAAAAATAAAATAAAGATGTGTCCGCCGAGAACTAAAAATAAATAAATATTGAAAAAAGTTCTCTCTCTCTCTCTCTGAATAAAGTCTATATTTATTTATTTATTTATTTTGAAATGAGAGAGAATTTTTTTAATATTTATTTTTTAGTTCTCGGCGGACACACGGTGGACACAACATCTTTGTTGGTATGTGGTGCTGAGGATTGAACCCGGGCCACACGCATGCCAGGCGAGCGTGCTACCGCCTGAGCCACATCCCCAGCCCAAAAGTCTATCTTTAAAAAAAAAATTTTTCTTAGTTGTAGTTGGACCCAATACTGCCACATTACCCTTTTATTTTTTTATGGGGTCCTGAGGATAGAACCCAAGTATTTTACCACTGAGCTACAGCCTCAGCCCTTTCATGTTGTTTTTATGTCTGCCCATTTAGCAGTAGAGTTTCTATCCTGTGGACTTATAATGTCTGAAGGTTTCCAATACCTCAGTGTTTAGGGAGAGACGAATAATAACAACCACCAATGCAAACAAAATAACACATTAAACCAAATAGTTCCTACTATGATGTCTACAATGTTAATTATCACAAAAAACAGAAATAATATAATTAGTTATTGCCTACAATAAGAACAGCAAGTCTGTGAAGAGTTTATAATTTCAAATGGTGGACAGGGAGAGAACAGAAGCCATATAGGATGTGGTAATTAAGAGGAAAGAGGAGAGAAAAAGTAAAAAAGGGAGAGTGAAAGAAAACAATAGAGATTGGCTGTTAGCGGAAGAAAAGAAAGAATCAAGGGAAACAGAAGGAAAATATAAAGTAAAAACTTATAAACTTAAAAGAATACAAAATAAAACTAAAAAGCAAATATAAATATGTGTAAATGTCCATGTACCATTAAGGTCACAATTAAACACAGAAAAAGAATACAAAAAACCTTGATGGAAAGTTAAAGAATCTTTTGTTGGAGGAGTTCAAAAGATTTCTCATTTTCTCTTCTCAATGGTTCTAGGACCTGGTGCTCCTCCCTCTGGCTTGCTGGAGGGAGAGAGGTGATCCTGTAGGTGGGATTCCTGGAGGCAAGGTTTAGGCTTAGGTGGGCTCCAGGCTCTTTGCTGAATGCCAGTTGGTCTGGAGATTTTAAATCAGTGCACCTCCAGTGCCCAGTACTTGCTGGTCCCTGCTGGAAGACTCTACCCCAGGGGTCTTCCCTGGGTTCCACTCGTGTGGTGGAGACCAGTTCTTAGTCCTCTGTGTCACCTTGCAGACCCCACATTTCCTTTTCTCAGGTTCAGTCTCCAAACCATTTCTCCCACCCCTACCCTTCTGAGTTCCTGGCCAGATGATCCAGTTCTCTCCCAGCAGGTCCTGCAGGCAGTTGGATGGGAAGGACAGAGGTCAGCAGAGTGGGTTTCTGCGACCAGTTGTCTCCTATGTAAACCTCTCTCCATGTTTGATTTTCTCCTGGTCACTTAAGCGAACTCTTCGTCCTGCACCATGTGTTTATTGGCCTATATTTCAGGCCCCACTGTGGTTTGCCAGGAATTGGCTCCCTCAGCTGCTGGTCCCGGTGCAGTGGCTGCCAAATGTTTCCTTTCTTAGTCCCCCGCAGGCCGCCTGGAGAGATGGTGGCTTCTCTCCCCACCCACGGATGTTGTGCAGCACATCTTCCAGGTTGGCCAGGCAGTGTCCTTGGTCCCTAAACACTCTTGTCTCTGTGTGCTCTGTACCCAGACACTGTGCTGTTCCTCTAATTCCCTTATCCCTCCACTCTGGCTCTCAGAGGGGGGTGCTCCAGCTGGAGCTTCCGGCCTACCTGGGGCAGTGGCTGTGGGACTGGGGATTTCTTTTTTATTATATCCAGCCTCCTGTGTCCCCAGTCTGCTTTGAATGTCCAGTTTTCAATCCCAGGAAAGTCCCCCTGGATTATTTTGTTCACCCACCTTGCTGAGAAGCTGCCTGTCTGCTTGTCACACCATGGGGCAGCCAGGAACTTGATCTCTATTCCCTGACTTTGGTATTAGGATAATTTTGACCTTGTAAAATGACACTGAAAGTTCACCCTCTTCAGTACTTCATAAATGTTTGCGAAGGATTTGTGTTTAATTCTTATAAGTGCTGGGTAGAAAACAGCTGTTGATTCCTAGGCCTTTCCTTGTTGGAAGTTTTTTTGAGCTCTCATTTTCTTTGCTTATTACTTTGTTCAGATTTTCTGTTTCCATGTGGTTCAGTCTTGGCAGGTTGTATTTTTATGGGAATGTATCCATTTTTTGTTCTTTTTTTTTTTGAGTTTTTTAAAATTTATTAAAAAAAGTCTTGTAAAAATGTTTAGGATATCACAGGAAATGATAAAACACAAAAATCTTGTGCTTTGTTTACTCTCTAGTCTGCAACAATGCAAACAACAGACGTTACCTTGGAATTAAAATTAAGAAATGCTGGGGCTGGGGATGTGGCTCAAGCGGTAGCGCGCTCGCCTGGCATGCGTGAGGCCCGGGTTCGATCCTCAGCACCACATACCAACAGGGATGTTGTGTCCGCCAAGAACTAAAAAATGAATATTAAAAATTCTCTCTCTCTCTCTCTCTCTCTCTCCTCTCTCGCTCTCTCTTTAAAAAAAAAAAAAATTAAGAAATGCTATATTTATTGTATTAGGGCTATCGAAACATTGTTTAACTTGCCATTCATTTTCCTTTAGACAAATTTCTGTTGCCTTCCCTCACTCCCCATCTTCCTTTTTTTAAAAAAATTTAAAACTCTTAAGTTTTAAATTTTTTTAAAAAAAATTTTAATTTGTTATATATGACAACACAATGCATTACAATTCATATTACATACACAGAGCACATTTTTTCCTATCTTTGATTGTATACAAAGTAGAGTCACATCCTTTGTGTCTTCATACATATACTTAAGGTAATGATGACCATCGCATTCCAACATCTTTCCTACCCTTATGTCCCCTCCCTCCCCCTTTTCCCTTTGCCCTATCTAGAGTTCATTTATACCTCCCCTTACCGCTAGCATATTATGAATCAGCATCCTTAGATCCAGAGAAGTCAGTGTGGCATTTGATTTTTTGGGATTGGCTAATTTCACTTAGCATTATATTCTCCAGTTCTATCCATTTACCAGCAAATCTCATTATTTTATTTTCTTTTAATGCTGAATAATATTCCATTGAGTATATATACCACATTTTCTTTATCCATTCATCTACTCAAGGGCATTAGATTGGTTCCACAGTTTAGCTATTGTGAATTGTGCTGCTATAAATATTGATGTGGCTGTGTCCCTGTAGTGTTCTGTTTTTAAGTCCTTTGGGTATAGACTCGGAGTGGGATAGCTGGGTCAAATGGTGATTGGGTTCCCAGTTTTCCAAGGAATCTCCAAACTGCTTTCTATGTTGGCTGCACCAGTTTGTGGTTCCACCAGCAATGTATGGGTGTGCCTTTTTCCCACATCCTTGCCAACACTTATTGTTGTTTGTATTCTTTTTTTTTTAAATTAGATGTTTCTTTAAAAAAAAATTTTTTGTGTAGTTGTAGATGGACAACATGCCTTTATTGTATTTGTTTATTTTTATGTGGTGTTGAAGATCGAACCTCACACATGCAAGGCAAGCACTCTGCCACTGAACTATAGCCCCAGCCCTGTTGTTTGTATTCTTTCTTTCTTTTTTTTTTTAGTTGTAGAGGGACACATCTTTCTTTCTTTTTTTAATATTTATTTTTTAGTTTTCTTAGGTGGACACAATGTCTTTATTTTATTTTTATGTGGTGCTGAGAATGAAACCCAGTTCCTCACACATGCTAGGTGAGCGCACTACCACTTGAGCCACATCCCCAGCCCCACGTTTGTATGCTGAATAGCTGCCATTCTGACTGGAGTGAGATGAAATCTTAGAGTAGTTTTGATTTGCATTTCTCTAATTTCTAGAGATGTTGAACATTTTTTCATATATTTGTTGATTGTATATCTTCTTCTGAGAAGTATCTGTGGTTTCTTGGCCCATTTATTGATTGTGTTATTTGTTTTTTTGGTGTTAAGATTTTTGAGTTCTTTTTATATTCTAGAGATTAGTGCTCTATCTGACCTGTGTGTGGTAAGAATTTGTTCCCAATTAGTAGGTTCTCTCTTCACCTCACTTATTGTTTCTTTTGCTGAGAAGAAACTTTTTAGTTTGAATCCATCCCATTTATTGATTCTTGATATTGATTCTTGTGCTATAGGAGTCTTATTAAGGAAGTTGGGGCCTAATCTGACATGATGGAGATTTGGGATTGCTTTTTTCTTCTAATAGATACACAGTGTCTCTGGTTTAATTCCTAGGTCCTCAATCCACTTTGAGTTGAGTTTTGTGCATGGTGAGAGATAGGGGTTTAATTTCAATTTTGTTGCATATAAATTTCCAGTTTTCCCAGCACCATTTGTTGAAGAGGCTGTCTTTTCTCCAGTGTACGTTTTTGGTGCCTTTGTCAAATATGAGATAACTGTAATTATGTGGGTTAGTCTCTGTGTTTTCTATTCTGTATCATTGGTCTACAAGTCTATTTTGGTGCCAATACCATGTTGTTTTTTAAATATATTTTTAGTTGTGATAGACTTTTTTAAAAAAAATTTATTTATTTATATGTGGTGCTGAGAATCGAACCCAGTGCCTCACACAGGCCTGAGAAGTGTGCTACCACCATGCTATTGCTCTGTAGTATAGTTTAAGGTCTGATATAGTGATGCCACCTGCTTCACTCTTCTTGTTAAGGATTGCTTTAACTATTCTGGGTCTCTTATTTTTCCAGATGAATTTCATAACCACCTTTTCTCTTTCTGTGAGGAATGTCATTGGGGTTTTGATTGGAATTGCATTAAATCTGTATAGTGCTTTTGTTAGTATGGTCATTTTGACAATATTAATTCCGCCTATCCAAGAATAAAGTAGATATTTCCATCTTCTAAGGTCTTCTTTAATTTCTTTCTTTAGCATTCTGTAGTTTTTGCTGTAGAGGTCTTTTACAACTCTTTCGTTAGGTTGATTCCCAAGTATTTATTCTTTTTGATGTAGTTTTCCTTTCAGAGGATTTGTCACTGATATACAGAAATGCCTTTGATTTATATGTGTTGATTTTGTATCCTGCTACATTGCTGAATTCATTTATTAGTTCTAGAAGTTTTCTGGTGGAATTTTTTGATCTTCTAGGTATGGAATCATATTGTGGGCAGATAGTGCTAATTTGAGTTGTTTACCTCTCCGTATTCCTGTCTGTCTAATTGCTCTGACCAGGGTTTCAAGAACTATGTTAAATAGAAATGGTGAAAGAGGACATCCCTGTCTTGTTCCAGTTTTTAGAGGGAATGCTTTTAATTTTTCTCCATTTAGAATGATGTTGGCCTCAGGCTTAGCATAGATAGCTTTTACAATGTTGAGACAAAGGGGTGCTGCATTTTGTCAATGCTTTTTTTTTTTTCTCTTTCATCTATTGAGATGATCATATGGTTCTTATCTTGAAGTCTATTGATGTGATGAATTACATTTATTGATTTCCGTATGTGGAACCAACCTTGCATCCCTGTGATGAACCACACTTGATCCTGGTGTACTATCTTTTTGATATGTTTTTGTATTTGATTTGCCAGAAATTTATTGAGAATTTTTGCATCTATCTTCATTAGAGATATTGGCCTGAAGTTTTCTTTTTTTGATGTGTCTTTGCCTGGTTTTGGAGTCAGGGTGATATTGGCTTCATAGAATGAGGAAGTTCTCTCTCTTTTTCTATTTCCTTAAATAAATTGAAGAGTATTGGTGTTAGTTCTTCTTTAACAGTCTTGTAGAACTCGGCTGTTGTAGCCATCTGGTCCTGGGCTTTTCTTGATTGGTAGGCTTCTAATGGAGTCTTCTATTTCATCGCTTGAAATTGATCTGTTTAAATTGTGTATATCATCCTGGTTCAATTTGGGCAAATCATATGATTCTAAAAATTTGTCAATGCTTTCAATATTTTCTATTTTTTAGAGTACAAGTTTTCAAAATAGTTTCTTATTATCTTCTGTATTTCTGCAGTGTCCTTTGTGATTTTTCCTTTTCCATCACTTATGTTAGTAATTTGAGTTTTCACTCTCTTCATTAGTTTTTCTCTCTCTTCATTAGTAAGAGTCTGTCAACTTTATTTATTTTTTCAAAGAACCAGCTTTTTGTTTTGTCAATTTTTCCAATTGTTTCTTTTGTTTCAATTTCATTGATTTCAGCTCTGATTTTAATTATTTCCTGTCTTCTGCTTTTGGTGTTGATTTGTTCTTCTTTTTCTAGGGCTTTGAGATGTAATGTTAAGTCATTTATTTGTTGACTTTTTCTTCTTTTATGGAATGAGCTCCATGCAATGAACTTTCCTCTTAGTACTGCCTTCATAGTGTCCCAGAGATTTCAATATCTGTGTTCTCATTTACTTCTTACAATTTTTTAATCTCCTTCTTGATGTCTTCTGCAACCCATTGTTCATTCAGTAGCATATCATTTAGTCTCTAGGAGTTAGAGTAGCTTTTATTATTTTATCATTGATTTCTAATTTTATTCCATTATGATCTAATAGAATGCAGAGTAGTATCTCTACTTTTTTGTACTTGCTGTGTGTTGCTTTGTGGCATAATATATGGTCTATTTTAGAGAAGGATCCATGTGCTGGTGAGAAGAAAGTGTATTTGCTCGTTGAAAGATGAAATATTCTATATATGTCAGTTAAGTCTGTTATTAATTGTATTATTGGGTTCTATATTTTCTCTGTTTAGCTTTTGTTTGGAAGATTTATCCAGTGGTGAAAGATTTATATTAAAGTCACCCCAAATTATTGTGTTGTGGTCTATTTGTCTCTTGAACTTGAGAAGAGTTCGTTTGATTCATGTAGATGCTTCATTGTTTGGGGCATATATATTTATAATTTTTAAGTCTTGTTGGTGTATGGTTCCATTGAGCAGTATGTAGTATCCTTCTTTATCCCTTTTGATTAACTTTAACTTGAAGTCTACTTCATTTTATATGAGGGTGGAAACCCCTGCTTGCTTCTGCAGTCTATGTGAGTAGTATGATTTTTTCCCAACCTTTCACTTTCAGTCTGTAGATGTCTTTTCTTATGAGATGAGTCTCCTGGAGGCAGCACATTGTTCGGCCCTCTTTTTTAATCCAATCTGCTACTCTCTGTCTTTTGATTGGTGAGTTTAGGCCATTAACATTGAGGGTTATTATTGAGACATGATTTGTATTCCCAGCCATTTTTGTTTATTTTTGGTATTTAACTTGACTTGGTTTCTCCTGATAAGTTTTTCCTTTAGTGTAATACTTCCCTCTACAATTTTCATCATTGTTTTTCATTTCCTCTTCATGGAATGTTTTGCTGAGGATGTTCTGTGGTACAGGATTTCTAGTTTCAAATTCTTTTAACTTTTGTTTATCATGGAAGATTTTTATTTCATTATCAGATCTAAAGCTTAATTTTGCTGGATATAAGATTCTCGGTTGTCATCCATTTTCTTTCAGAGCTTGGTATATGTTGTTCTAGGATCTCCTGCCTTTGAGGGTCTGGATTGAAAACTCTTCTGAGATACAAATTGGTCTCTCCTTACATGTGATCTGAGTCCTCTCTCTTGTGGTTTTTAAGATTCTATCCTTATCTGTATACTAGGTATTTTCATTATAATGTGCCTTGGTGTAGATCTATTGTAATTTTGCATATGTGGTGTCCTGTAAGCCTCTTGTATTTGGTTTTCCAATTTTTTCTTCATGCTTGGGAAATTTTCTGATATTATCTAATTAAAGAGATTGTGCATTCCTTTGGTTTGAAACTCTGTGCCTTCCTCTATCCCAGTAACTCTTAGATTTGGTCTTTTGATTCTGTCCCATAATTCTTAGGTGCTCTGTTCATAATTTCTTACTATCTTCCCTGTGTGGTCAAGTTTATTTTCCAGATTGTATACTTTGTCTTCATTGTCTGATGTTCTTTTTTCCAAGTGAAATGGCCTGTTGGTTATGCTTTCTATTGAGTTTTTTATTTGGTTTATTGTATCCTTCATTTCAAGGATTTCTGACTTTTTTTTTTTTTTAGTCTCTCTTTCTTGAAGTAATCTTTTGCTACCTGTGTTTGCTCTCTTATCTCTGAGTTGGAGTGATCAATTTTTGCCTGTATTTGCTCATTTAGGCCATTCTTTAATTCACATGTAATTTTAATTAAGAACCTTCTGAACGCCTTCTCTGACATTTCATCAACTTTGGGTTCTGTTATTGTAGTATTCTGGTTGGTTTGGGGTGCTTTCTTACCTTGTTTTTTCCTGTCTATGTGTCTTCCTTTCTTGCACTGTGGATCTGAGATATTACTGTTTCTCCATTATATTCTTTTAGTACCTGTGCAGATTGACTGTAACTCACCTTGATGCTGGGCTTCCAGACCCTGCTGGTGTTCCTGCATGTATGTTACTGCAGCTAAAGTGTGTGGCAGCAAGAGTGGAGGTAACTGGAGATAATAGTGGAGATGCCTCAAGATGGATGCATCGTGTTTCAGAGATGGGGCTGAAAGGGTGGGCCTTACAATGTCTTTGCTCTGAAATGCAGCTGTTTCTAGGCCCTGTCTGTTGTCAAAAGGTAGAGGCTACTGTGTAGGGGGAAGGCTATGACCATTTCTCCAGTGTCCCAAGATGGAAGTGGGTTAGGCTTGGGCTGGCGGGGGGCAGGGTGGCGGTGGACCTACGCTGGGCCTGGGCTCCAGTAGTGGTCTGCTGGTCTGGGCCAGGCCTGAGTTCCTGTGGTGGTCTCCATTTTTTGATTCTTTAATTTGTTGTCATATGCTTGTTCATAGTAGTCTCTTGTATTTCTTTGTATTAGTTTTAATGTCTTTTATTTCTGATTTTCTTTTGAGTCATCTTTGTCTCTCAGTCTAGCTGAAGTTCTGCCTTTTTTTAATATTTATTTTTTAGTTGCAGTTGGATACAGTACCTTTATTTTATTTATTTACTTTTATGTGGTGATAAAGATCAAACCCAGGACCTTGCACATGCTGCTGAGCCCCAGCCCCAGCCCCCACTTTTTTTTAATCCTAGAAAAATCAACTCTTAGTTTCTTTGAACTTTTTATTGCTTCTCTTTTTATTTCATTTACTTCTGTTCTGATCTTCATTATTTCTTGCTAATTTTGGGTTTAGCTTGTTCTTTTTATTATTCTTTGGGATTCATTTAAGGTATTCTTAATGTAGCATTTATTGCTATAAACTTCCTTGGTAGAACTGCTTTTGCTGCATCCCATAAAATTTTTTATGCTCTGTTTCCATTTTCATTCATCTGGCAATATTTTTAAATTTCTTTTGCCCTGCTGGTTGTTGAGGAGTGTGTTAAGTGTGACTTTCCAATTGTCCTCTATTGGTAATTTCCAGTTTCATAGTGTTGTTAGAAAAGATACTTAATATGATTTCATTCCTCTTGAATTTGTCAAGACTTGTTGTTGAGAGCCACAGTTCCTAAGCCACATGCTTGTTGTTTAATTAAACAGAAGGGGGGAACTTGTGTCCTAGCATATGATCTGTCTTGGAAAATGTTCTGTTCATGCTTGGGAAAAATGTATATTCTCCTGTGGTTGGATAGAATTTTCTGTTCCTCTGTTGGGTCCATTTGGTTTATGTTGTGTTATCTTTTGTCTTATTGATTTGTTTGTCTGAATGATCTAGCCATTGTTAAAATGAAGTCCCCTACCACTAGACTGCTATCTTTACTTTCAGTTTTTACTTTATATGTTTAAATGTCATGGTGTACAAATGTATTTTACAATTATATTAACAGATTGACCCCTTATCAGTACTTAATGACCATTGTCTCTAGTGACACTTTTTAAAAATATATATTTCTTAAGTTGTAGATTGACATGATGTCTTTTATTTGTATTTTATTTTTATGTGGTGCCAAGGGTTGAATACAGCGCCTCACACTTGCTAGACAAGCATTCTACCACCCAGCCACAACCCCAGCCCTCTAGTGACACTTTATTTTTAAATTAAAAAAATTTTTTTTAGTTGTAGATGGACAATTAATTAATTAATTAATTAATGTGGCACTGAGGGTCAAACCCAATGCCTCACACATACAAGGCAAGCGCTCTACCATTGAGCTACAGCCCCAGCCCTCTAGTGACAGTTTTTGACTTAAAGTCTGTTTTAACCTCTGCTCTGTTTAACATTTGAATGGAATATCTTTTCATATGTTTAGTATTAGATGGCTCCCTTCTCTTTGAGTTTGACAAACTTTTCAGTGTTCCATGTAAGGTAGATCTGGAGGAGATGAACTCCCACATTTTTTTCTGTATAGTGGTTAGATAGTAAATATTTTAGCCTTTTTATGCTACAAGGTCTATGTTGCAACTATTCTTATCTACTATTGTAGCATGAAAGTAGACGCAGAAAATATGTAAATAAGTATAGCATGACCACAAGTCAGGTATGGGATGGTTTTGGTCTCTGAGCCATGGTTTGCTTACCTGCAATTCAGGCTAACATGGTTGATTACATTTATTGTGTTTGAATATTAAACAAGTGTTGTTTTCCCTTGGTAAACTTCTCGTATTGTTAATGTTTCTTTTTATAATATTTTATATTCCTGAATTTGATTTGCTATTGTAATCTGACTTTTCTGTTTTTCATTTTCGATGTGGTTCAGAATGCTAATTTTAATAGGGTATTTCTCATATCGAGTTTTCGTATTAATTTGAACAGGAATAAACTAATACTCTATAGTAAGATATTTTCTAATACATATTTAATGGTTATCCAGGACATTTTGCATTTGAAAAAGCAGTTGTTTTAATTTGCAGACCTTTTGATATTATGTTCCTGTCTTTTGTGTACCATGGATTATGAATTTACAGATTTATGGCAGAAGTAAAGAGATTATCCCCACAGAATAATAGTAATCACAGTAGTTGTGTGCTGTTATAATAGGAAAGGTCGGGTTAATTTGCTAAAACAGATAATCTTCATGTGGCATAAATTAAATATTTTTGACTTATTTTACAGGGAAATTTTAAAACTTACAGTTAGATTTCACTTTAGCAGTTTATCTATAGACCGAAAATGGGGTCTGAGGATAAGAAAGAGGCTTGTACCATACCTGGAGTCCCTCCCTATGTGGCTTGATAATATCTCCTTGAGGATTTTTGTGTTTATGATGCTTAGAATACTGGTCTGTTCTTCAGTCAGTCTTCTGTACCTGTGAGTTCCATATCCATGAATTCATCTAACTGCAGATCAAAAATATTTGAAAAATATTTTACTGAACATGCATAGATTTTTTCCCCTTTCCATTATTCTTTAAACAATGCAATATGACATTTATTTGTAAAATTTACATTGCATTATGTGTCATAAGCACTCTAGAAATGTTTTAAAGTGTGTAGGAAGATGTGTATAGGTAATATGCAAATACTATGTCAGTTTATGTAAAGAGTTTGAGCATCCTATGGTCAGTTCTCTGTAACTATTGAGGGGCTATTGTTTTGTCTGTCCGATTTTGGTGGCAGTATAATGCTGACAATTTGGTGTCAGATAGTATCCTCTTTGGGTGGACAAGTGCGCCCTCTTATATTTTCTAGAGGAAATTCTATAGAATAGGTGTTTATCTTTTCTTCAGATGCTGAATAGAGTTAGCCAGTAAAAGCATTTAGGCCTGGAGATTACTATTTAAGAAGGCTTTATACTACACATCATACTTTTAAAAAAAGTTATGGTGCTGTTTGGGTTACCTATTTCATCTTGGTGAATTTTGGTTGTTATCTTAGTGAATTGTTCCATTTCATCTGAAGTTCTGAAACTTACATGTGGAATTCTTTCATTGTCCTTTTCACATCCGTGGAATCTGGGTAAAATCCTCTCTTATTCCTATTATTTGTATCTTCATATCTTCTCTTTATTGGTCAGATTTTTTTTCTCTCCCCTTTCTGTGTTTGATTTTGTTTACTCTAAGCACATTCTGCAATGGAATTATTCAGAATTTCATTTTCATAATTGTGGTATTTCAGAAGGCAGAATGTCCTCAAGATTCATCCGTGTTGCAGTATAGCCTATCTTAGAATTTCCTTCCTTTATAAGGCAGAATAATATTCTGGTGTGTGTGTGTGTGTGTGTGTGTGTGTGTGTGTGTGTGTGTGTATTACATTGCTGATTTGTTTTTCACTTGGGCACTTGGTTGCTTCCATGTTTTAGCTATTGTGAACCATAATGATGTGAACTTGGGTGTACCAATATCTCTTTGAGACCCTGCTTTTGAATATTTTGGGCATACCCAGAAGTAGGATTTCTGGATCACGTGGAAGTTCTATTGTTAAATTTGAGAGGAAATGTTATACTGTTTTCCACAGTGGCCATAACTTTTTACATTTCTGTCAACAGTGCACACTAGTTCCAACTTCTGGATATTCTTACCAACATTTATTATTGTCTGGTTTTTGAAAAGAGTTATCCAAATAGCTGTGATGATGGTGTCTCCTAGTTTTGATTGGTATTTGCCTAGTGATTAGATGTTGAGCATCTTTTCATGTGCTTTTGGCAATTTGTATATCTTCTTTGGAGAAATGCTTGTGCAAGTCCCTTGCTCTTTTTTGAATTGAGTTTTGTTTTTGTTGAGCTCTAGAAGTTCTTTATACATTCTGAATGTTAATTCTTTAGAAAAATTTGATGGTTTAGTTGATTTTTGCTTTTTTATTTTCCTTCAGTTTCTTTGATTCATGTTCTTATTTCTTTCTTTCAGCCAGATGTGGATTTATTTTTGCCTTTCTTCTTTTCTAACATAAGCATTGATGCTATATAATATTTTTTCAGTAACTATTTTAGCTATATTTAACAAGTTGTGGTATATTGTATTTTCATTTTTGTTTATGTATTTTTTCTATTTCTTTGCGGTTCTGTTGATTTGTGGAGTATTTAGAAATGTGTTGATTTCTGCTTATTTGAAGATTTTGGCTTCAACTCATTATCATCTGAGAATATATTTTTAAATTATTTCTAAACAGGTTTAAGGTTTGGTTTATGGCCAGAGAAAATGGCCTGTACTTGTTAATGTTCTGTGGGTACCTGATAAGAAATGTGCATTCTGGCTGTGGCTGAGTGTTTTGTAAGTTTTGTTAATTACACTAATTTCGTTGATGATATTGTTCAGTTCTTCTACATGCTTTCTGATTTTTTTCTCCAAGAATTCTATTATTGAGAAAGCAATGTTGAAGTTTCTCAGTACAATTGTGGAGTTTTATCCTTTCAGTTGTGTGATGGTTTTGCTTTATGTATTTTAAAGTTCATTTGTTAGATGGATGCACATTTAGAATTATCTGTTGGTGAATTTACTCTTGTACCAATCAGTATGTAATAATCCTCTTAAATCTGTTAACTTTTTTTTTTTTTTAAATCTACGTTGTATGGTATTGACATAGCTATTCCAGCTTAATTTTGATCAGTGTTTGCATTGTATCTATTTTTTCTTTATAAAGAGGTCATTTTTTTGAATTGATTTTCATGTAGACGAAATACAAATAGGTGTTTTAAAAAAAGATTCTGATAATTTTTATATTTTCATTGGTGTGTTCAGACCATTTATGTTTAATATATTATTGATATGTTTGTATTTAAGTCCATCTTTTTGTTATTTTTGTTTTTAATTTTCATTTCCAAAATTTTTACTTGGTACATAGTCTGTTTGGTAAGTTTTGTTAAGAGTTTGTAATTGCTCATTCACACTTTTATAAAATAGCTATTTTAAAGTGTTCATTAGACAATGTTCATTAGTCATTTTGTCATTGGTCCTAATTGAATGTATTTTTTATGTGATTTGATGTGTTTGTAATACTTTGTGTATTGAACATTTAGAATATGATGAAACTTCAGGTTTTATAGACATTTTTATGGAGAGCATTGATATTTTTGGCTTAGCTGGTACGTGGCCTGAGTAGGTACAGGCTACGATTTCCAACCAGCCTTCTGTGGGCTATGGTCAGTTCAGCTTAATTTTCAAAGCCTATGCAGTGCTGTTACTATAAGTAGGGTAAGTGTGTACTAAGAAGTTTGGCACCTGGCCAGAATTCTGTTAGCTCAGTTGTGAAGGTCTTTGTTTAACTAATTATACTAACTAGGATCAGGTTCATCGATGGGCAGGTGGTGGGTGAGCCCAGGATACACGCATATACTCTTTCTGCATGTTGGTACTCACTCCTGGGCTTTTTGGGACTGCGTTTAATTCAGGCCAGGGGATAAGGTATGAATAAAAGAGTGTATCCATTGCTATTTTAGTAGTACTTTCAATTGTGATGTCTATTCCAGCTCAGCTTATTGTTTATGTATGTATATGTGTGTGTATAAAATTATAATTTTTTTCCAGGAAACTCAAATAGTCATTTCCAGGTTTTCTTTTCTTTTTAAGTTTTAAAAAATTGACACATAAAAATCATTTCTATGGAGTACCATGTGATGTTTCAGTATGCATATATATTATGTAACATTTAAATCTGAATAAGCCTGTCTCTTCAAACATGTATTGTTTCTTTGTGTTGATAACATCCAGATCCCTTTTTCTAGTTTTTTCTTGAATACACAGATTATTATCAATTTCTGTAGTAACTCTGCTATAAAATAGAACACTAAAATTTATTTCTCCTATGTAACTGTAAGTCAGTACCCGTTGAACAGTCTTCCTGGGTTTTATAGTTGCTTTCAGTGGGATATAAGGGTTGACTTCATCTGAACTAGAACTGGTGCTGAGAGCCAGAGTCAGAATGATGCATGGCATTTTGCCAGAAGTAGTGGTTGAGAGGTGACGCCAGCAAGCCATTGAGATGATGATGGTTATGTTAAGCTGTGTATTCAATTGTATATTAGATCCCTACTTTGGAGTCCTCGAGCTAGTTCTGTGGGGGGGGTAGATTCCTGGGGAGTTCAAGTTGGTTGGGGAAGTGCTGGAGGAGGGATTTTCCGGTTGGTTGGTGTGTGGTATGTCCTGGGAGAAGTCCGAGGTGGGTGGCGTTTGCAGGAGTTCAGAAATAAAGTTTGTTCCTGCTTGAGTGGCTCGTGATTTGTGCCCAGCCAGACTGCGGCAAACTGGAGCCCCTGTTAATTTTTTTTTTTTTAAAGAAAGAGTGAGAGAGAGAGAGAGAGAGAGAGAGAGAGAGAGAGAGAGAGAGAGAAATTTTTAATATTTATTTTTTAGTTCTCAGCGGACACAACATCTTTGTTGGTATGTGGTGCTGAACCCGGGCCGTTCGCATGCCAGGCGAGCGAGCTACTGCTTGAGCCACATCCCCAGCCCCCCTGTTAATTTTTCATTCAGAATTTTATGTGTATCTAAAAATGAATAGCAGGCTATGATTCTCTTTCATTATTTTTGTATTGTTTTGGTGTGAGAGTTATTTATACAAAACATAGGTACTAGTGTTTTATTCCTTTTAATTTCATCTGTATCTTGTGATGGATATTGGTATTACTCAATGTCTGTCTGGTTTTGCTTTCGGTGCAAAGCTGACCTTATGGAATGAGTTGGGAAGTGTTTCTTTCCCCCCTTTTTTTTCCCGAAGGGTAGTTTAGGGCTAGTATTATTTAATGCTCAATAGAATTCATCAGTAAAGTCATCTGGGCTTGGAATTTTCTTTGTGGGAAGGTATATAACTACCAATTAAATTTTTCTAATAGAAATTTTGAATATCCCAGTGTCTATTTCCAGTCTTTTATCAGTTTTGGTAAATTGGTGCCATCCAAGGGATTTTGCTGTTTCATTTGAGTTGTTGATTTATTGGTATAAAATTACTTATAATGTTTTCTCGTTGTCCTTTTAGCCCATCTTGTTCCATTGTCCCAGATGTGGAACACCTACATAAGCTTCAGTTAAGCAACAAATATAACACTTATGGTAACTTTGAAATAATATGTGAATATTTGTTACATTTATGGAATTGAATTTATGGAACTTAATGGGTTAGTGTATATTGCTCCTGTAGTGATGTCCCCTTTCACTTTTGATATTGTTATGATGTATTTTTTCGCTCAATCATTTTTAGCTTGGGATCTATCAATTTTATTATTTTTTTTTCAAAGAACCATCTTTTGGTTTAACTGATTTTTAAAAAAATTCCTATTATGTTTTAAAATTGCTTTTAGTTGTAAATGGACCCAATACTTGTATTTTATTTATTTTTTTTATTATGTGGTACTGAGGATCAAACCCAGTGCTTCATATGTGCTAGGCAAGTACTATACCACCAAGCTACAACTCCAGCCCCCCATTATGTTGCTTTCTTCCTTTATTTCTCCCCTTCTTAGGTATTATGGGTTTGCTTTGCCCATTTGCTGGACCCACCCTGCCCTTTTCTGGATGATATTGGGGATTGAACCCAGGACTCAAATATGCTTGGTAAACACTGCCACTGAGCACATCATCAGCCTTTTTTGCTTCTTATTTGGAGACAGGGTCTTCCTAAGTTGCTGGCCTTGAACTTGCAGTCCTCCTTCCTCAGCCTACTGAGTCACTGGGATTACAGTGCCACCACACCTTGCTCCATTTTTGGATTTCTTAGTTGGAAACTTAATTTGAGTTGGGTTCTTCCTTGGTTTCTGATATAACTGTTTAAACTGTATATGTCCCTCTACTCATTTCATCACAAGTTTTGAAATATTGTGTTTCCTGCCTCAGCTTTCCAAGCCACTGGTATTATAGGCGTGTGCCACCATGCCTGGCTGAGCATGTTAATTTTATATATATTACAACCCCCAAAATAATTTGTTTTTGCTTTAAATAGTTAACTTTTAAGGAAATGTGAAAATGGGAAAGTCTTTAACATTTACATCCATGTTACCATCACATTATTCTGTTGCATACATTCAGGTTTTTATTGGGTACTACTTTCCTGTTTGAAGAATTTTTTCAGCATATCTTGGCACTTGCAATGAAGGTTTGTTGGTGAAGAATTCATTCATCATTTGTTTGAAGTTTTTAGTTCATTGTTGTTGAAGGATACTTTTTTGGGGAAGGTTACTTTTATGTATTTATTTTTTTAGGTGCTGGAAGTAGACTCCAAATCCTTAGGCAGGTTAGGCAAGGGCTCCACCACACAGCCCAGCCTCAGCCATTGATGGATGCCTTTTTGAGTGTATGGTACTGGGGATTGAATCCAGGGACTCCAGCTTGCTAAGCAAGTTCTCCCCTACTGAAGCGCATTTACAGCTCTTTAAAAAAAAATTTGAGACAAGATTTTGTTGAGTTGCCAAGCTGGCATTGAACTTGCGATCCTCCTGCCTTAACCTCCTGAGAGGCTGGGATCACAGGCTTGATAGATACAGTTTTTTTAAAAAAATATTTATGTTTTTAGTTGTAGTTGGGCAGAATATCTTTATTTTATGTATTTTTATGTGGTGCTGAGGATTAAACCCAGGGCCTCATATGTGCTCTACCGCTGAGCCACAATCCCAGCCCAATAGATACAGTTTACTACACATTTTCTTGACTTTTCATAGGGATTCCCTTTAATTAATTCCTGCCTTTTAAATTTTTAAAAATTTATATATTTTTTTTATTTGAAATTTTGAGATGGGGTCTCACTCTTGCTGAGGGCCTTGCTAAGTTGCTGAGGTTGGCTTTGATACAGGCATGCGCCACTGCACTTGGCTCCTTTACTTTTCCCTTGAGCACTTTTAAGTATGTTTTCCATAGTCTGGCTCACGATTTCAGAGGAAAAGCCTGTGGTCTTATTTTTGTCACTCTGTGGATAATGTCTCTAACTTTTAAGATTTTTCTGCTCTTACTCTTTTCCAACAATTTTACTATAAACCACTTTGTCATTATCTATTGAGAGAACACAATTTGCAAAATTTATAGTGATTATTTCACTAAATGCTTTTATTTTCTCCCTTCCTTACTCCAGCCTCATACCTGTTAGATGTGTTTCTGTTTTCCCACAGGGCCTTGTAGCTGTGTTTGTCATTTTTCACTCTTTCTTTAGTTTGGATAGTTTTTTTTTTTCAAGTGTCTTTAAGGCAAGTGATTTTTTTTTTAAAATCGATGTTAATCTTTCAATGTAAAAGCTTAATTTAACATTATTTTTAAAAAGTTTTCTTTTTTACTTATACATGACAGTAGATTCTATTTTGATACATTTATACAAACATGGAATATATATTTTTCTAATTAGGATCCCAGTCTTGTGGATGTGCATGTTGAGATTCACTGTGGTATATTCACATATGTATGTACACAGGAAAGTTATGTCAGGTTCACTCGACTGCCTTTTCTTTTTCTATTCCATACCCTTCCCTCCATTCCCCTTTGTTCTACTGAACTCCCCCCACCTTGTGTGTTAGCATCCACATATCAGAGAGAAATTTGACCTCTGTTTTTTAAAATTTTTATTTATTTAGTTATTTTTTTGGAATTGGCTTATTTTACTTAGCATGATAGTGTCCACATTCATCCATTTACTGGCAAATGTCATAAAGTCATTCTTCTTTATGGCTGAGTAATATTCTATTGTGTATATAAACCACATTTTCTTTGTCTATTCATCTTTTGAAGGGCACCTAGGTTGGTTCCACAGCTTAGCCATTGTGAATTCAGCGGGTATAAACATTGATGTGGCCATGTCACTATAGTATGCTGAGTTTAACTTCTTTGGATATACACTGAGGAGTAATATAACTGGATCAAATGATGATTTCATTTCTAGTTTTCTGAGAAATCTCCATATTGCTTTCTAGAGTGGTTACACCAATTTGCAGTCCCACCAGCAATATATGAGTGTACTCTTTTCCCCACATCCTCGCCAACATTTATTGTTTCTATTCTTGATTATTGCCATTCTGAGTGGAGTGAGTTTAAATCTCAGTGTAGTTTTAATGTGCATTTCTCTAATTGCTAGAGATTGACATTATTTTTTGATTTTACTTTCATGAGCTCCATTTTTATTTTTAATAGCTTCCATTTCTCTCATGTTCATGTTTTCCTTTATATTCTTGAGCATATGAAATGTGTAATTGCTGCTTTAATATGCATGCTTCCCCTTTTCTGTCATTTCCTATTGATTACTGTTTCTGTTCCCTCATTCTCCTGATCGTGGCTTACATTTTGGCTTCCTTTCCTATGTCTTGTATGTTTTAAGTGGATGCCCCACATTGTGATTTATTTTTGTTGTCTTTTTACGACTGATGCATTTTTCTACCTGGCTGTTTAGTTAGTTGTGAACTATTTTGATCTTTTGAGAGCTGTCTGCTCTTTTAGGGATGGTCTAGACTAGCATTTTGTTCTGAGTCTCCTTTATCCCTGCTCCTAAGGAGTCTTGCTGTACTCTACTGAATGTAGAGGGACATGACTCTGTGAAATGGGACTTTTCGTATTATAGTTCTTTTGAAATTATTTTTCCGCTGATAGTTTTTCTTATTTAGCTTTAGAAGATTTCATACCACACATAATACAGATTGCTGTTCAGATTAAAAAACACATGGGTGCCCTAATGCACGTTTCTGCCTGTCCTCTTGAGTACTGTGTCCCACAAATTCTGGCCTCCCTAAGCATCTCTGACTGGTGATTTCTGTATTCTCATTTCAATACAGTTTCTCTCTGGGTTCTTCATGTGCTCTAGTTTGTTTGTAAGTTCAGTCCGTGCAGAAGGTGCATGCAAAGGTAGGGCTTCCCTTGTGTGTTTCCTCTTGTTCAAGGGTTCAGTTTTATACCTCTCATTGGCCAGTGTCTAATAACAGTCATTTCTCATGTTTTGTCTGGTTTTGTAACTGAAGGGTGATTTTTTTCTTTTTTGATACTGAGGATTGAACCCAGGGAGTTAACCACTGAGCCACGTCCCCATCCCTATTTTGTATTTTATTTAGAGACAGGGTGTCACTGAGTTGCTTAATGCCTCACTTTTGCTGAGGCTGGCTTTGAACTGGTGATCCTCCTGCCTCAGCCTCCTGAGCTGCTTGGATTACAGGCGTGCGCCACAACACCCGGTGTGAAGGGTGATTTTTTTTTTGACCCCTCTTTGAACTCCTATGTTACTTTAAGTAGATGTCTTTATGTTATTCTAGGAACTCAGTTGTAGAGTGTCAGCTTCTAAGATTACTGTGATACATTGCATTTTGGTAGAAAAATTTCTCAACTAAAGTTGGTGCTATTCTGTTACTTCAGATTTCCTTGTAATAAAGTGAAGCAAAGAAGACTAAAATGAAATGGTTAAGAGAGAGAAAGGAAAAATAGGAAGAATCCAAAGGGTTAAAATAAATAATATTCATGTCATAATTAGACTCGAGACTTTCATTAAAAACGAAAACTGGAAACATTTGAATCAATATAGAAATAACAATATGTATTTTTCTATTTAATCCTGGAAATTGGCAGTTGGTATGGGTTTGACAAGCATGACCATTGTCTTTTGAATCCAGAAGTTAGTGTTTGATCACTCAGAATAGTCACATAATCAGAAGCCAGGGGCAGCAGTCAGGAACACATGAATGAAGTACTAGAGATCTGAAAAGGACATGTTGATAAATTGGTCCACTGGCCAGAAAGAAAAGAATTCTGATAGATTGATGAGTATGATGACAAAACCGGGAGCTGGCAACACAAGAGAAAAAACAAAAACAAAAATTAAGATAAGAATTCTTCCTGAGGACTAAATAGTGCAGTGCAGACAACTGGTGTGTTGATCAAGGTTATAAACTAGATAAAACTAGTCTAAAATAAGCCAGTTGTGTCAAAAAATAGTCATGTGGTGTGATAATGGAGTGATAAGCTCAAAACAGATCAGGGTGACCATCTGCAGGGCTCTGTGAAGAGTCTGCTCAGCCACACACCTTTCAGTTCTTTAGAAAGGTCACCTGTAATCACCTGTAATTTGGTTGGTGAAGGACCAACCAAAGGTGCAGTTTCCCTCCATGGAGTCCCTGCAGTTGCTTGCTTTCTGTCCCACTTGGATTGTCTCAGGGGTTTCTAGCCTCTCGGTCCCAAGTCTTCATATTGGTCTGTGGGTTCCTCAGCCAAGACATCCTTGCTCCTCTCACACCTTCTTCCACCTGTCAGCTTCCATGCCCATGCCATCTCAGCCCTCTTTCCTTAGAAGAACCTCACAAGTTGTACCGATGCTGTTCCCTCTGTGGCAGTGCTTTCCGCCCAAATGTCCTAGTGATTGGAGAGATACCTTCTACCTCACATCTGCCTAGGTTAGATAAAATTCTTGTTCATACAGAATTTTATCAACCTGGTGCCCAGTCGCCAGCTTTTGGTGCTTTTCTTTCTTTCTTTCTTTTTTTTTTTTTTAAGTTGTAGATGGACACAATACCTTTATTCTGTTTATTTATTTTTATGTTGTGCTGAGGATCGAACCCATTGCCTCTCATATGTGCAAGGCAAGTGCTCTGCCACTGAGCCACAATCCCAGTCCGGTGCTTCATTTTCTTGATGTTGTATGTCCTTTCTTTGTGACCATGTGTCGTCACTGAGGACAATTGTGGGGACAGTGACTTGCCTTATCTACTTCTGCTGCCCTTTGGGCATTTGATACAGGAGTGGTACAGGAGCTCATGATGCTTGTCATATGAGTTGTCTAGATATTTGTTTAAAAGGCTCAAACTGGTTTTATCTATCAGTTTGTGAGTATGGAATGTTAAATTTCCCTTAATTTTCAGTTATCATCTCTTCATTTTTGTGTAAATATTTGCTTTATATAATAATGTGAAGTTCTTTAAGTTACGTTATCTGGGTGAATTCACCTTTTTATCATTAAATAAAGCCATTGATGTTTACTATGAAAATTCATATTTATATTTATCCTTTCAAGTTATTTTCTATTAACTGTATATTTTTTCCTTCTCTTCTGCTTGCAATAGGAATTGATTAAAAAATTTCCCTTGTTCTTTTTTCTTCTTTGTTTTATTAAACTTTTTGTTTAAATCTAAACAGAACTACTTAATAATAATTATTTTCTCTTTGTTGCCACAAATAATAAAATCATTCTTAGAATGCATTGGCCCCGATCATGCTTTCCTATCTTCCAAGTTTTGTAGTTTCTTAATTTGGTTCTGTTTCCTTTCCCTCCACCTCACAGCAAGTTTGAAATGGTACTATTTTTACTGTTTCAAATAACATAATTTCATGTTTCTTTATGGCTGAATGAAACTCCATTGCACATATATACCACATTTTCTTATCCACTCATCAACTGATAGATAGCCAGGTTGGTTCCATAGTTTTTCTGTTGTGAGTTGTGCTGCTGTAAACATGGATGTGCATGTATCACTGTAGTAATATGACTTTAATTCTTTAAAATAAATACCAAGGAGTGGCATAGCTAGGTCATATATGGTTGGTTCTATGCCGAGTATTTTGTGGAATCTCCATACCGATTTTCCATAGTGGTGGTACTAATGTACAGTCCATCAACAGTGTAACAGTGATCCTTTTTCTCCATATCCTCTCTAGCATTTATTATTGCTTGTAATTTTGAGGGCTGCCATTCAGAGTGAAGTGAGATGAAATCTTATATTGTCTTGATTTGCATTTCCCTAGTTGCTAAGGATGTTGAGTAGTCTTTCATATATTTGTTGGCTGCTTCTTTTGAGAATTATCTGTTTGGTTTATTTGTCCGTTTATTTATTAGGTGGTTGTTATTTCCACCACCACCACACCACCAGGGATTGAACCCAGGGGCACTTGACTACTGAGCCACACACCCATCCCTTTTTAAAATGTAAATTAATTAATGGTACCAGTGATTGAACCTAGGGGTGCTTAACACTAAATAAATATTTTATTTAGAGACAGGGTCTTGCTAAATTGCTTATGGTCTTGCTAAGTGGCATAGGCTGGCTTTGAACATAAGGTCCTTATGCCTCAGCCTCCTGAGTTGCTGGGATTACAGTTGTGCACCACTGTGCCCAGCTTTTATGTTTTATTTTGAGACTGAGTCTCTCTAAGCGCATAGGGCATCACTAAGTTGCTGAGGTTGGTGTCTAACTGGAATATTCCTGCTTCAGACTCCTGAATTGCTGGAATTATAGGCATGTGCCACCTGAGCAGCTTGGGTTACTATTTTGTATGTGTGTGTTCAGTTTTTTAAGTTCCTCATATGCTGTGGATATTGATCTTCTGTCAGAAGAGTATTTAGCAAAGATACTCTCCATTCAGTAGATTCTTTGTTTATATTCATATTACCCCCCTCCCCTCTCTGTACTGGGACACTTTACCACTGAGCTACATCCCCAGCCCTTCTTTATGTTTTATTTTGAGACACAATCTTGCTAAGTCACTTAGGGCCTGGTTAAGTTGCTGAGGCTGGCTTTAAATTTGCAGTCCTCCTATCTCAGCCTCTGGAGTTGCTGGGATTACTGGTGTGTGCCACTGCATCTGGCTCTCTTCACATTCTTAATTTTTTCCTTTGCTGCATAGAAGCTTTTTAATTTGATGCCCTTCCATTTATTACCTCTTGACATTATTTCCTGAAAAAAATTTAATCTTTAGTTTTGGACAGTATCTGTTAGGAATTTGATTCAGATAATTCTTTTTTGCACCCCCCCCCCCAAACACACATCTTTTGGAGATGACTTTTTGGCAACTTGCAATATTTCAACTAAAACTATTTGGACTTCCAACACTTTAACTTTTAACATATTTCCTTTATGATTAGATTGGTTACCTTCCTTTTTAAAATAAGATACTTAAGCATAACTCTTTGATTTATTTTTTAATATAATTTATCTTTTATTCTTATCATTTTCCATTATTTTCAAATTCTGAGCTCATTTGTATTTTTTTCTCTTGTTTAAAATTTTTTTTCCAGTTGTAGATGGACACACTTTTATTTATTTGTTTATATGTGGTGCTGAAGATCGAACCCAGTGCCTCACATGTAATAGGCAAGTGCTCTAAACTGAGCTAAAACCCAGCCCACTTTTTGTCAGTTTTCTAAATTTCTTATTTGTAATATCTTATTCTTTAAATTTCTCTTTTTTTCCTCATTTCTATCCCTTAAAATACTCCAAAATAACTTAAAGATATTAGATGTTAAATTTTTTTTTTAAATATTACATTGGGTTACAGAATCTACCTTATCGCTGTTGTTACCTTTATTTTATTTCCCTAAAGTGTTTTTAAGTTAAATTTCATAACACTTAAAAAGGTAATGCAATTAGATCATACTCAATTTTTGGAATTTTATTTTCTTTAGTCATTGTGCATCATGGTCTTTTATGTCAGCTTCAAACAAATACAAATGTCTGGGTGTTCCTCATTCACTTGATTAAATGTGTAGCTACAGCCTGATGTATCTACTCTGTCCAGAACCTGTTAAGTTGTTGAAGCTACTCCTATAGACAAAGGGAGTCTCCAGAAGGTTATCTGGAAAGAGGAAAGGCCAGAATAGGGATACCTCGGCCAGTTTTAATAACATAGCACACTTACCTGGGTGTGTCCTCACATCTAGCCATAAGGAAGGGCTGAGTTTAGGGGACAAAGTGACCGCAAAGTCTGGTATTTACTGTTTAACATGGTAAAATGCTGGAGAAATGTCCAAATTATTTTATAGACCTTTAAATTGTGATTTATATGGAGTATAACATATAATCCTGAAAATTCATTATTTTTTACTATATGTCTTTATTTCTTTCTAGGCCTCGAAGTAGAGGAAAAACTACGGTGGATGATGAAGATAGCATGGACGGGCTGGAGACAACAGAAGCAGAAAATATCGTGGAAACAGGTATCACAGTTTAATAAGAATGTACATGATAGTATGCACATGTGCACCTGGCATATGTGTGGAAACGTGTTGTGTTAGCCGTGGTTGATGCACTGCACTTCAGTTCCATTTGTCCCAGTTAGTTTGCTAGCTAGTCACCATGTGGAAAACCCAGTCTACTCCCTCACACCTTTTCCTTGAGACCTGATTTAGTAGGAATTATTTTGTATTTATTGATAACTGTTTTATCAAAGTAAAATTAAAACTGCAAGAAGCAGTAACTCAGGCCATTATTATGCTAGCTCACAGGATATTTCTTGCTTGTGAACCATTAAATATTTGTTTAGTGCTTGTTTTGTTAAAATGTATATAGAGAGAAAGTGTTTCACTAGTGAATGGTAGTATGAAATACCAAGTTGAACACATGGTTTCTGGTCTGCAGAACCTTTAGGTGTCCTAAGTTAGCTAACATGTATTGTGGCAAAATGTGGGTAGAGTAGGTTGCCCAGAGTGGTTTCCAGAATTTATAGGAGATTGGTGGTACGTGGTCAAAGGGACTAGGCTTCATATTGTATGTAGAGGATATCTGTGGTAGGTAGTCCGTCGTTGGCCTTGTTTTCTATAGTTGTTGGATAGAATTTGGATGAAGTATTAGGCTTCATCTCTGAAGTTGAATATCATCCTGATGCTTCTTGAATGTCTTTTGTTTTTATAGAAGAGTTTAAAATTGCATTATATTTTAAAATATAATTTTCTAGAAAATGCCTTATGGTTGTCAAATGTGTTATTATATAGTGTTTTTTTTTTAATCTTTCAAATAGTATATACAGTTTTCATCCCTCTTCTGACTAGGGCCTAGGTAGGTAGAATGACAAAATAAAGCTTGAAAGTTCTGAGTTTTAAATTTACCCTTTTTGCTCATTATCACACTACTGCAAACTTGAATTTATGTAAATAGCATTAGTTCTTTTTTCATATAATTTTTTCTGTAGTTCACTGTTAGTAATGAAGAGTCCTTTCGAAGCTTTAAATAATATTTTCATTATGATTACCGGCAAATTAAAACAGTGCTACCAGAGTGTGTTGCGCTTATCCACAGTCTTGCTGGGCTCTCTCACTCACTAGCAGAAGGTTAGCACCTGCCTTTCTGTTTTACTCTTCTGTGCTTCTCTGGTTGTCATTTTTGATAATCTGTTCAATACCCCATCCTTTCAGCTTCCTGATTTCCTCAGAAATCCTGTTCTTCATTCCCCTTCAGCTGCTCCTTCTTATGGTCATATATCAGCTTTCTTATTGTACCAGCCACTGAAACAATTGCTATTTCATTTCCAAAATCAGCTCTGCTGTCCTACTCCCTGGCTGCTTCTTTTTCCAGGTCGCTTTTCTCCTAATGCCTCATTGGTCTTACCAGTGGGCTTGTTGCTCTCCTTTCTGGCCGGATTCTGTGACTCATCATTGTGGTCATTCTCTTCTAGCAGCCCAGATTGTGCATTCTAGTAGCTGAACATAGCTGTAGAGAAAGGCATAATCTTGCCAACTGATTTCATTTTAAATTTGTGACCTCAAATCAAATTAGTGATGACTGGTGCCTTCCTTTCATTCTGTATTCTCAAAAATTTCCTCTCCCATTTATTGAAAATTATTATTTCACCACCATCTCTTTTCAGATTTCTAATACTTCCTCCCAGTTTTCAATCTTTAGCTGATGATCTTGCTTATTTTAGTGGAAAAAAATTTTTTTTTTTTTTAACACTCACCCATCAAATCTGCTTTCCTACTTGAATTTTTTTTGTCCATCTGGTAAAATGGAATGAAAAGTCTCTGTGGTTGTTTGAGGCTAAGTCCTTTACTTGTGTCCTGAATTCTATCTCCTTTCACCTTTTGTGGATTTTGGGTCTGCAGTTTTCTTTGCTTTCCTATGTCAGGGGTTTTTACAACTCAAAAAATCATTTCTTAGCTGCAGAATGTGTTGCAGAATCATCCCTCTCAAACACATCAATCTCTATGGATCACTCATCCCCTCTTAGCTACTGTACATGAGGTTCTTTACTCATCTTTATAGCAGAAGTCCTTGGCAGTTGTCTTTATGAAACCCTTGAAAAAGTTGTCATATGGTGGCTACTGTTTTTTTGGTGATATTGGGGATCGAACCCAGGGATACTTTACTACCGAGCTATATCCCCAGCCCTTTTTAGTTTTTGTTTTGAGGCAGGGTTTCACTAAGTTGCCTAGGCTGGCCTTGAACTTGTGACCCTTCTGCCTCAGCCTCCTGAGTTGCTGTAATTACAGGTGTGTATCATTGCACCCGGCTGGTTACTACTTTTTTTGGGGGGCGGGAGGGAGACCAGGGATTGAACTCAGTGACACTTGACCACTGAGCCACATCCCTAGCCCTATTTTGTACTTTATTTAGAGACAGGGTTTCACTGTGAGTTGCTTAGCACCTTGCTTTTGCTGAGGCTGGCTTTGAATTTGTAATCCTCCTGCCCCAGCTTCTTGAGCCACTGGGATTATAGACGTGCACCACCATGCCCAGCTGCTACTTATTTTTGACTATTTTCTCATGAACTCACTCAGATGAGGCTTTCTTCCTTTTTTTCTGCGAAAATGTTCTTGTCAAGTCACCAGTAATCTCATATTGCCCAAACCAGCTTTTAGTCTTCATCCTTCTTAACCATTCATTGTCTTCTCACACAGCTAACCACTCTTGGGAGTGAAACTTATACTTGGCTTACAGGACTGCAGATCTCTCTCTTTTTTTTTTTTTAAACTCAGTGATTTCTCTTCATTCTGTTCTTCTCATTTTGTGCATCAAGTGGTCTTTCTCAGTTTCATGGCTTTAAATATTACCTATGTGCTGATGACTCTAAAAATCACAGTAGTGACTTTTAAGAAATTATTTTTAACTGATAATAAAAACATAAAAGTTGACATATTAGTGGAGACCACTACCAGTTTTTTTTTTTCTTGCCTTTAACATGAACTGTTATCTTCAGCTTGTTTGTTAGCACCTCTTCTTAGATGTTTGAAGATGATCTAAACTGAATGTGTGACCTTTATAGAGCTTCTTTTTGGGGGATGTATTGAGGATGGAACTCAGGGGCACTCAACCACTAAGTCACACCCCCAACCCTGTTTTATATTTTATTTAGAGACAGGGTCTCACTGAGTTGCTTAGCTGCTTATTGTTAACTCTGAAACCTCTTCCCGTGTTTCTACGTGAGCCATGCTACCATATATGGTTCAGACTGAAACATGGAGTGTTTTTTTTAAATATATATTTTTTAGTTGTAGATGGACACATACCTTTATTTCTTTATTTTTATGTGGTGCTGAGAATCAAACCCAGTGCCTCACAAATGCTAAGCAAGTGCTTTACTACTAAGCTACAACCCCAGCTCTGGAGTCTCTCTTTGGGAGTGTGGGTATGAAGGACTGAACCCAGGAGCACTTAGCCACATCCTCAGCCCTTTTTAAAAATTTTGAGTCATGGTCTCACTAAGTTATGCTGGGGGTGGCTTTGAACTTGGAATCCTCCTACCTCAGCCTCCTGGAACCACAGGAATTACAGGTATGTGCCACCCTGACTGGCTATTTTTATTTTTTTGTGGTGCTGGGGTTTGAACCCAGGGCCTTGTGCATGCGAGGCAAGCACTCTACCAACTGAGCTATATCCCCAGCCCTCTTTTTATTTTTTAATTAATTAATTAGTGACAGGGTCTCACCAAGACTTTGGCTGGAGTCTTCCTTGGTCTATCTTCCCGGGACTTTTTTGGTCTTCGCCTTCTTGGTGTTTCTTGAGCTCAGATACTTCCTTCTCCTCCTCTGCCTGTCATCGCACAGCTGGTCACCAGCGCCCTTGCTCCTCTGGGCTGCTGCAGTGGGCTCCACATAGTGTCTTCACTGGTCTTGCTACTTTTCCTCTCACTCCACTCTTGTCTTTTACTTCATCTGCCCACCATCCAAAGCCTCCAGGAGTAAGTGATTAGAACACAATCTGAAGTCTGCACCATGAACTTCATGCTCTTCTGCCCTGACCTGGGCTAACTTTCCCACACCATCTTCTGTTTCCTTTGCTCCCTGGGCTTTAGCCTTGTGACCTTCTTTTCCTTCCTGGAGTTTGGCATGCTTCTTTCCAAGGCATTTGTGTATTTTGTTTTCTTGGAATACCCCCTACCCCCAGCTTATTTCTTTACTTATAGTCAGTTTTCTGCTCAGGTGTTGTGTTTCCAGAGAGATCTTTCCTTACCAACTTGTCTAAAAAGCAGCACTAAGCTGGGCATGGTGGTACATACCTGTAATTCCAGTGACTTTGATGGCTGAAGCAGGAGGATCTCAAGTTTGAAGCCAGTCTTAGCAACTTAGTGAGTCTCTTCTTTTGAAGAATAAAGCACTCAGTGCTAGAGCATCCCTGGGTTCAGTCTCCAGCATCCCCCATTAAAGTGATGAGGACAAAACCCCCAGTACTTGCTACTCTCTGATCTCTTCTGCTATACGTCTGTTCCTGGTATTTAAGAAATATGATATCATGTTCCACGTTTATTTATTCTGTGCCTTGCACAGTGTATGAGTGCTGTGAGGTTAGTACTTCCAGGCACACAGTAGGCCTTCACTTTACTAACTGGAGCAATATCACCTTCTTAGGCTTTTGCATTTTCTAAGCTACCTACTGTTTTGGAACGTTGTCACAAAAGTAAATTTTTGACATTTGATTTTTTTCTTAAGAGTAGAATAGCGGGCCCCACAAATGAATTGTTTCCTTATTTTGTCTCCATGTGAGGTCAAGACCTGCTTTCTATAGAGAAAGGAGCAGGAGGGTACTTTTTTTTTTTTTTTTTAAAACCTCGTCTTTTATACTGAAGTTAAGCCAGGGCCTGTGTATTAGTGTATTAGCTCTGTGTCTGTCAGTGGAAAGGCCTTCATTTAATTCTTTTAGTGGACATATAGGTCAAGGAGAATAGGAAAGGAGGGTGGGAAGAACAGCCATTAAACCAACAGCCTACAAGTGAACCCAGGCAAAAAGAAAAGTTCTATAAATGTCTAGTTAATTTAAACATAAATTCAAGTCTGGTGCAAGGTTCTAACCTCTCCATGTGTGTCTCAGGATTCAAAAGCTTATTGAAGGGTTCTTTTACCAATGTAAAATCCATGCCTTGACACACTCACTCAATAATTTGTAATGTAATAATTTCATAATGTAAGAGTATTAATTAAAATGAGCATTTTATCATGGTTGATGGATAGGATTGAAGAACCCACAAGTGGCCATTACTATTGCTCTCATCTTTGTTATAGAAATAACCTTCCTTCTTGTAATTTTGGATTGTTGCATCAAGGTTTCCCTCCCTCCCTCCCTCCCTCCCTCCCTCCCTCCCTCCCTCCCTCCCTTCCTTCCTTCCTTCCTTCCTTCCTTCCTTCCTTCCTTCCTTCCTTCCTTCCTTCCTTCCGTGTATTAGAGCTTAGTATTCCTTTTGCTGTTTCCATACATTTTGGGATGTTGTGTTTTCATTTCCTATTTGTTTCAAGAAATTTTAAAATCTTCCTCTTGATTTATTCATTGATCATTCAAGAGTATGTTGTTAATTTCCATGTATTCATACAATTTTGAAGTTCCTCTTGCTGTTGATTTCAAGTTTTATTACACTGTGGTCAAAGAGGATATATGCTATAACTTTAATAAATTTGTGGTTTTCTGAGATTTGTTTTGAAGCCTCACATATGGTCTGTCCTAGAGGATGTTCAATGTGCTGATGAGAAGAATGTATTTTGTGCAGCTGTTGAATGGCACTTTCTGTACATGTCTGTTGGGTGCATTTGGGTTGTAATATGATTTACCTCTGATGTTTTTTTGTTGATGATTATTTTTGGGAGATCTGGATGATTTATCCATTGATGAAAGTGGAGCATTGAAGTCTCCAGCTATTATTGTTGTAGAGTCTATCTGTCCTTTTAGATTTAACAATGTTTGCTTTACATAATTGGGTACTTCAGCATTAGGTACATATACATTATAAATTATTATTTATTCTTGTTGAATTGATCTCTTTTCATTATCATAGTGACCTTCTTTATCTTTTTTTTTTTTAATCAGTTTTTGGATTGGTCTGTTTTATTTGATACAGGTATAGTCACTTCTGCTTACTCTTGGTTTCCATTTGCAAAGTCTGTGTGCATCTGTAAGTTGGGAGGGTGAGTTTCTTGTAGTCAGTACATTATTGGGTATTGCTTTTTTAATCCATTTGGCTAGTCTTTATCTTTTATGAAATTGGGAAAAATCTTTTTTTTTTTTCGTGCTGGGTATTGAACCCAGGCCCTTGTGCATGTGAGGCAAGCACTCTACCAACTGAGCTATATCCCCAGCGGGAAAATAATCTTTTGAATTCAAGTTTATTAGTGATATGAAAGCACACTCATCATTCTGTTAATTTTTTTCCTTTGGTGGTTTTGTATGTACTTTCTTCTTTTGTTCCTCCTGCACACCTTTGTGGTTTTACGGATTAACTGGGGAAGCTGCTTCTAGTTCTCTTGTGTAACTGTACTATTGAGTTTTGTACAATTGTGCATTTTTGTGATAGCAGTTATCGTCCATATCTCATGTAGGACTTCCTTACCTGAGCATTTCTGTGGGGCTGGTCTGGTGGTAATGAATTCCTTCAGTTTTTGCTTGTCATGCAAAGTCTTTATTTTTCTTTCATTTCTGAAACATGGCTTTGGGTTTAGGACTTTTAGCTGGCCATTTTTTTCTTGCAGGACATTGAATGTTTCATTTTATTCTCTCCTGGTCTGTGAGATTTCTGCTGAGACTTTATTTTTTAGAGTGGTTTTAAATTCACAGTACAGTTGTGGGAGATGTGATAGATTTTCCCCATATACCTTCTAACCCCACACAGGCATGATCTTTTCCATTGTCAACATCCTATTCCAGAATGGTGTAACTGTCATCTAAAGTCCATAGTTTAAAAAAAGCCCATCCTTTGTGTTGTACATACTGTGGGTTTGGGCAAACATATATTGACATGTACCATTATGTATCATAGAGGGTAGTTTCACTACCATGAAAGTCGTCTGTGCTTTACTTAGTCATCCTTACCTCCCCACACCCTCTGGCACCATTCATTCTTTTTGTTTCTACATAATTTTCCTTTTCCAGAATGTTGAATAGTTGTAACCTTTTCAGATCAGCTTTTTTCAGTTAGTGGTAGGAATTTATGTTTATTCCATGTATTCATATCTTGATAGGTTGTTTTTTTGAACACTGAATATTGTTCCAGAGTTTGGTTATACCAAGTCTATTTTTCACCCATTCACCTACTGGAGGGCCCCTTGATTATTGGCAATTGTGAATAAAGCTGCTATTATGACTGTGTCCAGATGTTTGTATGGACATGTTTCCAGCCTATTTGAGTAAATACCAAGCAACATGATTGCTAGATTGTTAAGAGTATGTTGTAAGCACCCCCTCATTCAAACCTGGACCTTCAGCATGATAGGCAAGTGCTCTACCAGAGAGCTAGAACTATATCCTAGGCCAGAATAGTTTTGTAAGAAACTGTTAAATTGGTTGCATTCTCGGCTGTATAATGTAGCATAGAAATATCTTTATTTACTGTTAATGTATATGTGTCTTTATATTTAAAATGGGTTTCTTGTGGACAGTATGTAGTACATAGGTGGGTCTTGTTTTTGGATCTACTCTGACAAGTCTCTTTCATTTTTAAATATTTTTTAATTTTAGATAAACACAATACCTTTATTTTATTGATTGATTTTTTTTTTTTTTTTTATGTGGTGCTGGGTATCAAACTCGGTGCCTCACATGTACCAGGCAAGTGTTCTACCACTGAGCTACAACCCTAGCCCAATCTGTCTTTTAATTGGTATATTTAGACTGTTGACATTCATGGCATTTTTTTCTCCCTTCCTTTATTACTGGGGAGTGAACCCAGGGCCTCCTGCATGCTAAGCAAGTGCTCTACTGTTGAGCTCTATGTGGTAGAGGGCCTTATTTGTTTTTAGTTGTAGATGGAAACAATGCCATTATTTTATTTATTTATTTTTATGTCGTGCTGAGGGTGGAACCCAGTGCCTCACATGAACGAGGCAAGTGCTCCACCATTGAGCTACAGCCCCAGCCCATGGTGTCCTGTTTATTTTAAGACAGGATTTTCATAAGTTGCCCAGGTTGTCCTTGAACTTTTGATTCTCCTGCCTTAGCTTTCCAAGTAGCTGGATTACAATTGTGTGCCACTATGCCTGGATTCAAAGTAATTCTTGATCGAGTAAAATTAATAGCTCCCATATCTATTATTGTTTTACATTTGTCACCTGTTGTTTGTTCCTAATTTTGTCTTCCACTGTTGGCCACCTTTGTGATTTTAATTGAGCACTTTCTATGATTCTGGTTTCTCTCCTTAGAATATATCAGTTTAACCTTTTTTAGTCTTTGTTTTGGAGTGTGTAATATATAATCACAGCTGATTCAAATCTGCTGCCTATGTACTACATTTACTAACTATATTTACATAAAAAAAAGAATTTGTGTGAGTTAGTTATAATCAATTGACCAGATTATAAGTAATGGTCGACAAAAACCAAGTTAATATCTATACATTAGAATAAGTCTTGGGCAAGGGATGTGGCTCAGTGTTAGTAGTGTGCTTGCCTAGCATGCACAAGGCCTGGGGCTCCATCCCCCACACCACACACACACAGAGTACAAGAATGTCTTACAAATGATATTAGTATTAACACAGTAAAACTGTTTACTTATTTAATTTAAATAATAATTTAATAAGTAAAAGCTAACTTATTTATCAGGACTACCATTTGTTAACTTTATAGGCTTTTCTACTAATGACATCTAGTTATATGTATTAGTCAACTTTATCACTGTGACAAAATACCTGAGATAATTGACTTATAAGGAGGAGAGGTTTATTTTACTGTTTAGTTTCAGTTTGCCATTGCTCAGTCCCATTGCCTTCGAGTCTGTGTTGGGAATGGGTGTGTTTTAGTACAGCCATTGTGACCAAACAAACAAACAACAAAACAAATGAAACCCCCCCCCACAAAACCTCATGAGCAATTTTAGAAGAAGAGAAATTTATACGGGCTCAGGGTTTCAGAAGTGCACAGAAGGCGGGCTCCATTGCTCTGTTTTGGAGGTGAAGCAGAGCATCATGGTGGAAGAGTGTGGAGGAAATCAGCTCAGGACATGGCTACCAGGAAGCAGAGAGAGAGAGAGAGAGAGAGAGAGAGAGAGAGAGAGACACACACACACACACACACACACACACACACACACACACACACCCCTGACTCACCAGGGACAAAAATAAAAATCCCAAAGGCATGCCTCCAGTGATTCACCTCCTCCTAGCACACCTTACCTGCCTGCACCACCACCCAGTTAATCCATTCAAGGGAATCAATGCACTGATTAAGTTAAGGCGCTCGCAACCCAATTACTTCATCTCAGCTTTCTTGCGTTGTCCTTGTATGAGCTTTTGGGAGACACCTCATATTTAAACCATAACAGCATGACAAAGGAGTTCCATTCACCTCAGGGTGTATAGAAGTAAAAAAAGAGCAAGAAAGAATAAGGGACCAGCATCCCAATATTCCCTCAGTGGCATGCCCCTGACAATTTACCATCTTTCCACTAAAGTTTTGGTCACCTTCCAGTTGGGCCATGGACTGGACACCAAGCCTTCAACACCTAGGCCTGCGGAGAGCATTCAGGAGGCAAACTGTGGCACCATATACCTTGAATTATGTCTTAAGATCTGGATTGTCTTCAGGCCCAGTTTGTGTTTATTTTTGGCTGCTGCTTGTCTAGTGATTATTAGTTCTTATGTGGTAGTGATGCCCAACCCTTAGTGTTTACTTGGGGTAGACAGATATGGTAGGAGTTGCTGCTTTGTCAGCACACTTTGGACGAAGTATGTGGAATTGGAGTGCCCAAGTCATATGTGACTAGTTCAGTTCTGTTTTGGTTCAGCAGTGATTTAATGAATGTTTGTATGCATTATTGTTAATATACAAGCTTGTATAAAACCCTATATATGCCTTTGTTTACAATAATAGAAATTTCAGTGATATAATTATTTTAAAATGTAGACACCCAAAATCATTACACATTTTAAAAGTGCAGTTGTTAATTGGCACCAGGTTGTGGTAGCATGTGCACAGAGAGGCTTGGTTATGTAGCTTATAAATTTAACTTGTATTTTCCTTCCTTGTTTAGATATGAAAGTTTACAATGGACTTTTATCTTTTTGCATCATTTTAAAAATCTTGATACTTTCCCCTACTAACTGTTAGAGTGTATTTTTTTATACATGGTCATGGTACATGAATAGTGGTGCTGTCCTGTTGAGTAGTTCTCACTCTCTGCCTTCTGTATACATGTTGAAATTACATTTTCTAGTCCTCTTGTGGGGCCATATCATTATTCATGCCCAGTGAGCTGTGGTTGAGAGTCAGGTCACTTGTGGACTGTAGCAAAACATTCCCAAGCTGTTTTTATTTCATCAGTGTTTGCGTTAGTGGCTTTTTTTTTTTTTTTTTTTTATGTTTGGTCCTTATACGAGGAGATGCTGGAACAGAAACATATTCATAAGAATTTGGAGTTGATTAGTAATAGTATGCCATTTGCAGACAAGATTACAACAAAATTTTCAGTTATTTATTGCTTCATGGCAAGTCACCAGAAAATATAATGGCTCAAAACAATAGACATGTCCTATGATTTTTGTGAGTCAGGAATTCAGGTGGGTGTTCCTGGGCAACTCAGCTCTCTGCTAACATCAGTTAGTGTCAGTTATTGCTAGTCAGTTGATGCCTGGGCTTGTTTAGAGAATTCAGGACAATTATATTGGTTGATACATATATTTTTAGGCCAAAAAAAAAAGTGTCAGAAGAAGATCAATATTGATACAAATAACCATTATTTTAAGGTGAAGATGTATGGTGAAATATGTTTTTTATTTTTGCTTCATTTATTTATTGCAAAAAAAATCCACTAAAAACACATTAAAAAAAAAGTGTAAGTTAACTAAAAGAAATATTGGTAACAACTAAATAAACCATCCAGAGTACAGTTGATATCTAAAATCACAATTTTAATTAATATTAATGTATTTTGGGGTTTTCATAAGTTTTGGAATTTAATTTTAAGCCTTTTGTGCTTGTCTTAAAGAAATCATGTTAGCAAACATGGTGATAATATATATTTATTAGAATTTATGGAGCTGTGATTAAGGAGAAGAAGTTACCTATAAAGTGTTAACTCTCAAAGAAAACAAGTCTCACATTTTTGTGTCTTTACTTTTAGATGTCTATATATTATTCTGTTAAAGCACTGACCATGTTCATATTAATCAGTGTCAGCATTTTCAGGAATTTAGTAAATAAAGATAGGATGAATAAAAAGTCTGCCCTTTCTAACCAGCGCATGTTGTAGATGTAGAGGAAATACTAGATAAGACACCTCTCTTGATAGCAGAACTCTCGTAAGACAGACTTCTTCTGACCATTTCTGTTCAAAAGGAGACTACATGATTGAACAGTTTATCAGTTACGTTTTCTTCTGCAGTTTTCATGTAAAGGGAGCATGAACAGTTATTTTTTTTAACATTTATTTTTTAGATGTAGATGGACACAACACAATGCCTTTATTTTTATGTGGTGCTGAGGATCGAACCCAGGTCCTGCCGTGCTAGGCGAGCGCTGTACTGCTGAGCCACAGTTCCAGCCCCATGAACAGTTTTAAGTGCTGTGGAGGTGAAGGAAGTCGAGAGAGGAAAATAATTTTTCCTTTATTTAGTAGTGTACCAGAGCATACAGGAAGGCATGCATTTTTCTTGGGTAACTAGCAGTTAATGAATGCTAGTGTTGATTAATGTAATTACCAAATATTAGTTTTTAAAAATTTTATAATTATGTGTGTTTACATAAATAGGATCTATATTTGGGATGATTAATTAATTAAACAATTATTAAACATGAATCAGATTTTATGACAATCTCTGGTTTATAAAACAAGCATAGTGTCTTTCCAAAGGTTAATAGAGGGGACTCTTCACCTCCTCTGTGCCCTCATCCCTCTGGCAGTCCATGTACTTCTCAATAAATAACGTTTTTAAGTGAATAAAATAAGATACATTGGATTATGCAGATATCCCCTTAAATTATAAAATCAGTGAATTTAATAACGACTATAATTTTGGCATACCTATATGGGAAATGGTATTTGGGATATCTATAACATTTGAATTCAATAAGAAAATATCTACGACTCTACTAATGACTGAGAAATGGGTGTTGCCAGTGATACTACTTGTTGCTTGTAGTCACTCGATAATTTCTTAGAATTCTAAATTTTGCAGGTTAGTATAAAAATAGAGGTAAGTAAAAGTACAGATGTAATTTCTTCCTGCAAGATCTTAGAATCCCTTAATAAATAAAATATAAAGATTCACTGAAAGCCAGGTACTTTGAAAGAATGTACTGTATTGGTAGGAAAGACTGTACTTGAACACTGGGGATTTTGACATCTTATAGTCTATTATGCTATTATACTTACGAGTTTGTTGTAGGATACATAGTCCTTTGAAAGATAAATAAATAAAAGTATTATGTCCATCAAGAATTTTTAAAAAAATTGAGTAAAATTATTTATATAATTTTTTTTGGGGGGGAGGTGTTACTGATGATTGAACTTGGTCACTTGACCACTGAGCCACAATCCCCAGTCCTATTTTGTATTTTATTACTGAGTCTGGATTTGAAATTGTGATCCTCCTGTCTCAGCCTCCTGAGCCACTGGGATTACAGGTGTGCACCACCTCGCCCGGCAAGAATTACATAACTTTTTTTTAAAATATTCATTTTTTTTAGTTGTAGTTGGACACAATACCTTTATTTATTTATTTTTATGTGGTGCTGAGGATTGTACCCAGGGCCTTGAATGTGCTAGGCGAGCACTCTACTACTGAGCCCCAGCCCCAGCCCAAGAATTACATAACTTTTAAGGAGAGTAATTTTATAATTGCTCCAAATCAGTATTTTTTATTTCTGTGAGCTTGTCTGTGAGGTTCTTGCCACTTTATAATCTTAGTCCTGCTTAAAAAAGATGAAGAGGAAAACTTTATTTTCAGTTTTAATTTCATAGTCTTGATATTCAGCAAGTGATTGATCAGTTAAAATGTCCTTGTAAAATTGTTAGTATTTTTTTTTTCACATGGATTTATTCGTACTCCTTCTGTACTTTGTTGAGGCTGTGCCAGTATTATGCATGTACAAATCTGATTGTGCATTCTGGCTTTGCCCCTCAGCTTTGTGACTTTCAGTTTGCTAACTTTGAGACTTTGAATTCTGTATCTTTCAAATGAGGATAATAGGTCAGATGGTTGCTTTTAGGTGCTGTGAATTGAACCCAGGTCCTTGTGTGTGTGCTTGGCAAGTGAGCTCTATCCCTAGCCCCAAGAGATTTTTTAGTAAAGGAGAGAACCCTGAGGGCTGAGATTGTGGATCAGCGGTAGAGTGTTCGCCTAGCGTGTGCAAGGCCCTGGGTTCAATCCTTAGTATTGTGTCCAACTATAAGTAAAAAATAATTAAAAAAAAAAGGGGGAGAGAACCCTGAGCCAGCCTCTCTTTATCTTTGTAGTTTCAGCTGAGCTCCTGATACCTCTTTAATCCCTTTATGAGCTGCACTGCCATCTCTGGCCTTATCTCCATTATACCTGTGTTGTCCTCTGTCATGTCAGATACCATACCATTTTCTGTCTTCCACAGAAACCCATTAAAGACAGGTTTGCTGACTGTATTTTTGTACTGACTGCATTTGAATACAATGTAATAGTTACCCAAAATTTTGTCTGGTAAATGATCATTCTAAAGCAATGTTCTCCTAACTTCTAACACAGAGCCAGCAACATATGTTCTCTCCATTCTCACTATTTCTCAAAATACGATTTAAATAATTTGTGGTAGGATATCAAATTTGATCTTAGGCTGGGCATGTAGCACAGTGGTAGAGTGCTTAATGTGGGTAAGGCCCTGGGTCAATCCCTCATATCCTTATGCCTTTTGAAAACAATCTCAAAGATGAGGAGGGGAATATTTGCAAAATAACACTCATTCATGAACCTTCACTTACTTAAGGTATTGGACTAAGTATTCTTCCTGCATTGTCTTTTTTGATCCTAAACCTAGTTTTATTTTAGGTAGTATTATCTGTTTTTTAAAATGAGGAGCAAACTGAAGTTGACATGAGGTTTAAGTAACATAAAAAGATCACATGGCTACTCTGGACTATTAAGATTTTAAACCTTTTAAAACTTTTGTTTCTCCTGTTATAGAACTAACTAGGATTGAGTAAGAGTCATGGAAGTGGAAAATTAGAGTTAAAAGAGGATATGTAATGGAATTATGTAAGGGCAGAAGTTAAATATCACTTACTTTGTATCACCAAAGATGCCTGGCACATAGGCGATGTCATTTAATAAAGTGCACAGATCATGTTAAGTTCTGTTAGAAACTTCAACTTCCCTATATATGATTCTTTAGTAGTGTAGTTATCCTTGCACGTGCGCCATCTACTGGGGACACAGTCATCCTCTTCACCACCCGCTCAGCCTTGCTTTCTGCCTTCAGAACATTTCGTTGACCAAGTAGCATTGCTTGTATTTAGGTCAGTTTAAAAGTATAAAGTGAAAGATTCATTGGGGATTTTATACCAAAGAAAAATATGCTGAAAAAAATTTAAATGTTAAAAGGTCTCTTTCGATTTCCATAAGTTTGAGCTGCAGGCAATTTGAATAAATAGAACTCCATGAAAGGCAAAAAATTTGTAAAGTGACTAAGGAACCCAGCCCGCCCGGACTATTTAAAAAAAAAAATTCTTCTTCTTCTTCTTTTTTTTTTAGTTGCAGATGGACACAGTATCTCTATTTATTTTTATGTGGTGCAGACTATACAACCCAGTGCCTCATGCATGTGAGGCAAGTACTCTACTAATGAGCTGTAACCCCAGCCCCAGCCTGGACTATTTTATTGATTGAACATCTTTGAGTGAGCAGTACCCCATTGGTTATCACTGGGTCACATTCATCTGGAACATGTCTGGATGACATCCCTGGTAGGATCTTTATCCGATGTCATTTTCAGCCAGAGCAAGTCCATCAGACATTTTCCTGCCAGACTCTGGCAATCTTTTGAAGACTAGGGCTGGGGAAAAGGGAAAGAGTCATGATCTCTAGCTATTCTGCTTTAACTTTGACAGCAGAATCTAATGTATTCTGCCAAACGTAGAGTGATAGTTTAAAAAAAAATAGTTTCTGTTATTACATATAGTTCATTTATTTAGGAAGGTCTTTTATTGTTTCTGTTTTGGAAGTACTACTCCCAAGGAAGGAGTTACAAGATTTCTTTTTATAACAAAATAATAATTTTTGTAGGTGGATACAGTATTTTTATTTATTTTTATGTGGTGCTGAGGATCGAACCCAGTGCCTCATGCATGTGAGGAAAGCACTCTACCACTGAGCCACAACTCCAGCCCCACAAGATTCCTTTTTATTCATTAAAGAACAAAAAAGGCAAAACAGAAAAATTCAGACCAAAAATAAAACTAAACTCATCCCAACTGTTGTTTAGTATATCCAAGTTATTATGCTCATTAGCAGAACTGATAGCTAATAAAGAAGGAAAGAGAAGGTTGAACTCTCAAAGCCAGGCTTTGTGGTTCAGAACTGGTCCTGATCACATTTCTTAAACATAAATAATCAAATAAATAATTTCTTTAGAGTCTAAATTGTTTTTTTCCCCCTCTGAAATGGAGGAAACCTACTTTCAAAAGGTGTTAACCTGAAAACCTGTTAATCTACCATTAGTGTTTGTGTTTAGCCTTCCCATTTCCTTCTGTTATAGAGAAAAGGAAAGGTGGATAGACACAAACACTGTTCTGCTTGTTTTTCCTTGTTTTAAGCAGTAGAACCTCTCTCAAAACACTGGAAGTGCTATGTATTTCCTTTTGGGTGAGGGGATAGACATAAGAACTGTAATAAAGTTTACCAGGAGAAGAAAATTTTCTATTAGATATAATAAGTGGTAAATAGCAGCATATTAACAAGTAGCAGACAGGACAGTTTGGGTTAGGGGATAAATGGAGCTGTCTTTTAGAGGAAAAAATGTTCATAGGAAATGTAATGACACGGGACCGTTCCACTTGGCTCACTATCTGTGAGCCTCTGAAGCACCATCTTACTCTATATTTCTCCTTTCTTTCTTTAAAAAAATTTTTTTTTTAGTTGTAGATGGATACAATACCGTTATTTTACTTATTTATTTTTTTATGTGGTGCTGATGATCGAACCCAGTGCCTCACACATGCTAGGAGAGCGCTCTACCACTGAGCCACAATGCCAGCCCTCGTTTCTTTCTCTTACCTTTCTTGTTGATATTAAAAATAGTGCAAACAAAAGTGTGCCCATATGTGTGTTGGACCTCTATTTTACACATACCATTTTATAGTCCTTCAAATGTAATAGGCAGAGTGAATCTCTAGCAGAACTGGATTCCTTTCTGTCTTCTTGTAGATCCCTAGAGAACAGGCAACACAGAGTGACCTCTGGGTCTTTCCAGATAATTTCCCTAGAGTGACAGGCCTTGTAGGCATAGTCTGTTTTCCAAGTTATTGTGGGTTGCAGTTATGTCAGATATGGACACTGCATGAAAAAGATCTGTTGATTTTCAAACTGCAGTATCAGTATCTCATGACTTGATTATTAAGCCACTTAGTATTAGTTTTGGTTATGACACTTCTGATACCACTTTCTGTATTAATTAGGACAGAAATTAAACAGCTATGCCAGAGAATTCAAGATATACCTGTGGCTTATAAAACCCATTTTGCTCTTGTGTAATATTTCTGTAGCAGGAATCCATGCTGTTGAGGCAGCTTTGTTCCATGTGGCTTGTTTCTGGACCAAACTTTCTTTCTTTCTTGGGTTTTTTTTTTTTTTTTTTTTTTTTTTTGCCATCCTCTGGAGCATTGATTTATTTGCAGTACTGCAACTGGGTGGCTGTCATGTCCATTCCAGTCCATAGGAAAGGGTAACATAATTTTGCTCAGAGCAGGTCACTTCCTTTTAGGTGATGGAGAAGAAGTGGCAGTCACTTCTGGTCATACTCTGTGGGTGAGAACTTGCCAAGATTTGTTGCAAAGAGTATTGGCTGAGCCAGATATGTGCTGTCCTAAAATTGAGTACTACTGAGGAAGGAGAATATGGAGTTTGTCCCTTGTCTATTCTCTACAGTTATGTGCTTTATCTTGTTCATCTGTAAAGTCCTTGACATATTCTGAATTTGAGTATCTTTTTGTGAAAATAAATTACATGGATTTCCTTTCATCTGTGATGGATTCATTTTGCTCATGGCGTCTTTTTTTATATATAATTTTTGATTTTAATGTAGTAAAATTAGCAAAATTAGTGTCCTCCCCCATACAAATATGTGTTTGTAGATTTGATTCTGGGTACTCTATATCAATTTTGTTTCTAGGGGTAGACAGGACACCTTGGTTGATGTGCCTTACAAGCAATATGTAATAAATTTTCCAGTTTTAATTTAAAAAGGGAAAATATTTTTTAACACTGAAAACCAAAGCCATCTGTTTGATGCCTCATGTAATTATTAATTTTACTTGACAGAATTTATAATTATTTGTAGTTTTTCTAACTGTAAAATTAATATTTATCAAATTTCTTTTCCCAAAATACTTCCCCTAAAATACATTTTGAATTTAGAAGATAGTCCCAAAATAGGGACATCAAATTGAAGTTCTGAAATGAGAGATGAAAGATCAAGTTTGATGTGAAAATTAGCATCCAAGCTGCTATGTATGTCTGCTGTGCAGGTCCCATGTGTTGGGGAATGTCAGAGAGGAGGGGGTGCTACAGATGCAGACCTTAGTCCTTGTGTGAAATGAGGTTTTAGGAATTTGAAGGCTTGTACGTGGCCCCTGGTGGAGTTGGTGAGAACAGCTGCTGAGGAGGAGGTGAAGGGAAGGTGAGGGAGCTCAGGCACTCCGTACAGGGCATTTCATGAAGTTGGTGCCAACAGGAGCAGCTGAAAGGGCTTGATGATTTACTTGACTGTTTGCGGGCATGTGGGGTTGGTACGGAAAGGTGTACACAAATTTGGAGTTAGAAGAGAAGGCTTATAACCAAGAGTGTGGAAGTGCCTTGGGATCATTGGTGGAGATGCAGTGTTTCTTTATTCTGGTAATACACAAGAAAGCCAGAATGGGCATATGATTTTTATTTAAAGAGATGAATGATGTTAGTGGTGAAGGTGTTTGAAAATCCTCTCAGCAGTTAGGTTGCCTCCTGAGAAAGGAAGTACGAGGTATTTGGGGTTAAAGTCCTGAGTAGAATTGAAAAACAATATAATCAAGGTGTGTTCTTTTCAAATATTTAACTGTTAGAATGGCTAATAATTAGAATCCATGATTGTTTTAAATTAATGAGAATTTCACTTCATAAAACATGAAAACTTCAAAATGAGTCACACTGAAATTCATATGTTCTGAAGCTCAACTGCTATAATCCTGAATATAATGATAATATTACTAAGATGAAACTTCTGAGTCTATTTTTACTGTGGGCACAAGGAAAAGTAATACTTTGTTTTATAGGAGTCTTTTTATAAGCCAAGGAGGAAACCTTTTATGAAATATATGACTGTTAAAGTGTAAATTTTTTGATTATCCTTTTGCTGAAGAGAACAGATATAAACAATAGCATTAATTATATATGTGAACTTTTTCTTTATCAGTGAAGTATTGTCATTTGTTGTTTGATTTTTTTCCATTAACACAGATGTGTTGTAGATAAATTCACCAATGATTGATGTAAAAATGACTCTTTTTACCTCTTGTTTTCTGTGAAGCAGAAGTCAAAGAACAGTCTGCAGAAGAGGATGCTGAAGCAGAAGTGGATAGCAGCAAGCAGCCAGCCTCAGCTCTTCAGCGATCTGTGTCTGAGGACTCTGCAAATTCCCTGGTCTCTGTTGGTGTAGAAGCCAAAATCAGGTTAGAGAATCAAAAGAGCTGGATTGTAAAAATTCAGGGAGGAAGGATTTGAGATGTTAATCTCGATGGAGTTTTATTGTTTAGTAGCTTTAAATTTAAAGCCAATACCTCTGTAGTTGGGATGGAGGATGGCTATGGAGTTTGGGGATTATAGAGCAGGGAATACATGAGGGTGTTGCTCTGTTCACCCCATGTGAACACAGACAGTTAGCAATATGCTATTCCTGGCCAAAGAGATAGCTGTGAGTATTTAGCATAAGAACTGATTTTTGATACTTAATTGTAAACTTGAGTATGTTCTTTTCCCTTACCCTCTCCCCATTCTTTCAAAAAAGAAATATAGGACCTTACCACTTACTGGTATATAGTTCAGCTTTAAAGTAGGCAACACCTTGCCTGCTTTCTGGTTTTCTTCACGCGCTGGAAAGCACCTCCAGTTTCACAGCTATGAATCTTGTGTATCCTTAAGAGCCCCCCATTTTTATTTCCAGTTCCACTCCAGATTTCCTTGTCCGCTGGTCTGCTCATCATCTGCATCTGGAGGTGTGTTAGATACCTCATCTTTAACAGTCCCAAAGTATGCCTGCTCTCTCTACCTCTGCCTCAGATGATCTTCTTCCCTGGGCTTCCCCATTTCAGTAAACAATACCAATGTATGCTCAGTTAACTTAGGACAGTTAATCCTCAATTTCTCTTTTTTCTCATACCTGATAATCCAAACCATTAAATCCTGTGGCTCAACACAGCTTCTTACTATCTTGTCTGTCATCTTGGTTGAAGCCATTGTTGCCCTTGGGAAGCTGTAGCCTTTTAAACCACCTCTCCCTCCCTGCTTCTCTTCCTTCTTTCAATCTTAAAGATTAAATAATCTAATTCTCTTTACCTTTCAACTTTTTTTACCTCCATTTTTTTCTTAGCAAAGTTGCAAAAATTATTCTAAAATGTAAGTAATTTCTCCCCCTATTATATTATGCTGTTGGATTGAAATTAAATACTTAAATTATATTTAACATTTCATATCCTTGCTATTTTTCCAAGGCATGATCTGCCCCTGGCTGTCTCTGAGACTTTCTTTGTCACTGTGCTTTTTCACACTGTCTTTGCTGCTCCTGAACACACCAATCAGGTTTCTGTATGAGGGTCTTTGAGCTTGCTTTGCTCTCTATCACATGATTTATCTCCCAGAGAGACCTCCTTACCCCCTGCTTATTATACTATTATATGAATCCAGGTAAAGGGTGTAAAAGTGTTGATTATACTGCAGTTCCTTCTCCCCCAGTAGTTTTAGGAAGGTTTAAATGTCTTAAAAGCCAAACACTTGGGGCTAGGGTTGTGGCTCAGCGGTAGAGTGCTTGCCTAGCATGTGTGAGGCTCTGGGTTCAATTCTCAGCTCCACATAAAAATAAATAAATAAAATAAAGGTATTGTGTCCAACTACAACTAAAAAAAATATTTAAACAAGCAAAAAAAAAAAAAAAAACCACTTTCAGGTCTTATAGTTCAGTCATTAACCCATTTGGAGTTGGTTTTTGTATTTGGTGTGAGTAAGGGTCATTCTTTTGTATGTGGATAGCCAGTTTTCCCAGCACCATTTATTGAAGAGGCGATTATTTTGCCATTGTGTGTTCTTGGCATCTTTGACAAAAGATGTGTGGGCTTATTTCTGTAATGTCTTTCCTGTTCCATCAGTTTTTGTGTCTTTTTATACCAGTGTCATGCTGCTTTGATATATAATCATTTTGTAATATGTTTTGAAGTCAAGAGAGTGTGATGCTTTAGCTTTGTTCTTTTTACTCCAGCTAATTTTGGCTATTTATGGTCTTTTGTGGTTCCATACAAATTTAAGTATTGTTTTTTCTATTTCTGTGAAAAAATGACATTGGATTTTTTTTGGACATTGAAATTTTGATAGGATCTTCATTGAATCTTTGGGTTATTTTGGGTATTAAGGACATTTTCACAGTATTCTTCCAGTCCCTGAACATGAGGTAACTTTCTATTTATTTGTGTTTTTCTTCAGTTTCTTATATCAGTGTTTTATAGTTACCAGGATACAGGTCTCTTACTGCTTTAGCTAAATTTACACTGAAGTATTAAAAAAAAAAATTTGTTGCTAGTGTTAAATGAGATTGTTCTCTAACTTTTGGTTAGCTCAGTTTTAATATGTAGAAATACTATTTTTTAATGTTGATTTCATATCCTGAAACTTTAATGAATTCAGTTTTTTTGGTCTAGCATTTTTTGGTGGCATCTTCAGGGTTTTCTGTACATGCATAAGATCACATCAGCAAATAGAGACAGATATGTGCAACAGATAACTTAAAAATTTCTTAAAAATTCACGTTTCCTATTAGAGGAAATTGTATTTTTTCCTCTTGTTTCATCACTCTAGCTAGGACCTCTAGGACTTTCGACTGTGTTGAAAAGAAGTGGTTGGAGAATGGTGAGAGTAAAAGTGAAACTTTACTGTTTGTTGCATAGATACTTATTTCTCCCCTTTACTCTGTATTTTGTTTGCATTTTGCCTGCTTTCTTTCCCCCAGAGATATTTTTGAAGAATTAGCTTTTGATTTTGTTGATCTTCTCTATTTTCACAGATTCTGTTATTTTCCTTTTCGTTTCTTGTCTTCTTTTGATTAATGTTCTATCAGTGTCTTCATTTATTTTTTCACCCTGTCTGTAGTTGAAAACTTCAGCTTACTAATATCTAAACTTGAATCTACTGATAATTTATGTAAATTTTAAGTTTCCCTTTAGTTTCAACTTTATCTCCATCTCACAAATTTTTACAGTAAATAACTGAAGGGTTCTTAGCAATATATTTTCTAGTTTACCAATGTTTAGAAAATTTTAAGTTATCTGTTACACATTTCTAGTTTTATTGCATTATTTTCAGAGAATATTGTCTGTAAAATTTGTCATTTTTGAATATACCATGTCTTTATTTATGGCTAATACGTACTCTATATTCAGATTGTTTTAATATGCTTGAAAAGAGCAAACTTTGTTGCAAACCGAATTGAATATAATATTTAAAAAAACTAGATTTTTTTCCTATTCCCTGTAAATGCAAAATGTTATGAAAGTTAATGGGGTAGCTACTGCAGGGGTGATAGTTGGAGACTTTTAATGCCCGAGAAGAAAGATTTGGTTGTAGAAGCAGTATAAAGAGAAAATATGTCTAAGAGGAGACATATGTTTAAATTTTGTTATTTCTAAGGTCATTTATTATGTCTGTATTCCATAGTTTGTATTGTTTTTTTGTCCTTCCTTTGGGGTGGGAGGGGTTTGCTGGGGAATAGAACCCTGGACCCTGTACATGTTAGGCAGTCACTCTATCACTTGAGATATATCCGCTGCTCGTCTTTTTAACTTTTTAATCTCTTCTTTTTGAAAATTAGTAGACTTTAAATTTTAGAACAGTTTTAGATTTACAGAATAATTGAACAGTGTTTCCATCACCACATCTCCAACCCCCACAGTTTAGTTAACATTGTGCATTAGTGTGGTTCATTTGTTATAATTGATAAACTAACATTCATGCACTATTTATTTGTTATTTATTTTTTTAGATGTTGGTGGACCTTTATTTTATTCATTTATTTATATGTGGTGCTGATTTTCTTTAGTCAGATTTAAACAAATTTTTTTTTTTTAGTTTTACATGGAAACAATATTTTATTTCATTTATTGATTTTTTATGTGGTGCAAGGATTGAACCCAGTGCCTTACCTGTATGAGGCAAGCACTCTGCCACTGAGTCACAACCCCAGCCCTGGTCAAATGTTTTTTTTACAGATCATTTTCGTATGTATAAATTAGAATTTAAATATATATATATATATATATATATATATATATATATATATATAAATTTAAATATATATATTTATTTATAAATATATTTATATTTAAATTTATATATATATATATATATATATTTTAGTTGTCACTGGACTTTTATTTTATTTACTTTTATGTGGTGCTGAAAATTAAACCCAGTATCTCACACATGCTAGGCAAAAACTCTACCACTGAGCCGCAATCCTAGCCCTAGAATTTTTTGATTTTGGTATGTTCACTAGTTTTAGGAAAATCATGGTGGTTTAGGAGTATAGCAGTGGACTGTATCCCTAGCACCACAGGAAAGGGGGAAAAATCATGCTATAGGAAAGTAGAATTTCATAGGTATGATCATTATTAAACTTAATTGTTCTAATTTTGAAGCACCAGTATCTGGTTGTGTGTTACTTAAGAATTGTTGAGTAAAGCTGCTTTTCTCTTTTCTGTCTCTTTTCATTTTTCATTTTTACCAGTGAACAACTCTGTGCTTTTTGTTATTGTGGGGAAAAAAGTTCCTTAGGACAAGGAGATTTAAAGCAATTCAGAGTAACACCTGGATTTATCTTGCCATGGAGAAACCAGACTTCCAACAGGGACATGGACGACAGCAGCAGTGGGGCCTATGAGAACATGCAAAGTTCAGCTCCACGACGACAGAGAGGACCGAGAAAGTGAGCAGTTTTGAGTTTAAATTGTTGGGATGGAATAAAACTGTTTTTAGTTCGATGTTTTAAGTTTACAGATGGGGTTGAACCACTATTAAAGATTTCCTCCCGTTTCCCACGTTTCTGAAGAAACTTAATGCCTCACCATTAACCCAGAAATCGATCCTTTCCTTGATGTTTCTTTCTTTCTTTTTTTTTTTTTTTTAAATCTGTTTTCTTAATTGTATGACAACAAAATCAGTATAATGACGAAAGTTAACTTTTGGAAGGAACTTTTAGAGAACATAACATAGGCTGAAGGGAGTTCATGGAATTTGTAAATGCAAGAAGACAATACATCAGTGTGGTCCTGCTTTTCTTTTCCAAATAAGCCTTTTTTGGTAAGCGTTTAACATGATAGCAAAGTCAGATTTGTCACTGTTCATGTCTTCTGTGTCATTCATTTATTCATTCTCTCATTTAATTAATTTATCTAATTTATATGTGTGTTTGTGTCAGAGAATATTGAGCTGCCCTATAAATTCTCAGCATAATACAATTCTCTCCCTTTCTTTCTCTCCCCCTTTTTTCTTCTGTAGTTATATGTTTAGAGTACTCTTTCTACAGATACAGAAGATAATTAAAAAAAATAAGTATTTGTATAATTACATAGGTATGTCTGTGTTCATGGGTACATTGCAATCACCTAAAACTCTTGTCTAATATGCTTTTTAAATATTTTGTGTGGTTGTTTTTAAAGGCTCTCTTAATATATGGACTTGGCTTTGCTGGTTAGGAGAGAAGTTTCTGTAGTTGATTAATAAATATTCATTTGGAAGGCTAACCAGCTCTATTCCTTGAGGTTGATGATGTAATCACCCAAGTGCTGTCTGGCTTATCTCCAAATTTAAGTACTAAAGCACTGTTGTGCTGTTCTTCCTTGATTGGCTCATTGTTTTTGAACTGCTGCCAATGCCTTGAATACTTGAAGCAGGAATTGAAACAATAACAGAGACAATCTTTAAAGAATTTAAGGTAGAACAGTTTAAGGAAGCTCTGGAAGTACTGTATTTGGAGACTCCTCATATTTCTAAGGCTGTAATTAAATCATATATAGGTATTTTATCTTTTGTTATTAGTTGAGTGCTTACATGTTAATAAAATATATCAAAAGTCCAGCAAACTTAAATGTCTATCCGTAATTAGCACATTCGACGAATTGAACCAGGGTATATCTTATATTCTCATGTTCTGTCTTTAATAATGGCAATTAGACAAAACCCAGTCCTGGGAAATAGAACTGGGCTTCATTTATTTACTTATTTTACAAATGAAGCTAATTTTTATTGAAAAATTTTATGAGCTCAGATAATTTATATTTGCAAAATAGCCTGGCCTTACTGAAAAGCTGTTATATATATTTAGTGCTTATCCAGTTGGTTAATTAACGATGAAAAGCCTGTAATGAAGTCCACTTAGAAAATTCAGCAGTCATATGGGGGTAGACAGGGAATTTATTTTAGTAATGATTTTAAATATTTGCAAAATGTGTTACTAATGAAGTATGAACACCTAGTTAATTTACAAAAATTGACAGGAAGTTTTTTTAAATGGATTTTCCTTCTTGTTTGCACTAAATATAAGAATATATAATCAACTGTTCTTGCCTTTTTTTTTTTTTCTGCTTTATAACTTGAAATTTTATGGGTATGTATTTCAGCTGACTTCTCTTGATACTCTTTCCTAAGCTGAGCTGCTACCATCTGTAGGATTGACATTGGCATCTGATATGGTATATACATAAACTAGTCTCAAAACCTTATGGTTGAATTTCACCAAGCTTCTGGTTAGGAACTGATTAGTAATAGACTGATGAGTCATTCCATTGGTTTCTACACCATGTTTCCCATCAAATGCTAGTGCAAAAATATGCTAAAATAATAGTATTTATAGATGACCTGTTAGTCTTTATTTCTCCCCAAAAATAACAATGATTCGTAATGAATATATTTATAGGAATGAAGATTATATGTGTAGAAAAGTATTTGTTCTCATTGTGGGCATTTATAAAAATGAGAATTTAAGTTAGCATAGCATGCTGAACCTCTTTATGCATTTCTAATGCTAAACATAAAGTTACTGGTTATTTTATATGGTTTGATATTTAAATGTACTTATTGAAATATGTTAATACTTTTTTTCTTTCAATGATTCCAGGTATAAAAAAGTTTAGTACCCTGGTCATTGTGCTGATTTTCTCTTAATAGGAATCATGATAAATATCCAGCATACAGAAGTGCAGTGAGTTATGATCTATATTCAATAGTGATTTAATCCAGAATTATCATCAGGTTAAAATACTATGATATTAGGAGAAGATTTTAAGTTTCAGTGGCAGTCATCTGACTTCCCATATTTAATGCTGAACATAATAACCATCTTTATTTATTAAATGCTCTTAAATAATAAAGTATTAGGGCTTGAAAGCCTGAAAGCTCTCGTATGTTATCATTTATTCAGCATTCAGCATTTGGCATTCAGTTTTTATACTGTAGTGTTAGCTGCTAGACTGTCTTTCTTATGCCTTTAGTAGCTATTTTGTTTTTGCTCTGAATTCTGGTTTGTGAGGTGCAGTCTTGATTGAGACTACTTGCAACATCACGCCACGGGCCAGCTGTTGAGATTTGTTGAGGCGACCATAAGACGCTACAGCTGACGTGTTCCACCCATTTCCACTTCCACCTCCCTTTTAACGCTGTGTTTTCCCTGGAAAATAACCTTTCTTTAATTGAAATGAACTGCTACCTCTTCTGTGGCAGTTCTCTAACTTAAAGCACATTAAAGTTTTCTCAAGTTATGTTTTGTAAGCATTTAAGTAAGGACAAAGGGAATAGTCATTGTATGTACTAAAAACATTGTTCCTGACTAGAATCTTTTTTTTTTAAGAGAATGGAAAAATAAATTTACAACTGTAATTTTAATTCTTATGTATTTGAAGACTCTTAGTTGCTTACATGAAATAATATGGCACCATTTTAATATTATACTCTGAATAACAATTGAATTCTAAAAATTGTTTTATGACAGTTTATATCTAATAAATTAAAATTTATTTGGCAGTACATTGTACTCAAATTGTTATAAAATGAAGCAATTTTCTACTTCTTATCACTTTCGAAGCTATTTATCTTATTTCACTTTATTTTCAGAGAGCGATCTTCTCCTCAGAGTACAGTGTCTTGTGTAAGTGTAAGCACCCAGACAGCTTCAGATGATCAGGCCGGTAAATTGTGGGATGAACTCAGTCTGGTTGGCCTTCCAGATGCCATTGATGTCCAAGCCTTATTTGATCCTACAGGTAGGGGCTTCTTTTCAGTAACGGCTGCTTCTTGTTTCTGGAAGCACTGAAATTTTAGGGCATTATCAACTTATTCTCTAGAAGTTATTAGGGTCATATTATAAAAATGTCATTAAACATATCTGATTAGGTAAATTATGATTACCTAATTTATTTAAAGTCTGCAGAGTTAACACTGGACAGGATGCTTTTATAAATATTTATATACTGTGGTGTGGATAGCAGCCCCATAGTTATGTGAAAATTGAGGAAAGAGAAAATTTTAAAGGAGTGTGTGAAAACTTGGGGGAGTATAGCACTTTCCTGTCGGGATGGAAGACAGTTGATTTTTAGCCACATATATTCTATTATAATAAACAGTATAATGAGCTCATACTCATGATATGGAGTGTTGGAATTTTAAGTAAGTCTCATTCTATGCTTGAACTACAAATCCATCGATAGTGGTTCAATTGCTGTGTGATAGAGAATTTAAAGACTGAGCTGTTACTGATGAGTGGTGGGTGCTCTTGCTTGTTATCAAGTGGAATGTGTTGTGCGAATGTTAATTTTTTATACATCCTCTTTGTCATCAACAAGATATTAAATAATGTTCCTTTTGTTTTTATATTAAGATACCAAATAAAACAGTAATATTTAAATATAATGAATAAAAACTAACTTCATTTCAGCTCAGATTACTGGGCTGTACCGCAAGAACTTCTGATTCAGTTGTTCTCAGATGTCGCCTAAGATTGTGCATTTCTAACAAGTCCCCAAGTTGACGTTGGTGCTGCAGCTCACAGACTGGGGCATGATCTGAGAAGGACTGTTGGATGGGTGGTACACGCTACCATTATGTGCTTACCCAGCAGAGAGGACTTTGACATTTTAGGTCTTTATTTGCATTAATATTTTTGATGTTTATTCTTTTTCTCCTTTTCACTTTTCACATTTGAGGCACTTGTTGGGCTCATCGTCGTTGTGTGGAGTGGTCGCTGGGAGTGTGCCAGGTGGAAGAACCATTGTTAGTGAATGTGGACAAAGCTGTTGTCTCAGGGAGCACAGAAGTAAGTAAAAGAAGCTAAAATTTAAACCACGGTTTTATAAAATTTGCTTTATTCAACATAAAGGTTTATCTGCAAGAATTATTTATTAAATGATTATCATAGTGTTAAAAAAACCCTCAAAATAGTAAATTAGTAATTTATATGGAGTAATTTGTACAGGCCACTAGAATATAGTATGTGCAGTTATTCAATAAATTTAATCTTTAATATTTTACACTTAAATCAGAAATTAATGTTTTTGGAAATGGGTATTGCTAACTATGTACTTTTACATCTATATGGTTACTCTTTAAGATAAAACTGATGAAGCTTCAAAATAAGAATGACAAGATGTTTAACATGTCTTTTAGTGTGCAGGTTATCTAATTCCAATATTTTAAACATTGATTAAAAATTTTTGGTACAGTTGGCAGTTCAGTTAATCTTTGTGATGTCCTTCTTACATAATGTGCACATAGTCTTCATTTTTCAGAGCTTTCACTGCTGTCATTTTCATGTGATATTTGGAACAATCACAAAAATAAATGCAACAGTTAACACCCATCTGTAAGAACAGGAAGCTGAAATGTTGTTGCTTTGGTTTCTTACACATGTATTTGGAAGAAGTGAGACAGTGCTAAGGGAACATTAAAACTAGAAATTTTAGACCACCGTATCTGGGCTTTCGTAGGTAGAATATAGGCAAAGCTCTCAAATGTATAGGTGAGCCAAAGACCTTGATTCAAGTAATTATCCAGCTTTTATAACAATAGTTTTATTCAGATTATTGAAATGATCTAATTCACATGGGTGGGTAACTGTTACCTTAAGAATAATCAAGTCAGAATGCTCATCTGGAAAATTTGGCATTACATTTGAATGCATGTTATTAGTTTTGTTGTTGTTGTTGTTTTGTTTTAAAATCTTAGACATTTTTCTGTATTGAAATCAAATGCACTTAAAAATATTTTTTATTATTTATTGATGGAACTTTATTTATTTATTTGCTTATATGTGGTGCTGAGACTCGAACACAGTGCCTCACACATGGTAGGCAAGAGCTCTACCACTGAGCCACAACCCCAGCACCATGTTAGTAAGTTTTGAACAGTATAATGCTTAATGGTACATTGCCTAGTCTGAATGTACTTAGCCAGATTAAGACTTGATGGACTAGTGAGAACCTTCTCTTTTGTGGATTACTTTAAAAGTAGTTTTGGAGGTAGGTTTGTTTTTTCCTGTGTGGCTGTGAAATTATTACAGGGAAGGCCATGAACTAAGGCTAACATGAACTTTATAGTGTTGCACTAAGACCAGAGGAAATTAGTACACATGGTGATATTTATGACAAATACAGAAAAATAGTTGTGTGCATATGCATAAATAGATCTTCTGTAGTTGTTTGTGGAGAGGATAGTTAAAAGGAAGGTTACCTCACCTCTCTTTTCTGGACAGAAGGTACTATTTTTACTTTTTTATAAACGTTTATTAAATGTTAAAATAGTATTTAGAGCTCAAGGCTTTGCTCTGTCCTTGGGAGAGGACTGCTGGAGTCTTTGGGAGACCAGCATTTCTTTTAACTTCACCTAGGCATCAGTATTATATAGACCCAATCAAATCAAATACGGAGAGAATGCTTGCAGCAGGTAGGTGGTTTGTAGATGATAAGGGCACTGGTGGCAGCATTGTCAGACCTTTATCTTACCACTAATTCAGTCGATCACATTTATAGTAGTGTTGTATTTATTGCCATTCCTACTGCTTTTTTGTTTATTTTGTTGTTTTCTCCTTTATCAGATAGGCACTGGATGAACCATGTAGCTAAAATTTGCACTTAAGAAAGAAAGATTGTCTGACTGACAGAATCTCAAACATATAACAACACATTCGTTGAAAAGGCTGTGGGGAAACGGATATCCTCATGCTTTGGTGGTTGGAATGCAAATTGTTGCCAGTATTCTGGAGGCAAATTTGGTGATCATCATAAACTGCATATGCATGTAATCTTTGATTCTTCTAGAAATCAATTCTGAACATGCCTCCAGTAACACAGAAATGTGAGCAATTAGCATTGTTTAATTTGTAATGTATTATAAAGAACATAAATGCCCATATAGTTAGGTTACCTAAATAGTTGAATAAACTATGGTACAGCCATATAGTGGAATACTATGTAGATATTACTGAGTAATATCTGTGACCGGGTGTAGAGTGGTTTCCATGATATATTATTAAATGAAGAAAAAGTAAAAGAACATTTGTAGTGTCGTACTCTTTATATAAGAAAAATGAGATCTAAGAATACATGCTTAATAGTGGAAAAGAAGCCCGATAAGGATACACCATAAACTAAACATACTGGTTACTAATGAGAGGTAAGAAAGAAACAGGTGGAAAGAAGGGAATCAAATAAATTACATGTAGACAGTGAGAATTAGGTTTCTCAGTGTTGAAGAAAGAAACTACAAGTAAGAAAAAGGTAAATGCACTTGTGGTATTGAAATTGAATCGCAAGTATAACATGGTTTTTAATATTTATACAGATATCTCTGTATATAAAGTAGGTTGACACCCAATTCGTGTCTTCATACATGTATTTTGGATAATGATGTCTGTCATATTCCACAGGTTTGCTGTGTTTTAAACCCATTTTTTTAAATTTAATACTTTTAAATTAGGGAGTGTGAAATTTTACTATCTTAAATTCCAGTAATTTTGATTGGGATTGAGAACTAGTTGTAAAACTCATGTACTACTTCTATTTAGATCTCCTTTTTGCAGAAAAAATTTTTTAACCTGTGACATTCATTAAAATGAAATGCAAAAATGACCTGAAGTTAGAATTTGGGTATTCAATCTAAGGTGAGAGAACAAGATAGAAAGCTCAAAAACAGGGGTTGCATTCTTCCATAAAATGTTGTGATTGTGCCCATCTTTTCTTAAGAATGCATACTTATGCATTCTCAGTGAAGTGTGTGTTGTTTCTCTCCTTTTGATAACTTTCTGTTGATCTCCCTGTGAAGGCTATAAGCCCTACAAGGGCTTGGGCAACATCTATTCTGGTTTGTTTTTTTGTCTGGTACCTAATGAAGACTTGGAACATGAGAGAGTCTTCTATCTTGAAATAGATAAATGCATGTATGAAAGGAATTTTCCACTGAAGGGCAAATTCCAATGCATGAGTTTGAGTGGGGAGGTGTGTCATTCTGGCAGCTAGTGGATAGAGACTAGGGCCACTGCTGAACAATTTGTAACGAACAGCCTCCCGCAACAAAGAATTATCTAGCTCAAAAGTCAGTAGCGCCGAAGTTGAGAAATCCTTGTTCAACTGCCGGTGTTACTACTTTTATAAGATTAATATGCTTAATATAATGTGTGTGTGTGTGTTTATTAATTTCTTTAATTGGGGCTTGGACCCAGGGATGCTTTACTACTGAGTTACATTCTAAATACTTTTTAAATTTTAGGCAGGATGTGTCACTAATATGTCAAAACTGGCCTGGAATTTGGAATCCTCTTGCCTCAGCCTCCTGAGGCGCTGGAATTATAGCCATGTGCCTCTGTACCTGGCACATAACCAGTATTTTCAATGGGAGGAAATTAGAAATTTTGACTTCTTGGTCTGTCTGTGATACTCTTAGCTAATGTCAAGTAGTATCTTCCCCAATCTCATTATCGGTTGATACTAAAGATTCTTCATCTGCAGAGTTAGAAAAATTGTTTTCTTTTTATCCTAAAACGCAGTGGTTATGAAGAAGATACCAGCAAATCTTGCATGAACTATTTCATCACAGTACTGAGTGCAAGGCCTAGTTTTTGCAAGATAATTCAAGATAGTTGTTTGACCTCAGAACACCATTAGATATATATACATGTAAATATACATTTAGGTATATGTGTATGTATACCTAAAGTTAATGTGTTTGTTTCCTGTTACCGTGCCAACTAAACCCTGAATTTTTTTATTAATATTTAGTTTTAGGTGAACACAATATCTTTATGTGGTGTTGAGGATTAAACCCAGTGCCTCGCGCATGCCAGGCGAGTGTGCTACCGCTTGAGCCACATCCCCAGCCCAAACCCTGAAATTTTTATGTAGGAAACAAAGTCAGGTGGAAACAAAGAAGAAATTGGATATTTCTATTTTAGAAATTGAAAGTTTTATATACTTATGTAAAACCCTTGTGAAAATTGGTGGTCCTATTCATCTATGGAGACCTTGACCTTAGGACTTTTCTCCAAAAAAGTCATAATTTATATTTTAATTTTTAGGTTTAAATAAGTTTGGCTTAAAGAACTTGAATTTGTGATGAGGAGAATGGTATTCTTTGACACTAATGGATCTCTTGGATGTATTCTGTGGGGGAGGGGCCGAGATTAATACAAAATGATATATCTGTAAAATACCTTTTGAAGATTGCATAGGAAACTGACAGTTTTGGTTTTTTTTTTGCCTCTATGGAATATTTTCTATGTCTGTAGCTCTGTATACAAGGTGACTTTTCATTGCATACCCTTTATTAAATTTTGAATTTTGAACTATGGTAATTTAAAAAGGACTTAGAGACTGCTTTTGCTTAAAAAAAAAAAATACTGATTCTTCACTTGTGTTTACAGATGTTTACCTGGTATCTCTGCCTGCATTTTGCATCTGTTCCCTTTGTTCCAAGCCAGTCATCTTGGATTTCAGGACCAACAGGTCTGATTGATGACATCTTTAGATGACTCTACCCCCTCAGGCACCAGCAAGTTTTAAATTTCTGCTGATAAGGCCTTGCCTGACCATTCCTGAGATAGTGGTCAACCAGACCACAGTTTGCACACTTCTGGCCCCGCTTGTGTACATAATCTAGGAGTTCATGTCAGTATCCCCATATGCAGAGCTGGAAATGCTGTGCCCCATGTCTTCTCAGTGTGGCCCTACTGATTAAAGCTTCTTTCTTGTTTTTTTGCTATTACTTTTTGCCTTTTGGGTGTGTGGCCAGACCTACTTTATTGGGGCCACCAGAGATGGACCTTTGTTAACAGTAACATATTTATTCCAAATTTAACTTTCAGCAGTTTCTAATGTGTCCTAAAAATGTTTTTAAAAAATTTATTTATATAGCTTATGCACTAATATGTACATATTTTATTACTTAAAATTATTTATGTTTCATGTTAAGTATAGGAATCTAATTTTGTTTTTTCACATGTGGAGAGCCTACTCTAACTACACCATTTATTGAAATATCTTTTCTTGTGTTCCACTTATTTGAAATATAACTTGCATTAGAGAGCAAATGTTCACTATATGTATGGGTTTTTCTAGGCTCTTTATTTTAGTTCATTTTTATACTCATGTATCCAGTGATAATGTCGTTGCTATCATGGTTACTATAGCTTTATGCAAAGTCTTAATATTGGGTAATGAATGTGTAACTTGTACCTTCATCTATAGCAGAAAACTTAGAACATACCTTCCACTGAGAATAATTAGAATTGTTATATAAAATAGTTTTCCAAAGAGATATTTAAAACAACAGAAAGCTAGTACAGTAATAAAGACTTGAAGGAATGAGAGCTCCGAGGGTTGTACATGGGTCAGTTTGACATGAGTATTTTCCCCTGGAGGCATTTTTTCAGTTCATGAAAAAACAGCTGAGATGTTGCAAAGCTGAAAAGAGTTTTTGGCAGTCAACAGAGCTGGGATGGCAAAAAAGAGTTTTGGTCTATTACGTACTATACATTTCCATTTGGGACCCTTGAAGACTATACCAGAGATCAGCAAATTATGGCCTATGGGTCAAATATAGTCCTCCAGGTGGTCCACAAGCTAATAATAGTTTTTTACATTTTTTCAAATGGTTGGGGGAAAAAGAGATAATGAATTTCATGATACATGAAAATCATATGAAATTCAAGTGCTACTGTCCAAAAATAAAGTTTTATTTTAAGGAAGCCACAGCTAATTAGCACACTATCTGGGTCTCATGTTGCCACTACATGTGTAGAGTTCAGTTGTTGCTGCATAGATCACATATACTTTGAATTGTTGATTGCATACTGCAAATTACAGTGATGAAGTTTTAATTTTCAAATTTTGAATGCCACATATATTGTCCTTGTGTCTTATTTCTTTTATTATCAGAGAATGCCTATCATGTTTAAAGGAGAGAAGTGGACTTCGAGTGGTAGTGTTTTTGAGGCATAGCAGAGTGGATTTTATTGTCATTAGATGGGAAAGCATTATATTTATTATACTAGAACAGTATAGGTGTGCTAAAAGAAGAATAAATATGTTAATAATACTGTACTGAGTACAATGTTATCATTTCACAGGAATATGGAGGTCAGAAGGAATAGTAAATTAAAACAAAATATGAGCAGGATTTCTTTCTAAAAGTAAAAAAAATGAAACTTAGACTGCAATTAAAATAAGTTTCTAAATGGCTCATTTGTTAGCCAAACGGGGAAAAAAAAACACCATTTTAACAATTGTGAGGTAATGAAATTGTGTTTGAGTATGGCAACTAAAGATATGTATCCACAGAAAATAAGCTTGCTGAACACTCTTTTGCACGAGAGTGGTTACTTTAAAAGTTAAGGTAATTGAGAGCAATGTGAAGGGTCATTTTAAAAACAAAGCAATGGATTTCCAGTAGTAGACTTTTGGTGAGTCAATAAATGCTACCAGTTCTGCTCAGTTGTTATTAATTCCAGCAGTCAGTAATGAGTTTGAAGCAATTGAAGACTTAGTTTTTATGAAATATCTATGAGAAATAACTACAAGGGAAAACATGAGAAACTGAGAAAATGCTAGTTCATTACAATCTGAACTGGAATCTTTTGAGATGTGTTTTAACAGATATCGGTAAGAATAAGTGTGAAGCAGAAAAAGATGTCAGCTGGACAAATTTATATATATATATGTATTTTTTTATTAGCACTTAATGATCATACATACTACATCTCACCAAACTCAGATATGCATGGAAATCGATTCCAATTCATTATTCCCACTTTTCCTTCCTTTTCTTCTCCCACCTGCCCTTCTCCTTCCTCTACTCTATTAGACATTCTTGTGCTTGTCTGTTAATTTGTATTTCATTGATTCCTTATGCAGTCTATCCTTCTCCTCCCACTTTCCTTTATTTTACTCTAGTTTCTCTGTTTTAATTCGTATTTAGTCTTACATGCTTCTGCATATGAGAGAAAACATTTGACTTCTGAGTTTCTGAGTTTGGTTTATTTCATTTAGCATCATATTCTCCATTTTCATCCATTTGCCACCAAATGCCATAATTTCATTTTTATTTTTATTTTTTATTGGTTTTGCTGGGGATTGAACCCAGGGCCTTGTGCATGCTAGGCAAGCATTCTACCAACTTATATCCCCAGCCCAATTTCCTTCTTTTTAATGGGTGAGTAGGACTCCATTTATTTCTATTTATCTGTCTATCTCACAGTTTCTTAATACATTAGTAGGATAAATTTATAAAGCTTGTTAAAATACAAGGTGTTTAAATCAGACGTGGTGGCACATGCCTGTAATCTTGGCAGTTTGGGAGGCTGAGACAGAGGATTGCAATTTTAAAGTCAGCCTCAGCAACTTAGGCCCTAAGCAACTCAGCGAGAACCCTGTATCTAATAAAATATTAAGGAAAAAAAAAGGGCTGGGGATGTGGCCTAGTGGTTAAGCACCCCAGGTTCAATCCCCTGTACCAAAAAAAAGAGAAAAGAGTAAATAATAATAAGTGTTTAAAACCTGTGGTTATATGTTGTATAATTTGTTAGCAGATACTTTGCAGAAAATATTTAAATTGGTCATGTATTAATAAATTAATAGTGTTAACAATGAATTTGATTTATTCTTGTGGATTTACTGTTAAATTCTATTGATTTTTTTTTTTTTAGATATGAGTGAATTACTCTTCTACACAATTGGATGACTTAGTGAAGTTTTATTGCAGTTTTTAAAAAAATATTTATTTTTTAGTTTAATTGGATACAATATCTTTATTTTGTTTATTTTTAAGTGGTGCTGAGGACTGAACCCAGGGCTTCGCACGTGCTAGGCGAGCTAGCCGAGCGTTCTACGGCTGAGCCACAACCCCAGCTCTTTACTGCAGTTTTCTTAGCTGAGGGCTAAGATGAATTTTTTTCCTAATGATAAAATTGCTCTCAAACATTATATCAAATACATGAGTTTGCAAGTTATCCTTCATTGCAGGCTTTGTAGTATTCAGTAAGAATTCAACCTGAAATTTTGAGGATAAAGAAGTGCTTATATGCGAAACTTCAACTATGGTAATATCATTTATACAATATCTACTGTTATTTGAATCACAAATAATAGTGATCCACTTTAAACAGTTCAGATGCTGTCAGTGTTTAAAATAAAAATCAAGGTCTTCATGCCTAAATAAATTGACTGGAGGAATCTATTCTCAAATGATAGATCCTGTAGCACTTTAAGACCTTAAGGTAAATAGAAAGGAAATTTCTATATTTCAGAATGCATTTAACTTTGTAACTGAGGTGCTTCAACCTATCTTTTAATTGAAAGTGATTATTTTACAATATAGTGGCATGGTAAAAGGTCAAGAAAACAGTGTAATAAATTTTATAAATACCTTTCAAAGATGAATATGCTTGTTATATACTGTTGATATTATTTGACAGCATTTTTGCTTAAAATGGATATGTAAAATTTCATTATAGATAAACATGAATAGATTTACATCTACAGTCAATTTTTATTAGGTAAAAATGGCTTTGAACTTCAGTAATTTGAAATGTTATCTCGCCTCCAAATTCCACTATTTTTAATTTGATATGTAGTAAAATATTTTATGCAGTTATCACAATTTGAATAATACAATCAAATTTGTGAAAATTTGTTTTCTTTCTTGTTAAGTACATACATTGATAATAGTGTTGATTTTTTTTCCCTCTTGTTTCACAAAGCCTAAAATAGTTAATATCTGGACCTTTTCAGAAAAAGTTTGCTGATCCTTGGTTTCCACCCTTGAAATAAGGGAAAGCTGGGGGGAAAAATGTTTCCACAAAGTCTTGAAACCCAGCTTCAGATCAGCTCTTGTATACATTGAATTAAAATGGTTTTCTAGGGTTAGGGTTAGGGTTGTAGCTCAGTGGTAGAGCATTTGCCTAGCACTTGTGAGACACAGGGTTCTATTCTCAGCACCATGTAAAAATAAATAAAATAAAGGTACTGTGTCCATCTACAATTAAAAAAATAGTTTTTCAAAAAATGATCTTCTAGGGCTGGGTTTGTGCTCAGCAGTAGAGCACTCACCTAGTAAGTGTGAGGCCCTGGGTTTGATCCTCAGCACCACATAAAAGTAAATAAAATAAAGGTATTGTATCCAACTACAACTAAAAAATAAATATTAAAAACAATGATCTTCTATAGCCTAAGTGCCTATCTGAAGAAAAAATGAAAATCTCTGGTGGAAAATAATATCATCCAGTGCCTCAGAATTTCTCTACAACTTTAACAAAAACAAACAGAAAGTTACCATGCATACTAGAAAACAAGATCAAAGTACTGACAATCAAGACAACAAACAATAAGAAAATGTCTTCGGGTTTCTTTTGGCCCTTTATATTTTCACATAAAAGTATATATTTTCAAAAACATAATGTAGAGAATAGGTTTGCAGTGGTATTCTGAAAGCACAGAAAGCACTAACTTTAAAAGAGAATATTGGAGAATTCAACTACATTAGTAAAATAACTTGTTAAAGATACCATATGCCTCAGGGGTAGAGTACTTGTCTGGCATGTGTGAGGCCATGGATTTGATTATTAGCACCACAAAAAACATAGAAACAAAAACACCCATAAAAGTGAAAACTTGAGCCATGGAGAGGAAGAATATAATGGCAATAAATTTGGCCAGAAATTTGGATTCTAGAATATGTAAAACAACTTGCAGATCAATAAATAGAGCAAGGACAGCCCAGTATTGAAATAGGCACAAGACCCAAACAGGTGATTTACTAATGAGATAATTCAAATGCCCACTAAACTTGAAAAGTTGCACAGTCCTATTAGTAGTATTTATGAAACACAGATTTGAAACTGTATTGGGATATTATTAGTAGTTGTCAAATTAGTGTAAATTAAGTCTGAATGTATTAATTGGGTATGGTTCATTGGGAACTTTTATGCAACTTGTGTGAAAGATTGATAGTCACATAGGAAAATAGACTGTACTTATCTATCTAGTGAAGTTGATGATTTTAAAGACCTAGCAATTCCATTCCTGTTTATATACCTTAATAACCCAGTGTTTTCAAAAATTGTGGTCCCAGGATTCCTTTGTATCTTAATACTCTTAATTTGAAACACTATTGTTTGGCTTAATTCAGAAGAGTTAAATTCTATATCTGCTTTTACATTTAGTGTGTTGAAATATGTTCTTTGGTTGGAGTATATGAACAAAATCCAACTTCACAAAGATACACCAGGAAAAGTAAAAAGTATTTTAGTTAGCCTTGTTAGGATTATGAATGTTTTTGTTTGATTTTACACCCAAATTAAAAAGTGTGAGTTTTTACAAGATTTGATCCATGGTGGAACCTGCATCCCAATCACTAAACTTTTTCTCTCTTCATCATTATAATCCACAATAATGTCTGGAAATTTAAAAAGATCTTTTATCCTCATACGACTTTATAACATGATTAACATTTTATAACATGATTAAGATATGAGGGCTGGGGATGTGGCTCAGTGTTTGCCTGGCATGTGTAAGGTCCTGGGTTCAATCCCCAGCACTGCAAAAAAATTTTAAAAAGCTATCTTTGGAAAATATTGGTTCATTGAGTAATAATCCAGATATTCCAACTTTTCATAACATTTAAGCAAAAATTTGTATTTTTATATAATCTTCATTTAATCTTCAGTTTCATCAGAAAAGTCTTTAAGTATTGAGAAGCAGTCAAGCTTATATTGGCAGATATAGTTTTCAAATTTTGTTATTGGCCCCACATACTCTTAGTTGATTTCCTTAAGTGAGAGGTTGTTCTAGTCAGTATTGAAGAAAAGCAGATAATCTGAATAAGTGTTTCCTTTTGTTCTTCCTTGTTTAAATGGTAACTCAAATACAAAAGTGCTTGGAAATCCATTATGCTTTGGTGTAACAGAATTGCTTTATGCTTTCCCTTTTTTTGTCACACAAATAATAATGATACATGTATTCATGTATCAAGACTTAATTTTTACTGCTTTAGCAATGATGATCTTTTTTTTTTTAATTTTTTATTTTAAGTTTTATTTTTTCTGGTGCTGGGGATTGAACCCGGGGCCTCATGCATGCAAGGCAAGCACTCTACCAACTGAGCTATATCCCCAGCCCCTATTTTTAAAATTTGTTCTTTTGAGTTATACAAAACAGCAGAATGTATTTTGACATATACATACATGGAGTAACTTCCCATTGTTGCAGTTGTATGTGATGTGGAGTTACACTGTTCGTGTTTTCATATATGAACAAAGGAAAGTTATGTTCAATTCATTCTATTGTTCTTTCCCATTTCCATCCCCCTTCCCTTCTCCCTTTTCCCCCTGTCCAATTCTGTGAACCTCCATTCCTCCCTCCCCCAGCCTAATGTGAGTCAGCATCCACATATCAGAGAGTATATTTGGCCTTTCCTTTTTGGGATTGGCTTATTTCAATTAGCATGAAAGTCTCCAGTTCCACCAGTTTTCCGGAAAATGCCATGATTTCATTCTTCCTTAAGGCTGAGTAATATTCCATTGTGTATAGGTACCACATTTTCTTTATCCATTCATCTGTTGAAGAGATCTAGGTTCATTCCATAGCTTAGCTATTGTGAATTAAGCTGCTATGAACATTGATGTGGCCACATCACTATAGTGTGCTGATTTTAAGTCCTTTGGGTATATGACAAAGAGTGGGATAGCTAGCTGGGTCTAATGGTGGTTCCAGCAATGATGATCTTAATGAGACATTAATTTTTTACTGCAGTCGTAGGGCCATTTGGGAATGTAGTAACGTCTAGTATAGCTTGATACCACTTTGATTTGTAGAATGACAGCAACTGTTTTACCTTTACTGTTTTACAGCTTTGGTAGAACCATGTGCAAATATGAACATGATAAAAGTGGTAAATATCTTATTTTGAAAATAGCTTTGGCCTCACAAACTCTGTTGAGGCTAGTTTTAGTGATCTGCTTTTAGGGATCTGTCAAAATCTTTAAAATGAAATTTTGGGATCCACATTTATTTATTATTAATTTAACTTTTGGTGGTGCTGGGGATTGAACCCGTGACCTTGACATGCTAAACAGGTGCTATGCCACTGGGCTCCATCCCCTATGTGGTCGATTGTTTGAGAACAACTCTAGAAAAGTGTTTGCAGGTGTGTGTCAGAATTCACGCATAAGATTGTATAGGTTGAAGCAGTTGGCTAGCCATCTGGGGAAATTCCTTAATTCTTAGCAGTGTAAATTACAATGTGACTAAAAACTGAAATCGTGAAAGTGTTAGAAGATGCCATTAGGATTAGTTTTCACATTGGTCTTTTAGTGGAGAAGCCACTCTAAATGCTACATAGAACTCTGGCCTTTCAGCCACACATTTTTGTGATTTGATAGAGATTACTTAGTAGTATTCCTTTGTACAGGTGGATCACAGTTTTTGAACCAATTGCTTATTGAAAGACATCTTAGTGGTGTCTTAAATTTTTGCAATTATGAAAAGGAAAACCTATGTACATTTTTATGCAGAATTTTGTCTGGATGTATTTTCTCATATTAACTCATTTTGTAAATAAAGAGCTCTTGATTGCTTGATTGTATTGTGAAATGGTGTTTCTCTGCCAATGTGGATTGTCTTTTTCCTTGATAATACCGTTCAAAGCACTACATTTAAAATTTCATATATATATATATATATATACACACACACACACATACATACATATATATGTAAAAATCAGTTTCTCTCAAGGTGGTGGTTCTTTTGGTATTTAAATCTACGAAACTATTGTCTCAAGGCTGTGAAGACTTCTCTTTCCTTCTGAGAGTTCAGTAGTTTTAGCTCTTTATATCTGTGATCTTTTTTTTGGGGGGGAGTGGTACTGGGGATTGAACCCTTTACCAGTGAGCTGCATCCCTTGTCCTTTTTATTTTGAGATGGGGTCTTGCTAAGTTTCTGAGACTGGCCTCCCATTTTGCAATCTGCCTGCCTCAGCCTCTCAGGTTACTCTTGATTTTGTGCCTGTCTGTGTGATGTATTTTGAGTTCATTTTCTTTCATGATGTGATGGTCCAACTTTATTCTTTTGCATGTTATTATCCAGTTTTCCTAGCAACATTTGTTGGAAAGGCTGTTCTTTGCCCCTTTAGTTTTATTTATACTGTCTCAAAAATTATTGGCCACAAGTGTAAGAGTGTATTTCTGGATTTCTGGTTCTGTTACATCTACAGTATATATGTTCTTGCCACACTGATTGATCACTGTGCTTATGTAGTTAGTCTTTAAAATAGGACATGTTCATTTCTCAATTTGGCTTTCTTTTTTATTTGTTTATTTATTTATTTATTTTGGTAGCAGGCATAGAACCCAGGTTTCTTAAACACTGATGCACAAACTCCTACCCTTGTTATTTTTTATTTGAGGCAAGGTTGCTAAGTTGTTGAGACTGGCTTTTGAGTTTGTGATCCTCCTGCCTCAACCTCCCAAGCTGTTGGAATTACAGGTGTGTGCCACCAGGCTAGGCATCTTTGTTTTCCTTTCTCAAAAATATTTTGGCTGTTTTGAGTCCCTGAATTTTCATCTGAATTTTAAGGTCAGTATCAGTTTTTAGAAAAAAGCTGCATAGGGTTTCAATTGGTATTGCTAGTTGAATCGAATCTGAGTATCAAATTGAGGATTATTGGGTTCTGAACTATGAACATGAGATTTCATTCTGTTTATTTAGGTGTATTTTACTCTCAAAATGTCATATGATTTATGTGTGCAGATCTTATGTACTCCTTCTGTAAAGTTCACTCCTAGAGTATTCCTTACTAGAAAAGCTTAGTACCACAAGTGTTTTGGATTTCAGATTTTGGAATATTTGCATATACGTATGAGATATCTTGGGGATTAGACCCAAATGTGAACTCAGGATTTTCTTGTTTCATATTCATCTTATGCCCTTAGTCTGAAGGAAATTTTACATAGCATTTTAGAGTGTTTGCCTTTTGACTATCATGGGTCACATAAAGTCTGGGAGTCTGTTCTACCCCATTCTTCTATGAGGTTGACTATACTTTTCACAAGTGAGCAGGAACCTGTGGTATTTATCAAAGTATTTTCCCCTTTGTTTTCTTTTAGATATAGTTTTCATGTTTTCTTTTAGTTATAGTTTCATGTATTAATTTAAGTGTTTGATTCATTTTGAGTTGATCTTTGTATATGGTTACAGGAAAGAATCTAGTTTCATTCTTCTGTGTTTGTGTATTCAGTTTTGCCAGTATCATTTTGTTGATGAGACTGTTGTTCATTCAGCATATGTTCTTAAAGCCTTTTTAAAAACATCAGCCAGGCACTGTGGACACCTCTGTAATCGCAGCTACTCAGGCAGGATGATGGCATGTTTGAGGTCCCCCTGGACAACCTGTCTCAAACAAACACACAAACAAATAAGTGAATAAAAATAGCTGGGCTTGGTGACACATGCCTGTAATACATCCCAGCAACTCTGGAGACTGAAGCAGGAGAATCACAAGTTAAAAGCCAGTCTCAGCATTTGGCTGAGTCTATGTGAGGCACTGGGTTCAATTCTCAGTAGTTAAGAGCCCCTGGGTTTAATTCCTGGTACCAAATAATCAAAAAAAAAAAATACAAAAAGAAAAAGGGCTGGAGATATAGCCCAGTATAGCATATTTTCATGGCTTGCAAGAAGCCCTGGGTTTAATTCTTGTTCTTCACCTCCAAATCAGCTGGCTTTGCTTATGAGGGTTAATAATGGGGTTCTTTTTTCTGTGCTATTGGTCTGTGTGTCAGTTCTTATGCCAGTACTGTGCTGTTTTGACTAGTATAGCTTTTTGTTTGTTTGTTTGTTTGTTTATATGTGGTGCTGAGAATTGAACCCAGTGCCTCACACATGGCAGGCAAGTGCACTACTGCTGAGATCCAGCCCCACCCCTACTCTCCCCCCCCCACTTTTTTACACTGGGAAGCAAATGCAGAGGTGCTTAACTACTGTACCACATCCCCAGCCCTTTTTTATAAATTTTATTTAGAGACAGGGTCTTGCTCAGTTGCTTAGGCCCTCCCAAAGTTGCTGGGCCTGGCTTTGAACTCTCAGCCCTCCTATCTCAGCCGCCTCTGCCACTGTGCCTGGTTAGTATAGCTTTTTAATAAGTTGTGAAATCAGATATTGGAGTGCGTTCAGCTTTTTTTTTTCTTTTTCAAGATTATTTTGGGTTTTCTGGGTCTTTTGTGATTCCAAATAAAATTTAGATTTATTTTTTTTCTACTTCTGCAAAGAAAGTTGTTGGTGTTTTGAGGGGGATAGCTGTGGGTTAATAGAGCATCTTATACATGATGGTCATTTTGACTATTTTTCTGATCCATGAACATGGAATGTCTTTCCTTTAAAAATTTTTTCCTCTCGTTATTTCTTTCATTAATGTTTCCAAATCTTCCATTGTAGAGATCTTTTAATTATTTTGTTAAATTTATTTCTAAATATAGTTTTTTATAACTATTGCAAACATTTGTTTTTCTTGATTTTTTTTCCCTGTCCGTTATTGGTGTGATAAAGTCGTATTTTTTTTGGTATGTTGATTTCATATCATGAAAATTTTCTAAATTCATTTATGAGTTCTGACAGCTTTTTAATGGAGAGTTTGTTTTTATCTATCTGTAAAATTACATCATATGTCATATGGATAATTTGACCTCTTTCCGATTTAGATGCCCTGTATTTCTTTCTCTTACTGAAAATACTTCTGTAATTTATGAAATAAAGAGTGCTGAAAGTGGATATCCTTGTCTTGCTTTGAGCTTTTTCTCTTGTTAAGTATGGCATTAACTGTAGGCTTTTCATATATGCCTTTTAGTATTTTGACATATGTTCATTTCATACCTAATTTTTTGAAAGTTTTTGTCATGAAGGGATTTGGATCTTATGCTTTTTCTGCATCTGTTGAGGTGATCATATGTAGTTTCTTTATTCTCTTGGTTTGGTGTATTATAGTTATTGCTTTGTGAATGTTAAACCATCCTTGTGTCCCTGGGATGCATTTTACTTGGAATATGAGCCTTTTTGTGTACTGTTGGGTTTGATTTGCTGACATTTTGTTGAGAAGTTTTCTATCTATAGTCATCAGAGATGTTGATCTGTAGTTTTTTTCCATATCTATTTATTTTATTTATTTATTTTTGTGTGTCTTTGAATGGTTTTGTTATAAATATAATGCTGGTCTCATAAAAATAATTTGGCAGAATTCTTTCAATTTCAATTTTGGAAATAGTTAAAGAAGTGGGATTAGTTATTTAAAGGTATTGTGGAATTCAGCTGTAAAGTTATCAGGTTCTGGGCTTTGGTGATCATTGTTGTTGATGGGAGACTTTTAACTACTGGTTCAATCTCATTATTATTCTGTTTAAATTTTATGTTTTAATATTTTACATAGATAGAATATATTTTATTTTTAATATTATTTAGCCTTGGCAAATTATATTTGTTCAGATATATCCATGTTTTCTAATTTTTAAATCATAATTATTTATGTAATTTCTTATGATCTTTCGTATTTCTGTGGTAACAGTTGTGAGATCTCTTTTTTTCACTTCTGATATTACTTGTTTGGGTCTTCTCTATCAATCTTCATAAAAGCTTGTCTATATAAAAAACAACTCTTTGTTTCATTGTGTGTGTGTTTTGTTTTTCATGCTAGGGATTGAACTCAGGGTGATTTACTACTGAATCACATGCCCAACCCTCTTCTATTTTGAGACAGGGTCTCTCTAAGTTACTGAGTCTGACTTTAACCTTGTGATCCTCCTGCTTCGCCTCCTGAGTTGCTGGGATAATAGGCATGTGCCATTGCACCCATCTGATCTTTTGCATTTTTAAAATTATAATTGTATTTTATTTATACTCTAATCTTGTTCTTCTAACAAATTTTGTTTTTTCATGTCCTTGAGGTGCATTGTTACATTGTTAATTTGAAATAAATTTCCTGATATGTACTTATTGCTATAAACTTTACTATTAGTGTAGCTTTTTATGTATCTTATAGATTTTGATATGCTGCATTTTCATTGTCACTTATTTAAAAAATATTAAAGTTTGCTTTTAACTTTTTCAGTTACCCACTGGCCATTTAGGAGCATGTTATTCAATTTCTATGTCTTTGTTTGTTTTCTACTTTTCTAGTTTCTCATTGTGGTCAGAGAAAAATACATGATATGAATTATTCATTGAGAGTCAATGTTTGGCCTAACGTATGACCTGTCCTGGGGAATGTTCCCTGTGCAGATGAGAATGTACATCTCTTGCTGTTGGGTGGTATTTTCTACAAATAGCTTTTAGGTGTTGTCACTCAATACTGTTCTTTTTCAGGCATTCCGTAGATTTTCTTTAAAATGAGATCTACTTCTGGAGAATTATTTTGTTGTGGATATCACACTGCCTTGATTTTTCATGTTTCTTGTGAGCCCATGTTGATATCTGCATGTCTAGAGCAGTAGTCTCCTCTTTCAAGTTTAGAGTAGCTTCTGTAAGAGAAGACCTTTTCATATAGGGTGGGGTATATATAGGGTGTTGGTTGGATAAGTGCTTTGGCGTTGGTATTAGATGAGCTCAGAAGCATAGTCCTTTGATGTCTTCATCTGTGAGGGCCTCTGTGATCTAGACCCCAGCGGTTCATGAAGGTAGTTGTAAGAGTTTATAGTGGATGTGGGCTCTCAGAGGTGTGAGTTGTCAGGCCCTGGTGAGTCTGTCATCAGTGGCATTGTGGCAGATGTGGTCCTGGTGCTGGGAGGTGTGGAGGAGAATGTACTCAGGCTCTGCAGGGCAAGTACATGTGATGTCATTGGTTGTGGCACCCACAACTGTGATATCAGAGCCATGGGGGATACATAGGGTACCTTTCCCAATCTCTTCGGTTGCATGTGGGAGATGCTTGGGCTTTTGGTGCAAGCAGCTATGGTTCTGGAACTGCAAGATGCCAGGGCTTTTGTCACCACCAGTCATGTGGTCCTCAGGTTTTGAAAGGTGGAGGAGACCTTTCCCATGTCCCTACAAGTATGGCTCCAACCAGGGCTTGTGGTGTTGGCAGCCACAACATGTCTGGGGCTGTTCCCAGGTCTGTGGGAAAGCATGGGTGGCACTGCTGTTTGTGGTGCTGGAGCTACAAGATCATAGATCAGGTCTTTTGTAGGCCCCACGGGCGAGTGTGGGTGACATCAGGTCTCCTAGCATTGGCAGCCACTTTCCTGGAGCTGTGGGATCCTGACCTGACTTTCCCCAGGTTCCAAGGGACAACCTTCGGTGATGAGGGAAAACACAGATGGCACTGTGTCTTGTGGCCCTGGTAGCTGCTGATGTGAAGGGGTCTGTTTTCTGCCTGTGAGGTACACATTAGTCCAAGGTATCTGGTGGCCTCAGGGAGCTGCCTTGAGATAAGGCACCAACAGTGGCTACTGTCGCTTGAGTTCGGGATTTAGTGACTTGCTCTGGTCCCAGTGGAATGTTGTCTGGTAGTTGGGCCTTGCCTGTGTGCTGCTGTGATGGGGTTGCTGGCGTTTTCTGCTTTTCTTCCCCAGCCAGGAAGCTGTGGTGGAGGCTCTCAGTGGTTCCTTCCTTTCTCTGCTCCACCTGTGAAATTCCCTAGGTGATTGAAGGTTCATGTCATTTTCCTGCTCATATTCAGGGTTCTCCCGCAGTCTTCTCTGCTCTGAATGTAGCCTTTCCTTTTTTGCCCTGATTCTTCTCATGATAGAGGCTGATACTGTCTTGGGTCTTATTTCCTTTTTATTCTTTTTCATTCTGTTTTAAATGACATTGTCCTCTTAATCTCATTTTAAGCATTCATTAATGGTGTACAGAAATAGCTGGCTTTTCTGTATAGACCTTGTGTCCTGACGCTATTAGCATCTTAGTTGATGTCTTCAGATTTCTGTGTATGAGATCATATTATTATAAATGCAGCTTGTTTTCTCTTTTTCAGTCTTTTTCTTTCCTAATTTCTCTGACTAGAACCTTTAGTACAATGTTTAATGGAAGTTGCTAGAACAGATATTGTCTTTTACCTGAAACCATGTGGGAAAACTTTCAGTTTTTAACCATTAAATGTAATGTTTGTTATGGAAGTTTTATAGATGCCTTTTCTCAAGGTGAGGAATTTTACTTTGCATCCTAGTTTCTTGAGCATTTTTATTATAGCAAGGCATTTTACTTTGTTCAGAGTTTTATTCTGTATTTTAAAAAATATTTATTTTTTTTAGGTGGACACAATATATTTTATTTTTATCTGGTGCTGAGGATCACACCCAGTGCCTCACGAATGCTAGGCAAGCGCTCTAAGTCTGAGCCACAATCCCAGCCCATTTATTCTGTATTGATTGAGATGATAAACTTTTCCTTTGATCATGTTAATGTAGACTGTACATTGATTGAGTTTTGGATGTAAATCAGACCTGCATTCCTAGGATAAATCCAGGATAAAAAATCTAAATAGATGGAGTGAATTCCTTTTCATGGATCAGAATACTTAGTAATGTTAGGATGACAGTAGTCTCTAAGTTGATGTACAGATTCAGACAATTGCCATACAAATTCTACCTGGCTGTTTTGGTAAAAACTGACAACATTTCTCTTAAAAGAATCAAAATACAAGGGACTTAGAATAGAAAAATTCAGGGGACTTTCTGGCTTTGTTTTGTCAGGTGTTTTGAATTTTGGTAATGCATTGCTTGGCAGGGAATTAATGGAATGGGTCATGGCTAAACTGGCACAGACTCTTCCTGTTCTTATGATAGTATGATTTCCTGAACATTTTCTACATGCTCTTAGGATAATTTCATGAGGTTTTGAATGATAAACACATGTACACTTTGGCCACCCCTATATCCGAAAATCTGAAATGTCAAATACTCCGTGTTGGAAACCTTTTCAGTGTCAACAGTGGAAATTTCCTCACCTGACCTCATGTTGTGGATAGCATACAAAACAAAGGTGCAATAAAAATATTGTATAACTTATCTTTAGGACTTTCATGTTAGGTGTATATGAACCAAATGAATTTTGTGTTTAGAGTTGTGTCTCATCATTCAAATATCTGATTATGCATATGCAAGTATTCCAAAATATGAAATAAATCCTTCATCTTTAAAACATCTTAGGTCCCAGATATTTCAGATAAGAGACAACCAACCTATGTTTTTTTTTTTTCAAAGTGTTTTGCTGAAGAGTTTGATAAGCTCCTTGTGTGTCACTGTGAAAGTCCTACTCTTCATAATAGTTTTTTTTATGTGTAATTTTTTTGTATAGATGTCTTTAAAGGTTGTGTTAGCTTTTTTCCTTATAAACATGGAACTTAGGGTAATCTGTTGGTACCTACATTTTACCATTTCTTGTGCAATATAGAATCCTTAGTTTGTGTTGATTTGTAGCTTAATCCATTTTTGTGTTAATTTTTTCTATATTTACATTGAGAATAACATAGTACAATCATTTTTGTTTTAATTCTTAAATATAATTTAGAAAATTCAAGAGGGAAAAGCAAAGGCCCCTTTTATCACTTGTATTTCTATCATTCCTTTGTTTCTTCTTTCCTGATCTGCTGAGTCTCGGTCTCTGTCATTTTCCTTTATGACTCACTAGCTTTTCTAGCCATTGTTTTAGTTAATTGGCCTTATGACTGATTTTTAGTTTTCTCTCATCAGACATTTTGACTTTCCCTTGTATTTTGATATGAGGGTTTTGCTTTGTTTTGTTTCTTTTAAGATAAATGTCCTTTTCTTCCTAAAGGACATTTTTACTGGGTATAGAATTAAGTGTTGACTGTTCTTTCAGAACTTGAAAACTGTTGTGCTGCTTCATTCTGGCCCATGGTTTTAGGATCTGAAATCTGCTGTGATAGTTGCTTTTCACCTGTGGATATGGTTTCGTTTCTCTTCTCTCAAGGTGTTTTAGTTTAATCTGTAGTTTTTAAAGTGTGTGATGTATTTCAGCATGGATATGTTTGCATGTATCTTCTTGGGGTTAATTTAACTTCTTGAGTCTGTCGTTCAAGTTTTTTTTTCTCTAAATTTGTGAATTTTTCACTCATTATTTCTTAAAATACTTATTCAGCTTCACCTTCTGTCTTTCCTTTTGATACTACAATAACAAGAGTACCACATCTTGTTTGTTATGGTCCCATAATTCCTTTCATCTCTTTCTCCCTTTTTATATCTTTTCACTTTCCTATTTTGTAGTTTCTTGATTTCATTGTTCAACATATTTAGTGAACATTTTGTTTGTAAGTGTATTTTTCAGTTGTAAACTTTACATTTGTTCCTTTTTCATTTTCTTTGCTGAGATGTTACATTTTTCATTTATTTCAAAAGCATGTTCATAATTACTAGTTGATGATGTTTTATAATGTATGGTTTGAAATCTTTAGCAACTAACTCTGACATTTATGAATTTATCAGGATCACCTGTGTTGATTGTCTTTTCTCATTTTTTCGAGAGTTTTCTTGTTTTTGTATGGCAGATTTTCTTTTTTCAATTGAATCCTTTGTATTTTGAGTATTATATTACAAAAGTCTTCAGGATTTATCTGAAATCATGATGGGTTAAGTTGGTCCTTCCTGCCTTGTTACTCCCAAGAATGAATAGTAATTCTATTTCCAGATAGGGCTCCATTGGCTCATGGTGGGAGGGAAACCTAGGGAACACCGGGTAGAAATGACAGTCTAGATTGTCCTCTGTACTTCTGCATCTGCTGCCTTCCTTTTCACTTAACCTTCACTGGTATCAACGTGGAGGGTGGGCACATTTCACATGGGCAGTAGCTTAAGTTCTAATTTTCTAGTAGACTTCCCTTGCTGCCCTCTGCTGCATGGGGAACAGGGGCACCTCTGTATCATGTATTGATTCCAGGCTGTCCACTGCCATTCTGTCTTACCATCATCCAGTGGATATACATGTCCATCTTGCCCATCTGTGGTATCACTCTGTCTGGGTGGGAAACAGATTTTAGATTCTCTAAAATGGCAGTGAATTAGGGCTTGGGCTTTTTCTGTGGTGTTTGGCTTATCAAGGTTATCAAGGCTGGATTCACATTCCGTATTGCATTGGTTGATGATTGGTTAGCAGGTTTTTGTCTTCCTGCTTCTTTGACTAGAAACAGCAGGCCTTTTGGAGGCTATTATGTATGTGCAAGCCTGTTGGTGTTTGAGTTGTTAGCCTCTGCAACACCTCTTCTTGTATTTGTGAGTTAGAGAGGAAACTAGGGATTGCGTGCTCTTTTTCCTTGGGTACCTGAGTTCTCCATTCCTGCTCCCTTTAGGTGTCTTCTTGTGTTTGTCTTACGTATCACCTCCAGGGCTTTTTAGCTGGTATTTAATGGAAGGAACAGGGAAAATGTCTCTTATTTGGAAGGAGAAGTCTGCATTCATTTTTACTCCCTTGCTCCTGAGTAGAGAGTTGTTGGTGGACACACGTTCATTCTTTCCCCATGTGGGAGCTGTTGCATCATTTCCTATCCTCTCTTGAGAAGGCAGGTGGCCACAATGTTGTTCCCATGTGCATGTTGTTATATGACTACTTTCAGGGTTTTAGCAGTCTGACTGTGATTTGCCTAGTGTGATTTTCTTTGTATTCATTCTGCCTGGGGTTTGGTAAACTTCTTGAAACTGTAAATTGACATTTTTCATCAAATTTGCGAAAAATTCCACTGACTAGCCCTCCTACCTACCTACTTTCCTTTTTTCTGTTTGATTATCTTCTCTTCCCTAACTCTAATTTCATGCATGTTGGTGCATTTGATGTTGCCTCATAGATTCCTTAAGTTCTGTTAATTTTCTTTTCAGTATTGTTACTTTTAGTTTCTCAGAATAGATTATGCTGTTGATTTAATTTCAAGGTGAGTAACCATCTCTTCTGCCATATCCCGTTTCTTGTAAAGCTATTCACAGAAATTTTAATTTAAATTAATGTACTATTTACTTGTGGAATTCCTCTTAGGTTTTATTTTGTGCCTCTTTGCTGCTCTGCTCCTGGTTGTGACCAGCTCCTTCTGTATGTTGTCCACATTTCTAGTCGTTGCTTTGAAGTTGTTGCTTATCTTGCCATTTGTTGAGTACTTTCCCCCTAAACAGTGGGTCCTGTTTTCCTCACATGTCTAAGTTTTAAATCTTGACTATTGTTGTTGAAAAAGTGCTGGATCCTGCTGTTTTGCTGTAGTCAGTGTCAGGCTTTGTTCTGAGAGGGTTATCAAGGCTGGATTCACATTCCGTCTGATATCCTAAGTTTGATTAGCTGGCAACCTGTGAAATCTCCACTGAATTCTGTCATCAGTTCAGTTGTTGCTTCCCTCTGAGCTACTTAGGGCCCCTCTGTGGATGTAAATTTTAGGGCTGTAAGTGATTTGAGAGTTTATTCAGTTTCTGTGGCTCCCTCTTTGTAAGGATTTCCTTACTTTCCATCCTTTCTGACATGTTGAACCTTATCTGTCATATCAGTAGTACCACTTGTTCCTCAAGTGTACACTTAGGGATTGTCTTCAGCTGCAAATCTGTCTAAATACAAGTCTTAGCCAATGGTCTTTCCTTCTTTCAAATGTCAAATATCCATCTTCCCACTGCATACTGTGCTCTTGATTATTCCCAAGTGATTTCAAGTAGTTAGATTTTTTTTTTAATTGGATAAATTTTATCTTCAGGAAAGATATTCTGGTGTTGGCTCCTCTGTCATTACCTAGTTAGTAAATGTATTTCAATACATTCTTATATTAAAGTATTTAACATTATTATTAAATGTGTTCTGACAAATATACAGTCATGTAACTGTCCTCACAGTGAGAATTTTTTAAAGAGTATTTTCATCATCCTATATATTAGCCGTTATCATTGCTATCAAAATGCCGAAGGCTGGTGAGTTCTAAACAAAAGAGGCTGTCAGTTTGAAGGAGGGCCAGCTTGGCTGCATCATCTCATAGTGAAAGGCACACTGCAGTGGACAGACAGGAAGCCAGAGCAAGGGGAAGAGTTAATTCTGTGATTTCCTGCCAGGGCCCATCTCTTAAAAGTTTTACCACTTCTCAAAACCTCCATACTGGGTACTAGGTACCAAGCTCTCAACACCTTGGACACACTCAACTCATGCAAAACATAACACTCCATAAATTCTCTCAAGACCCTGGGATGTCCGTTCCTCACCACTCCAGCTCTTGGAAATCACTATCTGTTGTACTCTGTATACTTCTGCCTTTTCTAGGCTTGATATATGAATGGAATTTTCCAGTGTATAATTTTTTTTTTCTGTCTGGCTTATTTACTTAACATAATGGTTTTGAGATTTGTCCATTCACCAGTTGACAGCTAAGTTTCTTCCAGTTTTTGGCTAGTATTTATAAAACTGTTACGAACATTTATGCAACATTCTTCATCTAGATATATCTTTTCATGCTTCTTGGGTAAATACCTAGGACTGGAATTGCTGATTTTTTGGAAATATATGCTTAACTTTGGAAAATAGTTTCACATTTCTTAAAAGAGTGTCTGTATACTTTTCCATCCCCTCAGCAAGATCTGAGACTTCCAATTGCTATACATTGTTGCCAGCGCTGGATATTGTCAGTGTTTCTAAATTTTAGCCATCTGCTTGGTGTTAGAGATACTTTATTATGGGTTTGATTTTGCAGTCCTTGATGACTAATGAAATTGAGCATCTTATTATGTATTTATTTTTCATTTGTGTATTTTTGGTGAGGTGTCTCTTCAAATATTTTTTTTCTGTTATATCCTCCCTGGCAATTGATTTTTGTCATTTTATTATTGAATTGTTAGGGTTCTTTATATATTTTTCATAGAAATCATTTATTAAAGATGTATTTTGCAAATATTTCTGCCTAATCAAAAAATTTTCTCAGTGGTATTTATGGAAATGGATTTAATGCTGATGAAGTTTGCTTCTTGTGAATTTTTTGGTTCTTTATTTTTCCTGTTTGGGATCATACTTTTCATTCCTTACTAATAAATCTTTATCTCCAGTTACCTTTATGTCAAATTAATATGTATTTGAATATGAGATTTAAGGTCAAAGACCTTTTTATTTTTCACGTGGATATTATCTTTTTCCAGCATAATCCCCCAAAATTATATATTCTCTTGATTTATCTTGGCTCCTTTATCAAAAATTATTTGAATATAAAATGGTGAGTCTATTTCTGTATTCTCCATTCTGTTCCATGCATATAATTGTCTGTTCTTATATCAAGATCATACAGACAAAAATATATTTTTTCAAAATCATGACTTCATATTGATGTTTTTCATTTTAATTCAGTAGCCCTTTATCACATTTCTTTATAAAGTTTTATCCTATACTCAGACTATAATGTCTTTTCTTTGAGTTTCAGTTAATTATTGTAACTGAAAAAGTCATTAAAAGAATGAAGGAATATTATTTTGCATCATCTAAAAGTAATCCAAAATAACTATTAAATGTTAAATATTTAGAGCAAGAACAACATTTGATATTGTTGCTTTTTGTGTTCATGTTGAATCTGGTAATGTGAAAATCACTTGTTACTCCTGTGATTTTTGTGAGCTCTTGGCACATCACGTGGCTGTTGCAATTGTGTGGATTTTACAGCATTGATGTTCTTATTCTATTACCTTGTGATGATGGTCATCCCTACTTCTTATTTGGAACATAGTATTTTGGGGTCTGCTCTGTTACTTTTGATTATGTAGGTGGAAGACATGAACAATTTGGCCACTCAAGTTGTTCTACAAGTGTTTAATTTGACCACAGTCAGCTCAATGTGGCATTACATGTGCCAATATCTCATGTTATTTTTTACTAGTGTACTATTGTAAGAACAGAAGTTCTTGTACTATTGTTGAAATCTTTAAGATGAGCATACTTTCCTTTTAAATTTGAAGTAAAACTACACCAATGTTTTGAACTAAAAAGAATGTAGTTCTATCTCTCTTTATAGGACATGTTTTTAATGTATCCAGTTGACTTATGATATCTGTGTTTATTCGTCCTCATATGAAAGCTTTTAAAATTCTGTCCCTGTTTTTGATGTTTCTACCTTTTTAAAAATATGTGCTGTTTTATTATTAACTTTAAAATCATATTAAACTTATATAAATTTTTTTTTTAAAGTTCTGGGGATTGAACTTGGTGCTCTGCACAATCTAGTCAAGCCCCTTACCTCTGAGCATTATCTTTTTTTTTTTTTTTTTTTGAGACAGGGTCTCACTAAATAACTCAGACTGGCTTCAAACTTTTGTTTCTCTTGCCTTATAGCCTTATGAGTAGCTGGTATTACAGTTGTACACCAGTATTCCTTACTTAAATTAATGTGTTAACTTAAAAAACCCCAACTTCCAAACAAAATAAATTCTCACAACAATAATCTTGATTTGGTACTAAATCCTAACCCATCAGTTTCCCAGTAGGGAAACATGAGATAGAGTTGCTGGTATTAATATAGAATTTCATGTGAGAAAAAAAAAGGCAGATATTTTCTGTTATAAGTTGACTCTTTATCTGAAATTCTTAGTTTTTTGGAAAACTTCTTACTGAAGAATACTACATAAGCAGCAAATTTCACCAATAAATAAGTGTACTTTTGTAAGAACACCCCGAAGGGTCAATACCTATAAGCTGAACTGGGACCTCGAAACAGTAGGAACACCCCGGAAATTTCATCCTGCGTCCATTGGGTCATTTGTCCTGACTTCAGGGTGGGCACCATCATCACTACAGCCTTTTGCTTGGCCTGCCTCTGTCTATGCTTTATGATTAAGTATTTCATAGTCATACAATCACATAGTCATATCTAGTTAGTGGAATTTTCTTTAATATCTATATCTATTCCTGTTTACCTCCTGGCTCTGTGAGCTAGTACAAGAGTTTAACCTCTGTGCTCCATTTATAAAATGAGAAATAATGATATCTACCCAACATCATGGTGGTTAGACTTGAATAAGGTAGTTCTTATAGAGTGCTTGGCCTAGTTGCTTGCAATAATAGTGCTCACTAAATCTGTATGTTAATCACATTTCATTGGCCAACTTTGTGCCTCTCTTTAAATTATGAACTTCTAGAAGGTATCATTGTCTATTTTTAAATTGTACTTATTTTTATAATGTAAAATTTGTTGTTCTGTATCCAGAATATTTGTAATTGAAATGGAAAGTTGTTATTTTTATATTTTGACATTTCAATTTCTCTGAGATGTGTATGGCTTTACCATATGAACGTTTAAAATTTTTATATAGTCAGTTTTACTCATTTTTATTTAATTATAGTAAAGATTATTGCTGTTTGGGGCTTGTATTCAGGTTTACTTCAATATATTGCTGCAAGTAGAGAAATTACTATTTCTTGGACTCAGTAAGTAGAGGGCACATTTGTGGGCTTGGAATGCTAATCTCTTCTGTATTATCTTGTGGAAATCTGAGATTCTGCTTCATTTTCAAGCAGAAGTTTAAAATACCCTTTTAACTTCATGGTGTTGAGTAAGACATTGTGTAATATAAGTGTGCTGTTAAAAAGTCTGTAACAGTGATCTGGCAGAGGAGGGCCAAGCATGGGGGGGGCCTTGACATGCTGTTTGTTATCTCTTGTTGCCTAATAGATTACTGAAAACATAAAGGCTTTCAAAGGCACCTATTACCTTAGGTCATAAGTCTGCACAGGCCTGTGTTCTTGGTCTAGCCTTTCAAGGTTCAAATCAAGATTTGGCTGGGTGGGGGCTCTGCCCAAGCCCTCCCCTAGAACCCTTCTGGTATGGAGGGATTTAGCTGTGCAGTTTAGGACCAAGTCCTCCATCCCTTGCTGGGTCACTCACTCTTGGCTCCTTGTGTCTTCAAGGATACCAGCAATGTATTAAATTTTTCACTCATCCTGAATTTCCTTCACTTCCCTTTTGTACTATTAGTTGGAGAATTGTGTGATCGACAAATATCCCTTTCGATTATTTCAGTTAGTTGATTAGTAACCTTAATCACAACTGCAAAATCCCTTTGTCATGTGTTATAATGTTACCTCTGACAAATATCTCACCTTAGTCTCTGGATTAGGGTGGGAAATCTTGGTGGGGGTGGGGTTTGGTGGTGTGCCTACCAGAAATTACAAATTGAGGAGTTTGGATCCAATCCAAAATGTATCAGGGATTCTTTAGAAAGACTGCTGTGAAAGCAACCGGGAGGATAGTGAGAAAGGAAAGATATCAGCAAGAGAAAATCCTGTTCTTCGTTTTCTTCGTTTTTTATTTACTTATCTATTTATTTATTTTGGTTCCAGGGATTGAACCCAGGGGCACTCAACCACTGAACCACACTCCCAGCCTTTTGTGTGTGTGTTTTATTTAGAGACAGGGTATAGCTAAGTTGCTTAGTCTGGCTTTGAACTTGCAATCTTCCTGCCTCAGCCTCCCAAACCCCTGGGACTACAGGTGAGCGCCACCTCACCTGGGTATTTTACGTTACTTTTTAAAGCGAATGCTTCAATTGGAAATGTGTGTTTAGTAGTGTAAAAATTGGAATAATTAACTGGGTCAAAACAACAATAACAGTAAATTATCAAAATATTCATTATTGCCCCACGAGGTGGTCCATAGCTCTAATTATAGCCACTGAGGAGGCTGAGTGAGGCAGGGGGATTGTGAGTTTGAGGCCTGCCTGGGTATCTTGGCAAGAACTTGTCTCAAAAAATAAAAATGGGTTGAGAATGTAGCTCAGTGGTAGAATTAAAGCTAATCATAGGGTTATAGCTAATTAATAGAATTTGCCTTTAACACCTATGTCTATTTAATACCTACATCTATTCCTATGAAACCACTGTGTGTGTGTGTGTTTTGCTGGTGATTGAACTCAGGGTCTTCTGCTGCATGGGAGGTAAGCATACTACCAATTGAGCTATATCCCCAGCCCTCTATATCTATTCCTGAAGTAAAATTTGGGGAGTTGAGGGGTGCTGGGGTTTGAATCCTGGGCAGAAGAGGCCCCCTCCCCAAATTTTACTTCAGGCCTGCTCGTACAATAAATTATTTGATAATTTGACTTTTATTTTAATTGTTTTATTTCAGTTTTTAATGCAAAATTTTTGCTTTTGATAAACTAAAACACCTGAATCTCAGTAATAAGGTTTCCCTAGACATACTATTAGTGTAGCTTATTTCCTTAGATGGCAGATCTTACACACTGAATGCTGATTTTTTTTTTACTGGCTTTAATTTTTAGCTATAGTTTCATTGTTTTAGTCTTAAAGTTTAGCAATTTCCAAGTTATATTATTCCTCTGAATACCATATTTGCCACATCTCAAAAGATTTTGTGATTTCTTAATCATTCAAATACAACATTTAAAAAGTCTGCTATTATGTAGATAGGAGTTTAAAATTTTTTAATTGATTAGGGAACTTGGGAGTTTATCCTTATATTTTGAATGTTTTATTTCTTATTGTAGATTGAAGGATATATTTGCTTTTATTGCATATAGCATAGGAAATACCTACCGTTTGTGTATGTGGACATTTAGATCCTGTATGAATTTTTTGAAAATTTTATGTACATGTGAATAGAATGAAAGGGGTGGGGGCCATATAGATCCTGTATGAATTTTTTGAAAATTTTATGTACATTTGAATAGAATGAAAGTGGTGGGGGAATGCATGTATGCACACACATGAGCAAGTGCATGTGTATCTGTGTGTCTGTGTCTTTCGAGGATCCAACCCAGGGCCTCATGCATACTAGGCAATTTCTGTACTGCTGAGCTGCTCTCATTTTGGAATAGAGATTTGTGTGTATCTTTATGTGAGCATAAATCAAGCTTTCTATTAAATTCTTTGTTTTATATCTACTTAGTAACTTGAGAGATATGGTAAAGTCTAATTTATGCATGTATTTCTCTTTTCTTCACTTTTTATATGCCAAAAATATTTATGAGGTTTAGAAACTTTATTGAATTATTCTTCTGAATTGACACTGTAATACTTAGTATTATTTTTGATATGTTTGCTGCTTTTTAGTTTGAGAATTCTGTTTTCTTTACACCAAATATTGCTATACCTTCAGTTTTTGATAGTATTTGTCTATCTTTATCCACAGCTGTTTGCAAAGTGTGTCATGTTCCTCATGTGTATCTATATACATATACACATAAAAATGTGTATGTGTTTAGGTATAAAGTGTGTGAGTATATTAAGTATGTTTTGCATGTTTTGAATGTTCATTTCTTTTAATAGGGAATTTAACCTGTGTACATTTATTTTTCATGGAGTTGAATGTTATCTTAACAGCCATTAAAACTTTAGTTTCAAATAATTTTTCTTGTATACCTTTAAAGGTACTCTACTTCTTCTCCTTTTAATTTAATATTGCTTATGCCTAATTTTGTCTCGCTTTGGAAATGATCTGTTTGGCTTCCCCAAATTTCTCTTTATCCTTATGTTAAAAATTTGCCCAATTACTGGGTTTTATTGGTAATGGGACATTGTAATTTGAAGCTGGTCTTTAGGGAGTTTTGGGAGGAATTATGATGGAGACTAAGCCTGGAGACTTTGGTTTGGGTTCAGAGGTCAGTGGAATTGATATGAAGACATTTTGTATTTTAGGTTTCTCTTCTGTTAAGTGGAGATTATACTTAATAAATGTTTTTAGTATTAGATATTTCATAATTTTGCTTCTAGGACAATTTCTATGATTATGCCTCTCCCCTCTTTCTGGCATTTCTATTAAATAGATTTTGACCTTCTGGATTAGTGTTCCATGTCATCATATCTTCTCCTCTCACTTGCCATCTTTGTTCTTTGTTCCAAGAATCCTAGTGACTAATAATAAGAAATGATTGGTGAACTTTAAAAACAGTTTTGGAATGTGAAAAGTTTAGTAACTTTACGTTTCAGTAACTTTACGTTTCTTAGAACACCTAGTCTAAAACCATTGTTCTTGTTGATATGGAATAATGATCTGTTCAACACATATGGAATGTCCCTAATCTTTTGTTGTAGTTTCATGATGAAAATTTAATCTCTGAAAATTTTTTTGGTTATGTTTTGTATTAAAGATTTGTTTGGAGAAGTCTTCATTTTGGTCTAGAGTTTAGGAAGATCCTCAGACTCATGCTTTTTTTAAAAAAAAAATCTTTTTTTTTTTTTTTTTTTTTAGTTGTCCATGAACACAGTACCTTTATTTTATTTTCATGTAGTGCTGAGGGTCAAACCCAGTGCCTCCCATGTGCGAGAGGAGCACTCTACCACTGAGCTACAACCCCAGCCCCTCAGACTCATTCTTATAATCGGTAATAGGAGTTCTGAGGTTTTTAAAAGTATGTTTTTGGATTAATGTAAAACATAACACTACTTTTTCATATCTCCTCCCTTTTGTTTTCTTTTTTAAAAAATATTGTTTTAGTTGTAGATGGACACAAATCTTTATTTATTCATTTTTATGTGGTGCTGAGGATTAAACCCAGTGCCTCACGCATTCCAGGCAAGTGCTCTACCACTGAGCTATAACCCCAACCCCCTTTTGTTTTCTTTAATGATTGGACAGAGTTAGAAAAGAATAAAGTACTATCTAGACTTTAAAATATTGTCTTAAATTCATCATTTAGGGCCTGGGGATGTGGCTCAAGCGGTAGTGCGCTCGCCTGGCATGCGTGCGGCCTGGGTTCGATCCTCAGCACCACATACAAACAAAGATGTTGTGTCCGCCGAAAACTAAAAAATAAATATTAAAATTCTCTCTCTCTCTCTCTCTCTCTCTCTCTCTCTCTCAAAAAAAAATTCATCATTTAGTTGATAACATTACTTAAGGACTATTTACCTTATACTCATTCTCCCTAAATGTTAGTTTTATAATTGTTATTTATTTTATGAATTATTTGATTTCTGACAAGTGTATAAGTGCCAACATTACAGAAGATCCCAGTGGAAATTCATTCTTTGGTATTTTCTGTAATTTTTACAGATATTTTTTGTGGCACAGGAAGATCCTTCCCAGCCAGTGTGTGTAGCGTCCGTACTCTCTGAATGCCAGGTGTCCTCAGCTGGGCTGTTGGAACAGATGGGTTTTAAGGGTTCACTTACATGCTCTTAGTGCTTTATTTCCTCCCCACTATTTCCTGATATCTTTCTGTGATGATGTAAATGAGTATGTTGGATAAATTCCAGCACTTTTCATAATAGTTTAGCTAATGTCATGTGATATTTTTCTTTGAAGGCCTGACTAAGAGAACAGATTGGTGTTTCTAAAATAATGTAGGTGTTGGGCTAAGGATCAATTTACATTATTTTTTCCTTACATATACTTAAGTAAAACTTATTATATCTTATTTGTCAAAGTTATTTTTAGTGAAAAAGACTTATGTACATCGTGCCAATAAGAACCCCTATATTTTTTTACCATTTAGGAGAAATTAGTTTATGTTAATGTGTTATCAGAAAATTTTCTAAGCAGATTGACTGTATTTTCTTCTTTCAGCATTTTCTTGACTTCTCTGGACCTTGATGTTTTAATTCTTGTCAACTCTAGGATTTATTAATATTCCAGACATATTTAGGTGCCTTGAAGGTTGCATTATAAAAACAGCCCATTTTGGAAAAAAAAATGGTTGTTATGCTTTAATCAGAGAAATAAGGCTTTATTTTCTTTTTTAATGCAGTAATGCTAAGTAGAAAATAGAAGTGAAATATGTACTAGTCTGGACATGTGAACATTATATAAAATTAAAATCTGACGAATATAACTAAAACTTGAGTTATTTACAAGTTTTACTGGTCTATTAATTTGAAATCAAAATGTACAGAAGACAAACTTATGTTGTTTAGTACCGTGGATTGATAATAAAGAAGAAGAGTTTGATAGTATGTGATGGTTTATTTACATGTTTATTTATAAATTTTCATGGAAGATTGAAAATAATTAAAAATCTCACATTCCCTGATTAACATTGTAGAATCAGTGCATTAGCATGTGAGAATACTCATCATTATGGTCACAGAATCTACCTATTTTTGTTATGTAAGGTTTCAGTTGTTTGGTGAGTCACGAGTAGGAATAGGATTACCAGGGTGGTATCTATTCAGTGTGTGTGAGTGTGAACACCTGTTCATCAGGGCCTTTCTGTGTCAAGGAGCATTCCTGGTGCAGTGGATGTAAAGATGGTATAATCTGGTACCTTACTCAAGGATTTTGGACTAGGGTGAGAAAAGATAGAATTACCATGTGGTGGCGTGAATGTGAAACCGCATGGTGCATGAGACATTTAGGTGTCTCCGTAGAAAGAGGTTTTAGAGCCACTCAGCAGTGTTTCATAAAATAAAAGACAATTGTGAAAAGACTCCCAAGTAGGCTTAGGTGGATGAGGAAGAGTTCATTAATTGTTCAGAGACAAAACTGAATAAGCAAATGCAGCATTGTGTGTAATTCCTCCCCACAATGTACACTCATTGGCCCTCTACTCCTTTGTGGAGACTTTTTACATTGCTTTCCACATCTTGCAAGAAAGTGGAGGCAGGCCAGTGTGGAAATGGGGAAAGATATACCCAGATGAATTAATTTCCCATCACACTCCCAGCTGTGGTAAAGAAATCAAAAACTAATTGCTACAGTGAAGTATCTGGATTTTTATGTCCCCACTTTTATCTCCCTTGGGATTCTTGGGCTTGGAACCCAGGGTTGTAAGCATACTAGGCGAGTACTCTAGCATTGAGCTACATCTCCAGCCCTTTATATGTATCTTTAATCATATAGTTGTGCCCCACTGATTATTTATTCATTGATTAGTTTATTTTACTTTGAATTTTAAAATAATAATAATAATAATAATAGAAGATCTTAAAAATGATATACTCCTATTATCTGTTTTGGTTGGGTTTAAAACTGTTAAAATAACCCTCAACTACATACCTGCCTTTTAAATTATACTATTAGACTATTTGTCTTTTAAATCTTTAGTTGTACATTTTTGACAAAATAGGAAAAATTGAAATGCCAGCTTTCTAATTTGAATGGAAGGATGAGTTGGTGATATGACAAGCACTCGGTTGAGCACCTTAGGTTTTATTATTTTTAACTGGTCCTTTATTCACAGGTGCAAATTGTTTTATTAGTATGATGCAAATAACTTTTTTTATACCTTCCTTATCCCTACATTTGAATGTTGCTTTTTAAGGTTTTCTAATGAGACTTCTCTCCCTTTTCCCCTCCAGCGATGTGCATTTTGTAAGCACCTTGGAGCCAGTATCAAATGCTGTGAAGAGAAATGTACCCAGATGTACCATTATCCCTGTGCTGCAGGAGCTGGCACCTTTCAGGACTTCAGCCACTTTTTCCTTCTTTGTCCAGAACACATTGACCAAGCTCCTGAAAGATGTAAGTTTATGACAGATGTATTTTTAAACTTCTTTCAGTGTGTTTACTTACAATGACACTGTACATTCCCTCCATGTTATTCTACTTGTACATAATCCTGGTAGTCTGAGGGATCTTTGCAATAGGTCCTTGGGGGAAATTTGTTAACAATTTCATAGAAATTAATTCCAAAAGGCTATTTCCTTAAAAATTTAAAGAGAGCTTTTATATTCTTGCTTTTTTTAAAAAAATTAAACCATAGAAAAACATACTGAGTATAGTATTTCGAATATGTGCTGTACAGCAGTTCATTAAAAGGTTAAATGGTAATCAGTGTCTTTACCCACAGAACACTGTGCAGTGGGGGGAGTTCGAAGCCAGATCTCTCTGGCGTTATCTGAGGATGTCTGGTGTGGGAGCGTCCAGTACTTCATAAATTTGTGGGAGCTGTGTAGCCTTGGGAGTTGTGATAGGAAGCTCGTTGTGCCTGTTTGTGATTCGTCAGTCTTGGGTATCTGTAATCTGCAGTGGTCTTTTTTTAATTTCTTTTTCCAATAATGTTTTAGAATTCAGTGAAAATGTTAAATGTTTGACTTTTCTGGTTTTTCACTATATGGATTTCCAATAAGCATGTGGGATCTTTTCCCCTAGAACATTGAATTTCCATACTCATTGTAAAATCTCCATGATGTTTTATTCAGTCTTTTATTATGTCACTTTTTACTTACTTGTTATCTTTTATTCATTTCTTACCAGTGTTTTGATAAAAGCTTTCCCCTCTGTCTTTTCCAGGTTTATGAATCATATATACTATTTCAGGCTTAACATAAAGTAATTTCAAGTACAATTAGACTATATAATCTTTACTTTTTATCTTCATTTTGTACCATAATTTCATCTTCAGTTCAAATTTTGTGTCCACATATATAATCATGTGCTCTTACCAACTATACAGGTGAACGTTATGGGTAAGGCATACTAAAATTCCAAATCATATTAAGCTTATAAATAACGGACTTATAAATAAAGTTTAAAAAATATTTTGGATTACTTACCATTACATCTGAGAGAGATAGAATATTCATGTACAACAACTGTTATGGGTTTTTAAAAGTAGTGAATTATTTCAGTGAGGGCATACATCATTATATTTTGGGTGGTATAATACACTTTGCCCACTAGATAAAAATTACTTTTCTGTATGTAATAATCTGAATTTTATTCAGTGTTTTGGATTCAGTTATACTATAGACCTTAGTAAACAGTGTGCAAACCTGTATATGAATATGGCTCTAATGTTAGAGATTTCATTAATTGATAGGAGTACTGCTTTCTGCTGACAACAACATTCTATAGTATATGCCCTCAGTTACATGTTAGTGATCATAAATCAGTTTGTAAAATAATGAACTGTTAAGAACTGAGGTGAGCTTATTTGCCATCATTTGTCATGCAGATGGTGAAAGGTTTATGCTGGCAATTTATAGCTAAAAGATACATCAAAATTAGTGGTATTATGCCTTGTTCCAAAATAGACTCATGGAGATTAAAATAAATGAACTGTACAATAAAATAAAACTAACATGAAGTAAGCATATTTGGCCATGTGAAATACAAATTAAATAACTATGACGGTATTTCTGAGCCTGATACCCAAAAGAAATGGTCTATTTATTTATTTATTTAAGTTATACATGGATACTACGTTTTATTTTATTTATTTATTTTAATGTTGTGCTGAGGATCCAATGCAGGGTCTTGCACATGCTAGGTGAGCACTCTACCAGGGAGCTAGGACCCCAGCCAAAGAAATGGATTCGTTTTAGATGTAAAACACAAATTTCTAGAAGTTAACACAAAGGAGGAAATAAGAACATTTATCTGATTCTCAGTGTATATGACAAGATTCACTTGATATTGAAAAATTGTCTTAAAGTTAACTGTCTGGCAGTATAAACAAATCCTGCAGGGCTGTTTCCTACAACTGCCCTCAAACTGAGCCAGTGGTGTAAAACCAGTGCCCAATTGTGAGTAAGTTCTATTCCTTATGGATTTTTAAAAAAATATATATACATATTTTTTAGGTTGTAGATGGACACTATACCTTTAACTAACTAACTAATTAATTAATTTTTATATGGTGCTGAGAATTGAACCCAGTGCCTCACATGTGCTAGGCAAGTGGTCTACCACTAAACCATAACCTAGCCCTCCTTAGGAATCTTAAAGAATGCAGTCTAAATATACAGATTTCTGGCCACATGTCTTAATTTAAGGATATAATTTAGATAATATTGCAGATAGAGTGTATTTCTGCCTCTGTAAAATCCTTCATAAATATTGCTAGCTACTTAATTGTGGGTCATGGCATAAGATAGTTAACTTTTATGTTTTTAAAATGGGGATATCTTGAATCAGTGTCATTATGTGTGGTAAATGATAGTAATTAATGGAATCACACAGCATTGTGCCTTGTATAAATTAATTGCTTTACCAAAAGATAGTTATTTTAACTCTTTAGTTAAGACTCGATGTGAGAAGAATAATTTATATTGAGTGCACACTTTTCACGTTGCTGATTAAGTGCAGAAAAATGTACTGTGATAGTTGGCCGAGTTAGGAATAAGATTGACACTTCTGTTTATGAAAATAGAAAAATCTATCAAAAACATTTTCATGCAAATGATGGAACATTTATGAGGTTTCTCCTTAGAAAGATTATCTGTGAGCAAGCCAATGTTTTCCTTTTAGGGAGCTCTCTCCTGCAGAAGTGGCTGGTCATGGCTCCAACATTATCCTTGCAACATCATGATGCAAAGGATATGCTAACTATGTCTAGAAAGTTTATGCTGAATATCCATCTAGGAGATTTAGCCAGATAAACTTTCATAGTAGGCAAGTTGGATGGCAAGGAGCCAGCCATGAAAGACCAAGGAGAGAACATTCCAAGCAGGGAGAAAACTGCTACACAGGCTTTGAGGAATGAGCCTGGCATGATTCGTGGACAGACACCTAATAGTCATTGTAGTAGCCTGCTAAGTGGTTAGAAGAGATCATGTCAAGGTGAACACAGACTAAAGGAATTTGCATTTTACTGTCTGCAGTGAGAAGGCTTTTCAGAGTTTAAATGTGGGAAATATCGTCTCCCAATCCACTCTCTCCTCCCTAGCGAATTTGCTTCATCACTAGGTTTGACTCCAGCCTTTCTTCCCTTGCTAGTGTTTCTTGAAGTCCTGATACTCTTCTGTTTTGCCCATGTTCTATCAGCCCCTGGCCTTTTTTCCTAACTGCCTGCCACCTGCATGAGCCCACCTCTTTGGATGATATCTATGATCTACCTTTTCTATGTAGAGATTTCATTTGTAGGCAAATCACGAAGCACAGTGTCCTTCCAGTGAACAAAACTGGCAGATGATGAGTGTGTTGCGGAGTTGATGGAACAAGAAGGCTGTGCTGGTCTAGCCTGACGGTGATTCTTCCCCATGGCAGCTGAAATCTTGCTCTTTACCAGTGCTTCTATTCTATGTGCCTGTTCGACTTTCTCAAGCACCTTCCAATCTGAGCAGGTTTCAGTCTGTGATAAGCTTCCTTCTCACCTGAGATTAATGTTTTTGTCTTTTTCCTTTTATCTCTTTCACAGTTGTCACTTAGGAAATGACTTTCTGTACAGATTATCCTTCTGTTTCTTTCACTTTTCTCTTGTCAAAAGAACCTTGTGCCCTTATTTCCTTCAACTTCTTCATCTTGTGCCTTTGTGGCACTTTCCTGCCTACTTTGGTGTATGTTCCGATGTTCTTCACCTTCACTGATGAGTAGAGTAGTTCAATTTAGTAGTCAGTATTTATTAATAAGTAGTAAAGATTGTGATCATTGAAGCCAAGGAGACTTGAGCTTTACTTTTGCCCTCTCTAATGATCTTTTAACCTTTCAATCTGCTTTTGCAACTGCTTATAGAAAAATTTCACTTAGTTGTTTGATGATTGCTTCAATTTTAATGTCTCTGGTTTGCAGATGTATATGCATGTACATGTACACATACTTCTGACATGACAGCTACGTAGTTGCATCATCTTATACATAACCTCCAAAAAGTGGTTTTAGTATTTCTGCACATACCTGTTCCCTGGCTGGGGAGTAGGTTGGAACCAACCTCATACTTTCACATAGTACTTTTTTCTGTTATTGTTATGTATGTAACAAATGGTAAATATATTTGTATTAGATGCATCACATTGATGTTTTTCTTTGGTTTATTATCAGTAACCTGTAGAAGTCAAATAACACAACAGGATTGTCATTGAGGAATTGCTGGGAATCATTATAAAATAAAAAGTGGGAACACTCTTGTTTCAGACGGGGTTTGTGAGTATAGAATGGTTCTGTGAAATAGAAATATAATTCAAGCAAGCTATTTTAAGTTTCTTAGTAATGTTAAATTAAGTGAAAAGTATTTGAAATTTTGTAGTATGTTTTATCTAACCAAATATATAAAAATATTAGTATTTCAACGTGTAATTAATATAAAAATTTTGAGACACTTGACTTTTTTTTTTCCTGCTAAGCCTGCATTCAGTATGCATTTTACATTCACTACACATCTCAGTGTGGACTAGTATGTCAGTTGCTCAGGAGCTGCTATGACTAGTTGCTGTAATGGCAAGTTGAAGTGATGGAGTAGCAAACTCTAGGAAGTTTTATGGAAATATTTTAGACAGTGTTCCTGCAAAATTATTAATAAGGCAAACCAAGTATCTGATAATTATTCATGTGCTTTCCACAATTTCTAAAAGTTTAGAGTAGGCAAAAATCAAAGATCAATTTTTAAATGTACATAATTCTATCTTAGTATTAAGAAAAATAATTTATCCTCTTATGTCCTTCTATCATGTGTGAACTTCCCCTTTTAAATTCATGATTTATTTTAAATGTCTGACAATTAAAGAGCTATTTAAAAGTGATTGTAGAAGGAAGACCTTCATTTAAATAAAATGCATTTAATAAGATTTAATTTATGCTAGGCAGTTGGAGATACAGAACGAAAAAAGAAACATCCCTGTCCTTCAAGTGTTCCCAGCTTTGGGCTGTCTTTAATGGCTAGTACAGCAAAACTTTCTTGTAGGTGTGAAAACAGGTATTTACAGCAGAGTTTTGAAGGCCTCTCTGGAATGGGCTGAGGACGTCACGAAAGCACAAAGGTGTTTTCTTTTTTTTGTTTGTTTATTTGTTTTTTGTTTTTTTGAATAATTTAGTACTAGGGATTGAACCCAGGAGTGTGTAACCTCTGAGATATATCCCCAAACCTTTTTTTTTTTTAAATTTATTTTTAAAATTTTGAGATGGGGTCTCACTAAGTTGCTGAGCCTGACTTTGAACTAGCAATCCTCCTGCCTCAGCCTCTTGAATTGCTGGGATTACAGGCGTGTGCCATTGTAACCTGGCACACAGAGTTCTGAGCAGAGGGAATAGAATGTGTAAAGGGACATAGACGTTGGACAGAGTGTTGTGTCATGCTCACTACAGACTACTCACACCAACAGGAGCGAGCAGGTAGTTCCAAGATCTGGCTGGAAGGCGGGGTCTGGGGGTGCTTTTTTGCTCGGCCTATAAAATTATGATTTTTTTTTTAAGGTGTAAAAGGAGGTAATGATGATTTTTAGTGTAAACAGAGCCTGACAATTAGATTTTACATTTTTGAAAATGTGGTTTAGATGTATAGATGATTTTTAGAGAGGTCAGAACCTTAAATTGGGATGACTCCATTTTGAAGAAACTGTTATCATTAAGACAAAACATGAACTTTATAATAAGAACAGAAAGTCGGGTATGGAAAGTTTAGTAAATAAGCATTGGTGTGTCTCTCAGGTGTGCTGGGTCAGAGGAGTTAATAGTCAACAGTGACACTGAAGTTTCTGCTTTTAACCCATTGGTATAAGTTTAATTTCATTAATTTTAGAACATCTGGCTGTTGAGCTCCAGTAAGACTGAAAATAAAGGTTTGGGTTTAGTGACAGAAGCCTGGGGCTGGTAATACAAATTTGGCAGTTGTAGCCTTCTTTTGACAGGGGAGAGATTTCATTTGTAGGCAAATCACAGAGCACAGTGTCCTTCCTTTGTCCTTCCACAAAGGAAAACCATAGGGAGTTGGAAAGGGAAGAAACAGGGTGGCGTCTAGGGAACTCTTCAGCATTTAGGGAGGTTATAGAGATGCAGCAGTCAAAAAAGGAAGATGAGGTGGACATACTGAAAGCCTAAGGAGAGATCAGGAAAGAGTTGTCAAGGAAAGGGAGGTATGAATAGGAGATGGTCAATAATGCAAATGTTGCTAAGTGTAGGAATGGCCTGGTTGAAAAAGTGACCACATAGTCCTTTATAGCTACATTAAAGCAGCTTCAGGGGAATGGTGGATCTGTATGTCAGGGTCCAGCCTACAGACCACATTCCAGGACTTCCAGCTAGGAATGGTATATACATTTTTAAAGGATTGTTAAAAAAAAAAAAAAAAAAGTCTGTATTCGAAGACTGCTGTGGCTTAAAAGCCTAAATATTTACCAAGTAGTCCTTTGTAGGAAAAGTTCTCTGACTCCTGGAACATGTAAGAGGGTAGATTTGCACTCAGTTTGAAGATGCTTAACTAGGAAAGAGAGAAGGTGAAAGTGATTTTTAGAATAGAATTAAGAGAGGAACAGATAGGAATGACCAAACTCAACAAAAGGGAAAACAACAACAAAAAAGACTCTCACACTTTGTGATAGTTGTTAGAAATAGGCATAGTCATATGACCTAAAATGGAGTAATTTTAGAATACATTATTTTCCTTCTCTTATTGTAATATATGCATGGGCTTAACTGTGTATTGGGGAGGGCAGTTTTTTCTTGACATTGTTTTTGTTTTAGACAGTAAAAGTACAGTTAGAAAGTGCACCTTTTAGTCTGCATTTATGGTTAGATGATGTCTATAAGTATATGGACTTCAATGCTTTTACAACTGGAAATCAATGTAGATGAGAATAGAATTAATATATGAAAAAATACATTCATGTTTGAATATGTAGCTTCCGTTTTTTACTGTTCTCCCACATAAGACATTTTTCAATATTAAAAAAGCCCTTATTTGACCTGAGTAGTTTGTTTATGCTTAAGAAGCATTTAATCTAATTCATATCAACATTACCTAATTTTGTCTTTTATCTGTTTTTGTAAATTTCAAATATATTTAATCCAAATAAAATCTTTATTCTTACACTACCAGTGTCTCTCAGTTCATTCCCTCTGCCCCTTGTCCATCCAGTTCATTGCAGCAAGTATATATTGACCATTAATTAAATGCCCAGCATTATCATTGGTATTAGAAAAATAAAATCCAGAAATGTTTGTGGCCTCAAGAAGATATAGGCACAAATCATTGCAAAACTAAATGATTGAATTTAATGTGGTTAAGTCTAGATTAAATACACTACCATGCTTTTATTGAGACCTCATTCTGACTAGATGCCAGTCCAGTGTGGATAACTTCAAGTGTCTGAAAGTTTACCATGCAAATTCCCTTTAAGTGATTTTAAATTGTCAAGTCAGAAAAGTATTAAATTCTTATACAACAATTTCATTGTTTTACTGTTAATTATAGCAAAGGAAGATGCAAACTGTGCAGTGTGCGACAGCCCGGGAGACCTCTTAGATCAGTTCTTTTGTACCACTTGTGGTCAGCACTATCATGGAATGTGCCTGGATATAGCGGTTACTCCATTAAAACGTGCAGGTTGGCAATGTCCTGAGTGCAAAGTGTGCCAGAACTGCAAGTAAGTTTTAATTTCAACTCAAAGGTGTGTATTGAGCTTAAGAGAGACCCTATCAGGTGCTAAAGATTTATGTAATATGATAAAAGTTGTTCCTATTGCAGCTATATTCATTCAAACAGACTTCATTGTGTCTTAAATGACTAGATATTTATTAACATTTCTATTAGTTTGAACCCTAAGCAAAACACATTTTAATAATTTAAATTCTCCTGGTTGTCTAAAAATCTAACTTAAATATGCCAGCAATTTGTAAAAGACTGATCTTAATAATTTAAGCATTAGAAAAATAAAGTAGCTTTTCTTGAGGGGATCTGGGGAGATGATTTAATAGGAAAATGAAGCTCTAACTAGAGAAATTATTTCCTAGAGTTCAGCCAGGAAAATCAGTGATGTGTTTGAATTTCTTCTCCAGAAAGGTCACTTTCTTCTAAGATTACTGTTTTAATAAAACCTTTATATTTATCTGAAAGACAATTACCTTTAGTAGATTCTAGTTACCATAATTCTAAAATGAAGTATTGTGTGGCATTTAAACAAATGTTATGGCAGATAATAAATGTTATCTTCTTCTATTTGTTATATTCCATCCTTGGTCATTTTTCTAGTCTCTGAAACCCCCCCCATCCCCCATTAGCAAGATAATCAGGGATGTTACCAGCATCACCAACAATCTAAGAATGCAGTTTACAGGCTGAGTATTTTTGGTACCAGAAGGAATTAATACCCAGCATTGCCATGTTCAGTCTGTTTTATTAGTTACTCATTTTGATGATAGTTAGCATCAATATGTTAGAGTTATATGGAATAAATTTGACCACTTACCCTCTTATTTTGGTAAAAATTAGGTAAAATAAAAGTAAAACATTTTTCAGTACCTTGTATCTGTATTCAGTTTCTTTGGGAGGAATGAGAAAACTCGAAGAGAGTGCTTATTCTCTGAGATCCTTCCACCTAGCAGAAGAGTTAAAGTATGCAATATTATATGTAGAGTCTTTTGAACTGAATAGTAACTGGAGGCCAGCTTTTACCCATTTTTCCTGTTTGTTACTTATCCCCAGGTTTGATTTGGAGACCTGCTTTCAACTCTTCTTAAATTCTTCATTTTTGCTTTTCTCCTCTTCTTGAATTAAATTTAGTATCTGAGAGTGATTAACTGCCAAGAATTGAGACAAGAGATTATGTGGTAGGGCTGGGACCCAATTTTTAGGGCAAAAGAATATTTAAAGAAAGCTTTTAGGTTTTCAAGTATAATTCTCAATAATTATGACAAGATTATTTTTCTTAGTACATAATCATTTAATATTTATTGCTTAGTGGACATTTTAAGCTCACATTTTAATTCTCACAGAATTCTTTCATTATTATTCCCATTTTATATGTGAAACTCAACTGAAGCCTCAGTTTGCACAGCTGGGGAATAGCAGTCTGAATACAAATACAGATATGTCTGATTTGACCCTCTGTCATTATATAACAGTGCCTTTGCCATTCACGCTGCCAAAATTTGATCCTTTCCACACAGTATCACCTAGCAGTTACAATTCTTCCCCACAAATGAATGGGCATGAGCTATTTCAACAACAAAGATGAGAGGTTGTTCATCTTGCCTTCCCCTCCTCCTCTACAGGAGTCCTAAAATGACTAAAGCAAGTTACTGCAGGTGAACTTCAAGTAAAGATAGCCCTTTGGGGACCCATGGTTGGGGGTTACCTCATCATTATCTATGTAGAGACAAAAACAGATACTGAGGTATTTATGAACTGTGCAGTTTCTAGGACTGATCCTTTTCATGATTACTTATGTTTATAAAACATAAGTTTAAAGATAAGGCATCATTAATGCTATCTTATTTTTTAGACAATCGGGAGAAGATAGCAAGATGCTAGTGTGTGATACGTGTGACAAAGGGTATCATACTTTTTGTCTTCAACCAGTTATGAAATCAGTACCAACCAATGGCTGGAAATGCAAAGTAAGTTATTTATTTTTTTAAGAAAATATCCTCTGTATGTTTTATATAGAGAGCAGACAAATCAGATACCTATTCAAATCTATTTTAAAAATACTTTGAACTTCATTGACGTATAACTTATATACAACAAACTGCACATATTTAAAGTATTAGTTTGACACATATATATACCATGAAGCTATCATCTTCTTCAATATAATGAACCTTCTCATCATCTTCAAAAGTTCCCTGGTGCCCTTGGGTACCCGCCTTCCTGGCTATCCACACCCTTCTCTGGTTTTCCCAACTGGTGTGCTTTTGCTCACTGTAGATTGGTGTTCACAGTCTACAATTTTGTGCAAATGCTATCATATAGTATACTCTCATTTTATCTGGCTTTTTTGGCTCAATGTAATTATTTTGAGGCTTTTCCAATTTGTTGCACATATTAGTTGTGATTCCTTTGTATTACTGAGTGGTAGAGATACCAAGTTGTTACTTAAATCTTTGTTGGTGAACATTTGGGCTGTTTACAGTTTGGGGCTACTAAAAATATTGTGAACTTATCAATTAATGTTAGTATGGTGCTTAATGAAAGAAACTAGTTTTGCATTATTTATCAATCTTCCCAGACACCTGTGAAATAGGTGGTATCTCCATGAAGAAACTGAAAAACCAGATGTATTTTACAGTCTGTTAATTTGTAATCCCAGGTAAAAGATATTGCATTCTGATTGATTAGCTCTTAGGGTCCTTACAATTAATTTGTATGTACAGTGTACCTATGTGTGTGTGTGTGTGTGTGTGTGTGTGTGTGTATGTATGTATGTATTAAGAATTTGGAATCATAATGTGCAACTTTTAGGTTCTCTCTCTTCCATGGTAGTTTTAAATAAATGATTTGTGACTCAGATATTTATTTTTTTATTTATTGTCGAAAGTTTCTCTTGGTTTTGAGATGTGGCCAGAATCTTCAGATATTTTCCTACGTTTTTATTGCTGAAAATACCAGACCTTCTATTGTGTGGGGCACTTTTTAAGATCTGTTTATAGTTACTTTTAAGTTTTCCTTGTTATTCTTTTGGTCAGTAAATTATTTTTTCTTTTTCCATCTGTTTTTTTGTATCTGCATTTGTATGACCCTGAGATAATACCATGCTGGTCACTTTAAGCTTTCCCAGGAATTTACTGAGTTCTCACTACTGTCTGTAGTCCCTGTGGGTAGACTTACAGTTCTGTCGACTTGGGCATACTTTGTGTAGGACCAGGTAAGCAACAGAAGATTATAGGGTGTTATCTACCCAGAAGCATAAAGTATTTAAATTCTTAAAGTGAAAATAGAAGATAAGAATAGTTCAAGTTTACCTTCAGATCTCTCAGCAAAAATTAGTAAAACTAATTTTAAAAAAAATTCTTGGATGATATTTACAAACAATATTTAGTGTGGCCTTTCTTTGAATGTTCTCTAGAAAGTTAAATCAATCATAAAAGTAGCCCAGGTGTTTCCTTTAAAATTTATACAGGCCAATGAATAAATTCCAAAATGAAGGTTGATGAGGATTAATGGTTAAGTAAGTTGTCCAAGTTTACTGATTTGTAGATCCTTTCTTAAATTGTAGATATCACATTCTAATACACTATTTTCTCCTTGTGTCACCATACTGTGTATGCTTAATTGTGTAAGAAGGGCTTTCCTCCCTACACTAATTAAGAATATTTTTCATTTCATTAGAATGTAGGTCTAAAGAAACTAAGGACTCCAGATTCATATACTGTCCTGCTCCCCTCCCCCGCGTTGACTTCAGTTATTTATAATCTTAATGTTAAAAAGTCAAATAGAATTTACAAAGAAAATACAAGGAAGTAAGAAATATTAATTTTATTTAACAGTTAATTTTGGTTTGAAACTAAATTGCCAAGATCCCTTATGATAGATGTTTCCTCAGTTCCGGTTCATTGCTTAAGCTTTTTTTTTTTTTTTTTTTTTTTTTTTTGGCTTTAATGATGATACAGACAATTTTTCTTTTTTCATTTTTGTGGTGCTGAGGTTTTGACCAAGGGCCTCACATATGCTAGGCAGATGCTGTGGTACTGAGCCACATCCCCAGCCCAGAAGAGTGCCTGTTGTATTTGTTTTTAAAATAAAAATAGTATTGATGATGTCCTGCCCTTCTTTGCTAGTTCAGGTTAATAAGACCTCAGAAAGCAGTCCTTGAACATTTAATTTAATGAAATGCTGCTAAACTCTGTAAAGCTTTTGTTCACAGACTCACGGTGGTGGCACAACTGAAATCTGTAATAAATGGGGGTATCAATCCAGTTATTTCTCAAATACAGAAGTTCCTCATTATAATTTACTGGTATGCTGTTTGCAGCTTAACTGTTGTAAGTAGATACTGACAAGGACCATAATCTTCTGCTTTCTCTGAGAGTTATGATTCTGATTACTGGGTGCATGTCCCTGTGCCATTCTGACACCTAGTGCTTTTCCCTTGGTAGTACTATGTAGAAAACTTGCTTATTTCTTCTGTCTTTGACAGCACTTGGGGCTAACAGAATAATAAATAGAAATGCTAAATACAGGCATTGCAGCTTGCATTGCAGTAATCTTGAAGGTCAGTTAAATTATATTAATTTTTAATTAGTGTTTCTATGAAAAAATGTCGATCTCTGAAATCTCCAGAGTCAGTGATGTCCCTGCAGCCTCCCATTGTTGTCCCATTTGCACAGAAGTGTGCTCTGGGTGTATCTCCCCTAGGTCTCCCTTTCCCTTTCTATTTACCGGCCCATGTGTCACCTTCTTGGTTGATGAGGATTAATGGTTAAGTAAGTTGTCCAAGTTTACTGATTTGTAGATCCTTTCTTAAACTGTAGATATCACATTCTAATACACTATTTTCTCCTTGTGTCACCATACTGTGTATGTGGGTGCAGTGTTCAAGGGTTTGGGGGTGGAGTGGGATGCTGAGGATGGCACCTGGAATTGCAGGCCTGGGGCTGCTTCCAGGGTTAGGCTTCTCTGGCTGCTGGGGTCCCATGGCTCTGCCACTGGCGTGGAGGGTCCACCCTGCCCCTCCCTTGCAGGACGGGAGAGGGTGTGATGGCCTGCAGGAAGGGAGGTGCTGTGCCCATCTGGGCAGGGTCTCTTGGGCCTTTTTGGAATGCCTTTTAATTGCTTTTCAAATGTCTTTTCAGGAAAGGTAGGCTAGAGAGTCCTGGTGAGGAGGTCACTCTAGCTGCAGGTGCAGGGGCGGGGTGGGAGGAGACATTGAGGGAGCCCGCACCTGTGCTTCATGCAGTCCACGGGGGACAGATGATTGGCACCTGGAACTGAAATCTGGGTTTGGGCCTTCTAGGGCAGTCCTCAGCGAGTTCTCTTAGGCAGTAGTCGGAATGCGGGGCGTTTGAGCAGAGAGGCCATTTCACCCGGGATTCAAAGAGCCACTGGGCACCTGCGCTCAGGTGTGGCCACCTGGGAGGTGGAGCCTGCAGACTGAAGAAGGCCTGCTTTCTCAGGTAGTTCCATTTCCTCCCTGGTTGAAAGAGAGGTGGTGATGTGTTATCTTGATAATCAGGCTAAGGAAAAAATTCTATGTTTAATGGGTTGGTACATTTATTATTTTTATCTTAACATAGTGTCTCTATTTGTAATTCGTTTTCTTTCCTAAGGAGGAAGAATTGCATTTGTAACCTTCTATGTATGTATATATACCTGACTCAATAGCTTTATCTTTCTTTTTTATGGTTGTGCTGTTAATTTCTACTTTAATTACATTTAATCAGAGAATTTAATTTAGCTGATGTGTTTTTGGAAAACAAATGTTTTAATACTTGAAATAATGACTTTTGAAAAGTGAACCATTTATTTATTATTTCATTGTTAGAAGAAATCCTTTTACTTTGTTTTATGGCTGGTTGATTCAAAAAACTGATAAAATTAACCACTGTAATTTTTCCTATCAATTTTTTTGTATCCTTCACTATTTAAAAAAGAATCGTAACTTATTTTATACCTTTTTTTTTTTTTTTTTAATGTGATGCTTAGGATTGAGCCCAGTGGCTCACCCATGCTAGGCAAGCACTCTACCACTGAGCTACAGCCTGGCCCCTGTATCCTTCACTATTTTAATAAAACATTTATTTTGTGGCTGTTACTTAGCAAACAGGCCAGACCAGTGTTAATACACTGTGCTTTTTATTAGTATAAAATCACTCTTTATCTATGTAACACTTGTTTTTCTTTTTTCTTGTGAGTGGGACCAGACATTTTGCTTTTACTTTGCTTTATATCGACCCACAGGCTGTTTTCTATGGGCACATAGGCACCAGTTGAATGTTATCTTTTAACATCTTTTTATTTAGGATCCTTTGCATCTTTTTTAAATGTGTGTTTTGAAAGGTTTAATAGAGCTTATTATTTAGATTGATGTTTTTAATCTAAATGATTGGCAATTTTAAGGCAAAATTGTTTTTTTAGGGGCTGGGGATGTGGCTCAAGCGGTAGCGCGCTTGCCTGGCATGTGTGCGGCGCAGGTTCGATCCTCAGCACCACATACAAAGACAAAGATGTTGTGTCTGCCAAGAACTAAAAAATAAATATTAAAAAGTTCTCTCTCTTAAAAAAATAAATAAAAAAAAATTTTAAAAATTGTTTTTTTTAATTTCTGTTTTCTGTTCGGTTCACTTCTTGTACTGATTTGTGATTCATGGTCATATTTTATGAACATTAATTTATATTTCAACTTATATAATCATTTTCTTTCACTTTCCACCCCCCTCCCCCCAAAAAATCTTACTTTAAAAAAAAAATCACTTCATTTTAAATCCTTTTTTTCATCCTGGAAGTTTTAGGGTCTTGTTTTAATTCTTGAGATTTGCTTCCAGGTGCTGTCTGCACTAGATAATGCTAATTTTGCCTAGAACATGTAGGCCACTGTCAGTCTCTGGTCAGATCCATTTAAGGACTGAATAAAGCTTTTTTAGAGGAGGAGTGGGTACGGTGGGGTGGTAGTTTAGTGGTGGTGGTTTTGTTTTCCCTTTTTTATCCTTTTTTGACTGCAACCCATATCATAAAACTTATATTTTTATTGCAAAAAAGGTTTCCTCTGTTAACCCAAACTTCACCTTCTTTTTTTTTTTTTTTTTGAGTCTTGGTTATATTCCAAATAATGGCTCATTATTTATAATTATAATTCACCAATAAAAATATGGAAAAAACAAAGAATTATCAATTTTCTGAAATCCTATACAGCCGAAAGAGATTTGTTCCCTTCAGACTACTTTATATTCTAGAAACATTTTTCCCCCAGAATTTTTTGAGTTTATAGTTATAGAAGAAAAAAATTACTGTGTGTGGGTCTGCCCCACAAAACTTTGGGATCTTTGTTTTTGTTCATTCATTTGGTCTATCTCCAGAAGCTATCTGTGGTAGTTCTACAAATAATTAGTTTCACCTGGAACATGTTTGTCAATATGGGTGTTTCATCAGGCCCATTTAGAAGACAAGGAGTGGTTTTTACTTCCGAAATTTTTTAGTCTTTTTAATGATTGGTAAAACTGGGTTATTCTTGTTTCATACTTTTACTTCATTATTTTTTTGTTATGTTTTTCATTATCTTGAAAAATTTCTGTAGAAACTTGTCAGTCTCTCAGCTTGTCATCTGATTTCCTTTTGGTGTACTCTGTCGCAGTTTGCTGTTCTCTCTGGGATGGACAGAATTATATACTGTATTGTTAAGAATACTATTGGATACTTAATTTTTAAATTCTGTTCTATGGAGGCACTCTGTAGAATCATTATGAGTTTTCTCATTACTCAGTATATGATCTTGGGCAAGTTACTTGACTCTCCTAAGTCTGTGTGTGGAATGTTAGGAGTGCTGACCTCTTCCTCTGATATTAAAATTCTTTCATGGTTGTCTGTAGTCTTTAGTGCCTAACATTTGAGGGCAGGCTGCCTTGACTTCACTGTGGTGTGGAAGCTAGAGATGCTGGGGCAAGTAGGGTATGCCCTTAGGGATGCCAATCAAGAAGGGGCTGCTTGCTTCTGGGCCAGAGCAAGAGTGATTCTCTGGGTCCTTGTTGTATATTGTCATTGCCAGGTCAGGTTCTTTTCCCTATTTCTCTCTCAAGAATGCCTGTGTTTAGTATATTTTAAAAGTTTTTTTTTTTTTAACTTGAAAGTTGTTTTAAACTCTAAAAGGTGAAAAAATAAAAATATCCATATGCTATTTATTTATTTATTTATTTTTTTAAATATTTATTTTTTGGCAGACACAACATCTTTGTTTGTATGTGGTGCTGAGGATCGAACCCAGGCCACACGCATGCTAGGCGAGCGCGCTACCGCTTGAGCCACATCCCCAACCCCATATGCTGTTTATTTAGATTCATCTATTGATAGCACTTCTTAAAATTACCATTGTGCATGACCTCTATCTTACTGTTTGTCTATCAGTCAATTCCTGTCTACCATTTGAAAATAAGTTACATACATGAATTCCACTGCTCTTTATATATTTCAGTATTTCTTAATAATAGGGATGTTCATAAATATAGAACTCTCTTGAAATTCATGAATTTTCATCAGTACTGTATTTGCATCTAATGTAATTTTGTTTTTATTTTGTCACTTGATCTAATGTTCCATGTAGCATCCTCCTTTCCAAGTGAGGGTTCTGGAATGTAGGTTAGGATTAGTTAATTTATTTAGGGAGTACTGGCATTTAGATGATGATAAGATTTCCTAATCAAGAACAATGGGTTTCCTTGTATTTGTTCTGGTCTAGTTTTGTGTCTTTGGTTAGTTTTATAATTTTCTTTTATTATAGATACTTAACGTCTTATGTTCATTTTTAAATATCTATTTTGTTGCAGATTTATGTAGGATTTTCTCATCTCTTTTAACTGGTTACTTGTAAATGCAAATTCTATTAAGTTTTGCATATTAATTTTGTGTCTTGCTATTTTGTTGAATTATTTTATTGAATCTTGATAAATTCTCTAGGATTTCCCAAGTATACTATTTGTCATTTATAAATAGAATTAAAAACATTTCTTTTCCTCGTGTCAGGCCTCTGTTGTCATTTGTTTCAGTATTTACATTGGCCCCCAGAATCGTATTAAGTAGTAGCAGAGATGGCAGGCATCCTTACTTTGTTCCTGGCCTTAGTGGGGATTTTTCTTGTGTTCCCCCATTGAATAATTTGTTGCCTTTAGAGCTGAAGTATGCTTTTCCTTCACACCCATTTCCCTGCACCGCATGCTGAGGATCTAACGAGGGCCTAGCATGTGCTAGACAAGAGCTCTGCGACTGAGCTGTGTCTTTAGCATCCCACCCCCATTTTTTATTTTCTCAAGAATTTATATTGGGAAGTCGTTTTAATTTTTTCCCCAAATAATTTTATTGAGTATCTGTTGAATTAATATTTTTTTCTTTTCAGACCTACTGTGCTAAACTTTATTAATATATACTTCTAATAGTTAAAAATCCTTGCATTTCTTTTATATATCCCACATGGACATAGTTTATTGTTTTCTGAATCTGTTTGATATTTTGTTTAGGATTTTTACATCAGTAAGTTTCGTCTATTTAAATTTGTAATGCTAATAGACCTGTGGGTTTGCTGTGGGTTTTGTTTTACTATGTTGTTGTTATTATTATCATTATTTTTTGGCACCAGGGATTGAGACCAGGGGACCATTACTACTGAGCCACATCCCCAGCCCTTTTTATATTTTGAGACAGGGTCTCTCCCAGTTTCTTAGGCTGGCTTTGTCCTCATGATCTTCCTGCCTCAGCTTATCAAGTCACTGGGATTACAGGCATGTGCCACCATGCCTGGTGATCTGTTTTTGAGTGAGTGTACTACCAGCTTGAAAAGATAAAGTTCCTTTTTATTGATGTTTTGCATTGAAAAGTTAGGGTGGGTGAAGGTTCCACAATTTACCAGCTTTGTGCCCAGAATTTTTAGTACCCTGGCTAGCTCATAGGCCCAGGGAAGGTTTTGGCTTAGCTTTGGCTGGCCTTCTACTTCATAGGAATAGGATTAGAATAGGGCTATTCTTTATTCTGAAAATATGAAGAACTGCCATTAAATTTTGATGTGGAGTGATTATTTTCACAATTTTAAGCAGCAAGTCACATGGAGTAGCTATTTTGTTAGAGTTTTGTTTTCAGTTTCTAAGCTACCAGGAAGCAAATTGGATAGTTGAATAGCATGGTTTAGTGTCCAGCATTGGATTGGGCAGGCTTATTCCACAGAAGTTATTTACTGAGTATAGAATATGTTTTATTTTCAAAGTTTGTGTTGCTGTATCTCAGTTTCCTTCTTCCACATTTACATTTTCCTGGATGTCCCCATCCCCTATTTAAATTTACTTGTAGGTTTTAGTGCAGACTTACATCAGATATCATTACCAAACAAATTGCTTTTTTTCAGAAGCATAAACCCTAAATTAATGTTGTGAAAATTAAAGCTTAATGTCTAATCCACATGTTTTCAAAGATTTATGTTTGAACTGGAATTACAAATGTATTACATACTGTTTTTGTTTTTATTTTTCCTGGTGTTTAGAATTGCAGAATATGTGTAGAGTGTGGCACACGATCTAGTTCTCAGTGGCATCACAATTGCCTGATATGTGACACTTGTTACCAACAGCAGGATAATTTATGTCCTTTCTGTGGAAAGTGCTACAATCCAGAATTGCAGAAAGACATGCTCCATTGTAATATATGCAAGAGGTAAGAAGGAGCAGCTGTTTTGTTTGTTTTGTTCATGCTTTGCCTCCCCTTTCCCTAGATATTAACTTGAGTTTGAATTAGACATTTTAATTTAAATATACTTATCACTGCAGATGGGTTCACTTAGAATGTGACAAGCCAACAGAACATGAACTGGACTCTCAACTCAAAGAAGAGTATATCTGCATGTATTGTAAACACTTAGAAGCTGAGATGGATCCCTTACAGCCAGGAGATGGAGTAGAGATGGCAGAACTCACTTCAGGTGAACTCAAGAATTCTGGGTTTTCTTCACAATGTTGTACTAGCTGGTCACCAACATGCCACTCCAATCATAATGATTGGATCCTCTGCATCAGATCCTGTGTTGTTGTCTTAACCTTTAGTGTGCTTGTTTTGGCCTTCTCTGAATTGGATGACTGAAGAAAAATCTAGATTCTTTCATAGCTTCATGGTTGGATCCCAGGTCTAGTGTGCTTTTCTTCAGTTTTGTTCTTTAAGCCACCATTTCCTGAGCTTTGGGAATGAAGCTTAGTTTTTTTTTTTTTCCTTCATAATCTAATATGTCTTGCTTTAAAACAAGTGTTGGTTTTATAATATCCTTTATAAATGTCAGTTATCTCCTGAGCCCCAAATTTTGTTCAGGTACAGCATATTTTAATGGTATCCTGTTATTGTAAGCACAATAAGAAGATTTTTAGTAGAAGGTAAAGAAATAGACCTGCTTACTAGATTGTTTTTCATTTTCATCAATATGATTGGCAACCTTTATGAAGGTTCTATTTTATCAACTAGAAGGGGTTAATACAAGTATCTTAATCACTACAATTTTATTTCGAGCATTCTGTCAGCATACAGTGGTGGGCTACCTTTAAAAATAAGAAAATGCCAATTACCTTAAGTGTGTATGTATGTATCTCAATGTGTAGTACGTACATACAGATTTTTCTTTGTTAGTGCTGGGGTTCAAACCCAGTGCCATGTATACTACTGAACTATATCAATCACAAGTCTGTAAAATATACTTTTAATTAATACTTACCAGTTACTTTTAGTACATTATAATTTTGATGCTTTAAAAAATGAAAATATGTATTTGGTTCAAAAACAAATTCAGAAAGAAAAACTAGTGGCATTTCTGGTGATAATTTACTTTTGTAACATGTTATTTGTTAACCTAGTAAGCAAAAAACAGAAAAACTCATTCAAAACTAAAGAATTAATAATTTTCTGTTAAGATTATAACAATGAAATGGAAATCGAAGGGTCCGAAGATCACCAGATGGTATTTCTGGAGCAAGCAGTTGATAAAGATGTCACTGATCAGGAATCCACACCTGGAATTGTTCCAGATGGTAAGCATGTTTGTGATGATGAAATGTATTCTATTTTTTGAAAGAGATGTATGTGTATGTTGAATATGTGAATGTCTACTAAAATCTGAGCATTCTGCATAAAACTTAGCCAAGATATGGACAGTGAAGAAATTATTTAGAGAAGAACTTTTTGGAAAAAATAATCTCTGACCTAAATTAATAGGAGAAGGGGCATGTATATAATTGAGCTATAATCTAGATTTAATAATAAGTATATATTCTTTTTATGAATTAGGCGATTTCCATTAAAAAGCAATTTATTTTTTTCTTTAGTTATTATAATTGCTAACTAGATCTATGGCAGATTTTAAGGTATTGCATGCTGAGATAAAGAAAAATTTATTGTTTTAGAATATCTCAGCAGTCTTAACTGCAGGTGTTTCAATGACATTTTATGTTTTTGCAGTATGGATAATAGCTGTTACTGTAATTGAGGATCTGTGATTAATGAGAGAGATTGTGTTGTTAGAAAATTACTTATTAAATTAAATCATGGACTTATATGAAATTCTTTGGTATTTGTTAAGTCGTATATTAAATTATGTAGGTTGTGTATACATAAAAAGCCTTAGTTTTTTTTTAAAAATTTGTTAAGTATACTTTAACAACACTCATTAAAAATTATACTTCATAAATATGTAAGTGAAGAATAATAGGAAATATTTATTATAAATCTCACACAGCATACCAGATTTCTAATTTTATTTTCCTATGCTAGTTGGTAATAGTATGTTTTGTGCTTATATTGGAAATTGACATTTCACAGTAAGATAACTCTTGTTCCAATTATTGTTGAGAGAGCAATGGTAGGGAAATTTTGGTTCCTTGCTAAAGATTCCATAATATGTTATTTGTACCAGTTCAAGTCCACACTGAAGAGCAGCAGAAAAATAATCCTCCAGAAAGTCTTGATACAGATGATCTTCTCATTTCGGGTAAGCTGTATATTCAAACTACTTCATTTGATCAAATTTCAAGATAATCCCTTTGTTAGCTCTAATGCAGATTCAAAGAATGGTCCAGTGAATTAACTTTCAAATAAATCATCCCACAGAGGTTTTTTGCAATAACTGTGTACGTATTATTGTAACCAAATCTTTTGGTTAAGTGATTCTCTTTTGGAAAAGAGTTGACACTGGGTTGTTTCTCTCTAAAGGGTTTTGTTTAGTAGTGTCAGTGTTGTTTGATGTTTTCTCTCTGTGCTCAACTGGAGTCTGAATGAAGCAGGAATGAGAAGTGAGATTTTATTTTGGTATAGGAACATAATTTTAGTCAATGATTGGCAAAGTAGTAAATGAGAAGATGGTGTCTTTATTATTGTAATTTAAAAATTACCTCTAAGGGATTTGGAATAAATGCCTTTTATTTTTCAGCAGTCCTACTTTATAGAACCTCTTAGGGCTCATGCTAATTGGGACCTCTACTCTTAAGAAAGACTGTGTTATGTTGGGTGTGTTAGTGCACACCTCTAATCCCAGCAACTCAGGAGCCTGAGGTTGGAGGATCACAAGTTCAAAGCCAGCCTCAGCAAAAGTGAGGCGCTAAGTAACTTAGTGAGAGCCTGTCTCTAAATAAAAATACCAATAGGCCTGGAGATATGGCTCAGTGGTTGGGTGCCCCTGAGTTCAATCCCCGGCACTAAAACACAAAACAAAACAAAAGAAAAAAAAATGGGTTAAAGGCTTAGTACACGTACTTTGATTTAAAATCTATCAGTAAGCAACTGTGTGTATTTCTAATATTTAGTGTGTTTTATGTACTTGCTAAGATTAGTCTCTGGGTATGATTATGAGGAAGAACAAGAATTGTGTCCAGGGCTGGGGATGGAGCTCAGTTGGTAGAGTGCTTACCTCTCATGCACAAGGCCCAGGGTTCAATCCTCAGCATCACCACCCACCCCACCCCACCCCCCAAAAAATCCAAACTATGTTTTGGGTAGTTTGGCAGGTACAGCTGCTAATAAGCAAAAAAGGGTCTTCTTGGTTAGTCTTTTCTGTCTATGCTCATTTCTCGTTTGAGTCTGCTACAACAAGTTATCTGCAAAATATCTTTACATTCTAGACCAGTCTTCATCTTTTACCTTGGATACGTTATACAATATCACTGGTCTTCTTTTTCCTAGCTGCCAAATATGTATGATAACTTTACCTATGTAATTTCGATCCTTTTGTAAGTGCTTATATTGTAAAACATTGCTTATGTATGATAGAATTATATTTTTAATTAAATCTCTGGTTGTTCTTACCAGAAATTACCTTAAGCTATGGGGTTCCTATTTTAGCCATGTTTTCACAAGATCTGTGATTGATTCTAATCAACAAGCCCTTGTGTATTTTCACTTTTATTAACTTAATAATTGCTTTTTTGTTGAATGCCTTATGATATAACCAAGAATTTCATATCTATTCATAGATATTTATAAATTCATAGACATTTATAAATTTGTATATTAATATAACTTGTTCTGATTTGTAGAGTCATCCCACAATAAAATGAATGCTGAATTGGAAAATGAGATTTCTCATGAAATTGGTGGTGAAAAATTGGAAATGCCATCCAAAGTGATGCATATTCAAGATGAAGATCAAAGTGAAGAAAAAATGGAAGTGACAGAGAACAATGAAGTTCTCCCACACCAGACCATTGTGCAGCAAAAGGAGCTGCCATTGTTAGAGGAATCTAAGATCGTGGAGTCCAAAGAAGAACCAAGGCTTCCAAACTCAGTCATTGAATCTATCACCGGTCCACGAGAAGCCTTAGTGTCCTCAAGCGAGGAAAGTACGTCATTGAATTCTAAGGAACAGTTGGTTATAGAAAGGTTACAAGAAAAAATAGAACAGAAAGAAAATCCTGAATTTACCCCTGGGTTTATGGACTTTGAAATGACTCCTGCAGTGGAGAGTTGTATCAGAGAGGGTTCATGTCAAGGTGACAAATCTGTGAAGTTATCAACTGAAACTGTGGCAGCATTTTCATCATCAGCAGGAACAAGCAAGGCAAGCTTGTCTTCCTCTCCAGCCCTTGCTTCAGACTTGCCTTCTCATGCCATGCTGCATGGGTACCCACCGACCCTCAGTTCCTCTGCTGGAAATATCATGCCAACAACGTACATCTCAGTCACTCCCAAAATTGGCATGGGTAAACCAGCTATTACCAAAAGAAAATTTTCTCCTGGTAGACCCAGATCCAAACAGGTAGGATGATTTTAATGATGTTGACAGAAAAGGTGTCGGAACAATTAGATAAAATAACAGAGTGCACGTATAGCTTTGTTCTGGAGAGTTACTTTTTCTTTCCCCACGTAGAACTCAGATTGATGTTGACTCATATGTTTGCACCATTATTTAGAAAGTGATGTTAATGAAAACTGTATTTTATTACTAAAGTGATCACATTTGTAATTTCAGTTTAGTTGGGACATGCAAATGTGATTTCTTTGGTTATGGTTTCTCATACAAAGCACTTTACAAACTTTTTTAGTTCTGTGTTCACAGTAATGGTAGAGCTTTAAGTAACAGTGAAGTTTTGAGTATACAGTAACTAACACTTGTATTCTCTCCCAAAATATTTATTTACTGATATTATTTGGTGTATGCATCTTGAACTGCATCAACATCAAGATTGATGACGGAGTTTTTTCATGCCAGGGTGTTGCTCATTTTGATGTTTCTATTGCTAACTCTTTTGTGGAATTTTTTTCTTTCCTTCCTTTCTTCAAGTTACAACTTATTTCATTAGTTCCATGGGAGAAATCTTTGAATTGTATTGTTGCTCTTCAAGAAGTAAAGGGAACTCTTTCTCATTGTTGTTTTAAGTAGTGAGGGTACTTTTTAGGGATGAGTTACAGTTCTTTTTAAGTGAGACACCGGCAAAATGTAGACACTGTAGCTAAGAATTATTTATTGATTTACACAGTTGTTACCTTGTCATTTTGAAAATTTTTTGAGAAAGTATCGAACAGGGATATGTTCAGTCATACTAGTAATTTGAAGACTTAAGTCTGATTTTTTAAATTGCTTTCAATAATTATAGTTTGACTTTTATGGTGGTAATACATTAATCTTGATAAACTAATTTTTGAGTTACAGAACTAATTTTTAAAAATCTGGCTTTATTTTAATGTGAAAATTAGTCTCTTCTAAATGAATCCCAGCTACATTTTATTCTCTGAAGATAAATTATATCAGGACAAAGTGTCACATGGGATTTAGCTTTCTCTGTATGGTAAAGACATATGCAGTAACTGAACAATTTTATAAATGTACTTTTTTCTAAATATTTTTCTTCATACGAATTTCTGTTCTACTAAGAGTTTTCTTCTCAAACTAATTCTTTTTAAATTTTTTATTTTCAAAACGTTTTGACTTTGAAAAAAGTTTAGCAATAGAAATTTGAATTTCAAATTTACTTTTAGTTCAGATATTTTCATTCTTTAAGGATACTGCAGCATGAACTTTTCTGTTAAATTTTACTAAATTCTTTGCTTAGTGGAGACTTTTTGTAACAGCTGGGAAAACAGATTCAATATATAATAGGACTATTTTTTCTGTTGACTTATGTTCCAAAATAATTGTATCTGTGTGTGCGTATTTTTTTCCCCAGCTTATCCCATCTTTTATAAACTACATCCTAATATTTCTTGTTGGTTGTGTTGTATTGTCTTTCAGTTCCCAGATCTGGTAATAGTCTACTTTAGTTGACACTATCTCATCACTACTGCCATCATGTGCTTCTAACCTTATAAGCATTTTGAAGTTATGTTCTCCCTTCTTTTAGCTTTTTAATTTTCCCATCTTGGTTTTCGTTATATAAAAAAACGTGTTTACTTGGTGCTTCATGACTTGCTAACATTACTGCTGTTACCATGGAGAGTATGAATCGAATAAGATAAAATGGCCTTTCCATTGCTGAGGCACTGGGGCCATAATATTCCAGGCAAATGCTCTACCACTGAGCTATGTCCCCAGCCTGTGGCCATAATATTCTGTACATAATGGGAGTGACATTTGTATATTGGAAATACTGAAGTCCGTTATTTTGTTACACAATTTTTTTTGACATTTCCTCTTTAATTTATTGTTTCACTTACAAACTCTTGACAGTAGGGATTGGCTAAAAATATGAGATGGATTTTCACCACCATGGTTGTGATGCAAGCTTTGGTTTCTGACTATTTGATCGTCGGCATCACTGGCATTTCCATGCTTTGTTGAATGTCATCGGTTCTTTAGTCTTCACTAGTGTGGTGAACACCATCTGAAGAATGGTAAATTTAGTCTATTAAATCCTGTTTCATGATGGTTGGATCTTTATTTATCTTACTGATTTTGTAGTATTTTGAACTTTCCTGGAGAAAAAGTTAAGTGCATAATACTTTGATTAGAAACAAAATCTGAAAGATTTAATCTTTCAGATTTAAAGTTTGATATGATAGTAATTAAATTATTGAATGTTATCTGGGGTATAAATTAGTATAAGGATAAACCAGTGTTCAGTGTAAATATAATGCAAGTCACATGTATGATTTTAAATATTCTGACAACTAATTTTAATGTATTTTAACACCGTATTCAAAATATTCAGCACTTAATCAATGTAAAAACGAGTAAGATACTTCATATATTTTTTATGACAACTGTTTGAAATCTGCCTTGTGTTTTATTCATACTTAAAATTCTTCTCCGTTCTGACTCACCACAGAAGTAGTGCTTGGTAGCCGTACATGACTAGTGGCTACTTAGAGAAAGCATTTTGAGAAATATGAAAACATCAGTTACCAAATTCTGGATGAAATTAGAAGAAATACTGGATAAATTAAAGATAAGCTAAGAATGTTGTTACAATCTCACTGTGTTTAAGGAGTGAGCTGAAATATTCTACTTTGTCCATTGGCTCATAGGAGACATTTCAAGCCAGACCACTTCTGGACCATTTGTTGTACAATAAGTGTCTGTCTGAGTTACTGATACACATTCCAGGCACACAAGCCAGCATAGGGTCTTTTCTGAATCCGAGAGGTCGACACAGGAAAGAGAACCTTTATCTCAAGCATTGGGAATTTGTTATCAAAGGGCAAACCACAGAGGATTTTTTCCTTTACAAGTAGTTTAGTGTTGATGTAGTTTAGTTTAGTGTTTTATGTCCACCTTTTATATGTAAAATTTCCATTGCTATTTAGTGAGAATCCTGATGCTTATTTTCTTCTGAGATATTTTGGATATATCTCTAATGTGTATTCCTGATTACAGGAATAGTATCAAATTATTCTGATGCTTGTTCATAGAATAAGATTCTTTTTGTTTTCTGATCCCTCCCAACCCCCTTTTCATACACAGGATTTTACAAAGATGAGGGAAAATTAGACAGTAGGACAAGGAAATTAGGGGGATCAATAACATGCAAATTTGTCCTAGTGAACCAGTTGTATTTAATTTAAGTGTTTCTGAAGACTTTAATATATCATTTTTCAGTATTTTTATAGGTAAATCTTAATTAGGACTTTAAAAAGGTGGTTATTGGTCCTACTACCTGCAGCAATGGGGGCTGGGTTGATATGCGGGAGCTTTTGTTCTTGAACAGTTTCATCCCAGTGTGTGAGAGCAGTCTCTAGATGCTGTGAGGCTGAAGAAAGAGGACAGATCCAGAACTATGGAGTACAGTTATTAGATTTTTAGAAAAATGTGGTCCTGGGTGGCTGTAGATCAGGTAGATCCCAGCCATTTGAATCAGAGGCAGGAGGCTTACAGAAAGGGCAGAATAGAAATGAGGACTTTTTCATACCTGGAATGTACTCGCAAAACATCATACATAATCAGGCACATTGCTGGGGCTGGAGATGCCAGGGTCTGGTGACAAAGCTCCATGGAACACTCTAATGGTTTGTTTATTCATAGTGTGTTGGAAACTGCAGGGAAAGCAGCCTCATTACTCAGGGGCAGTTGTGGTGGTTCCCATTCAAGTTGGCTTTAGGCAAGTAAAGCTGAATCTGTACAGCTTTTACAGCTTCATTTTAATGCTGGGAGCAGTGAGATTTGCCTGTAATCCCCGCAACTTGGGTGGCCAAGGCAGGAGGATTGCAAGTTCAAGGCCTGTCTCAGCAACTTAGTGAGACCCTGTCTCAAGAACCAAGCAACAAACAAACAAAATAGAACTGCTGGGGATGAGGATGTAGCTCTGTGGTAGAGTCCCCCTGGGTTCAGTCTCTAGTATCACCAAATACCCCCAGTCTCAATTAAACCATTGTAATGGTCCCACCCTAGACCAGTTCAAACACAGACTCTGAGGTTGTCTTTGACCTTAACCCTGGATGGAAGTGGAATCCTGAATTAGAGAAATGTACTGCTTTTTGTTGTTTTACTGGATTTTCCCCCCAATGCATGAAATATGATACCATAAGAAACTCTTTTAAAAAGTGGTGGAAAATAGGAAGGTTTTTTTTCTTTTTTGAGCATTATAATTATATATAGCCGTATGGTTCATCCCAACAAAATCCTTTATGCATGAAATTCTTTTTCAGTTCATAAGCGTGCCCCCCCTTCTCCTTTCTCTGCTCTACAGATCAGGAAGGAAATTTTTAAAAATGATAATATCAAATCATATTGGTTTATATTTCAGCTTCTATTCCATTTGTCTCATTTCACAATTGTATTTATCCGTTCATTTGGAAATTCTGAGACAATAGTAAGCCACATAGCTGCGATCTGTATCAGACCTCTCATGTACTGATTGCTTTTGTGGTGTTCCTGAAAAATCTATTGTAAACATTCTATTAATTTTTAAATGATTTACAGTAAACATTTTAAGAAAATTTTATAAAGTGAATCAAAGGTAATATATTTTTATAACTTTTAGTCAAATTCTAAGAATTCTTTATTTTTGAACTTTCTGCCATTTCTTCTTGGTAATTTCTATTATATATGGAAAGCTTAGGAATTTGCATAAGTTCTGATATTATATACTATGAGGTGTTCTCATAAAGAAGGTGAGATTTCTTCAATGTAATAAGTTTCTAAAGGTAGTACTTCAGCAGATCATAACTACTTTCCCGTTTGTGAACTGGTTTTTTTTTTTCATGAATTTATGTAATCTTCTTATGTATCAGAGTGTTAATAACATACTTGGGTACTGCAATAGCATTTTAGGTGAATTGTTTCAAATTAATGTATCAGTTTCATCATCTATTTCTGTGAGAAAAAAACAGGACCCCAGAAAGATGAGCTATAGGGGATTATAGTTTTGTTAACAATTGCAAGTAAGCAGCTTATTTAATAGTAGTAGACATTGTTTCTAGTTTGTAAATATACATTCCTTAGCAAAGAAGTATGTAGTAGGTTTATGCTTTGTTTGTGTTTTTGTTTTGAAGAACTGGGAGTTGAATGAACCTAGGGTGCTCTACCATTGAGCTACCTTCCCAACCCTTTTTATTTTTTATTTTGGGACAGGATCTTGCTAAGTTTCCGAGGCTGGCCTGGGACTTGAGATCCTCTTGCCTCAACCTCCTGAGTTGCTGGGACTATAGGCGTACACCACTGTGCCCGGCTAGAACTGAAGTTTTTTGAGGTTTATTTTTGTTTTTAAAATTAAAACTAGATTGTAAATCATACTGTCTGAGTGAGGAGAGATTCAGTTCTGGGTAAGTTGTTTCATATTCAGATTTTAAATGAAATAAGTGTATTTCAATCTAATTTTCAATTAAAAGATTGAATTTTAAAACATGGCCTTTATAACCAACATTATATATTTCTGAAAAGGAAAATTTCCCTGGGTAGTTTTAATTGTCCATTCTTGGATACCTAAAAGGGTAAATATCTAGTTTGTAAATACACATACCTTAGCAAAGAAGTATGTAGTAGGTTTTTGCTTTGTTTTGAGTTTTTGTTTTGAAGAACTAGGAGTTGAATGAACCCAGGGTGCTCTACCACTGAGCTACCTTCCCAACCCTGTTGGATACATTATCCTAGGACCTATTAAGGATTCCTTAGTGAACAGACATACCTTCCCTGGGGAACATGTCAGCTGCTTCATGGCTGAGACTGGTGATTTCCCCATGTATTCTGATTTAAATACAATGCTATATTTTTAAAAAGTAACTTTTGATACTTGGAAAGATTAATACATCCAGCTGAAAATTTTCATAGCTCACTTATTAGATTCAAACCCTTATCCTCTCAGTATTGTCTATGTGATGCTTAGCCAGTTACTTTGTGAAACTGTGCCTTAATTTCTTCATCTATAGAAGGACAGCATGTGGTTTTCTGTTGGAATTTAATGATGATACATATAAAGCACTTGGCATGATTAAATACTCGTAATTCTTGAATTGCAGAATAATGCAGATAATAATTGTGAGAATGGATACCTAAGAAGGGTATAATTGTGTATCATATGCAGCTCTGGAGTGGTAGTCCTTAAATCAAACGGATTGATGAATGACTGTGCTGGAATTCACCAGTGAAAACAACTCCTGTCCTTGACTGTGTAACATGCTTGTAACAGTAAATATGATTTGTAGGCTTCCCAAATTCAAAGCCCCATAATGGTTGTGTATGTTTTTAGAGTTTCTAAATAGCCCATCACATGCAGGATGGGTGATACGTGCTGTACTAGAGGATACCACAGGATAACTGAGAAAGCAGAGGGAGCTGAGGAAACCCCTGCAGGTTTGTAGGCTTCTGGAGGTGTGAAGACTGAGCCTTTGCCACCCAGACCTTGTGACCTGGGGGGTGTACTCTCTGGCTCTACCTTAAGTCAAAACATTTATTCTAAAAAGATTCCATGCTTGCTAAAGTCCAATAAGCACTTGTCCAAACCATTAGGAAGCCATTGATTTAAACATTAAAAAAGTCCAGTCCTTTGGAGTGTAAAACTAAAGACATTCTTGTGCCCTAAGAGGTATATCTAAAGCCGTTGCTGAAACCATTGCTAGTACTGACCACATTTATGTTCTGAAATAATTGAAGGCCAAGGCTGATGGCTATTTTCATACTTTTATAGTGTCATATAATTAAGATCAGGTGTGATTTCTCATTCTGTTTAATACTGAATTCAGTATTTGAGACTTTTTTATGTTAAAAAAAAATATGTTAGACACAAAAATGAGGTCTAGATAGATGTGAGTGAATGTATTTACCAAAAAGGCAAATGACAAACTCTTATGGTTGGTTTTTTTTGTTTTTTTTTTTTTTACTTTTATCTCCCTTTCTTCTCTACCTTTTTAGTTGTTTTTACTTTCTCTCAGTTTCGCTGGGTGTTTTATAATCGTGTTGGCTTTGCAGAGAATATTGGGATGGGGAGGTGATGGTGCAGGCTGGACTTAAAGGTGTGAAGTTGCCCATGAGGCACCAGATCGCCTCTGGCTTGTGATTCCTATGTACTTACTTGGTTGGTAAATTTACCTGCGCTATTGGCCACAAGGAGAAAGAAGATTAATGCTAACTTTGAATAATTTTTGAGGTTAAATACTTATTCTTCAGAACTAATTCAGTCTCTGCCAGATGGTATTTTTAAAAATTTTTAGGATTTGTAGTAAATTGATTCTATTTAGCTCTCTATAATTTATAGTCTTCTGATTATTACCTTTTAGAGTAACATATTTTGTCTCATCTTCCCAGATGTGGAACACCTATGAAAACTCATATAATATATATCCTAATCATTTTATCATAGCAGTTACAATAATATACATAAACTCTATGATTTCTGACCTATTTTAATGTTCCTGTGTCAATTGTATTGACATATTTGCAGAATTGAACTTGGGATATAAGGGTTAGTCATATTAACCCTTTGGTAGTTTAAGAGCATATATAGAGTACCTTGGGATAGAGTGCCTTTTTTTTTTTTTTTTTTTATAATGTGCAAGGAAATCCAAAAACAAAGGAGATTTGTCCATAGGATGAGGATGAGGGTGTTTTGTATTCCAAGTGAATTGAGGAGCAGTCAGAGGGCTCAAGATACTATTGGTAGGATTAGTGTATTTTATAGTATAGTACATTGTTTACTGATGAACTAATTCATATATACATTCATGCCAAAAAAGACAATAGATTCTCAGAAGGAAAAAAAAAAAAAGTGTTGAATAGCTGCTGAACAGAGAACTTAGCAGAGAACATAAACAGCATGGCTTCTTCTCCAGATTGGTCAGGGTGAGTGCTGTGGAGCAGGGCCAGGACAGGGTGCTGCTGTGCTATCGCAGAGCACATACGGTGCAGATGGGGCCGACCTTTTTGAATGGTTGTGCAAGTTGTGTTTGATCAAAGCTGAGATCTGAGGGATAATTTGTAACTAAAGTTTGATAATTACAACTGTATTTCGGTTTTAAGGTTTAAAGAATATTTTAGGTGATTTCTTCTTTGTCAAAATATGTATATATAATCATAATTTTCTTTAGTTACTATAAAATTGCACATAATCTGTCTTCCAATGACTTATGATAGTATACTTATTAAAATTCATAGTGTAATTACCCAAGCTTTTATTATATAAATTCTTCATAGCAGTTGAGTAGTTTCCAAAATGGCATCCAAACATTCTTGATCTATAAAGCCCTTCATCTGGTTTATCCATGTTATATGAAATGTAAATGCTTTTGGAAATGAAATACAGTTTTGCATCAAAGCTAACTTTTAAATTGTGATGAATAATACATAATCACAAGAAAATTCTTATTCATGAAAAAAATCAATATTATTTTTATCTTAGAGTATGACTTTTTATTATGTATCTTGAGAATGGTCTACAGACATCACACTAAAAGATATACCAAAAGAAATTTGAGATGAGCACTCATATCCTCCTAGAAAAGCCAGTGGAAATATTGAGAGAAGTAAAGTTAATTATCTCTTGCCCCAGCGTTCTGTGCAGCTAAATAATGTTATAAGCAGTGAGACACCCCAGTTGTTGATGCCACAGATGTGGTGAGGGAAGTAGCTGATGGCTTATTTGCAGTGCTGAGGAAGGCCTGCTGGACTGGCAGTGCTCAATGCCTGACCTGCAGGAGGAGGAGCAGGAGCAGGAGCAGAAGTCGAAGTAGCCATGGAGAGCTGGAGTAGCAAAGGGTTCTGAGTCTGTTGGGCCATGATTGGGAAGAGCTAGGCATGTTTAAAGGACAGCAAGGAAGCCAGGGTAGCTAGGTTGGTTTACCAGCAGGGAGATGTGTCCATAGGATGAGGATGAGGGTGGTTTGTATTCCAGTGCACTGAGGAGCAGTCAGAGGGCTCAAGATACAATAGTGATGTGCTGGAGGAGACTTATGTTTCTGGAAACTTCCTCTGGCTGCTGGGGGCAGATGGACCAGGAGCGAAGAACTGGAGGAGACCTCAGTGGGCAGGAAGTATAAAACCTAGTGGGTGGTTGCATGGGGTGGAGTAAGAGGGTGGGAGCCAGCAGGAGGCTGCTGGCAGTGGCAGTGCAGGGCATAGACCTGAGACAAAGCTCAGAGGTTCTGGTCTTGGTGATGACTGGATTGAAGGAGTGGTGGGAAGAGGATGATACTATTTAAAATTTGTGCTTCATCCCTGGGAAGCTCTAGCACTTCAGGAGTGAGGTGGAGGAAGAATATGCATATGAGATGGAGAAAGATCAGCAAGGTAGGCAGTACCTGTGAATGTGCTGCTGCCACAAAATGCAGCAGAGCTGTGTGCAGATGTCAGGGCTTGATTAAAATAAGAATAGAAAGGACTTTTGCTGCATAGTGATTACCAGAGTCTCTGAACCAGCACAATAGGGAACAGAGACACAGTTGAAGGTTCATCCAAGGTGGTTCTCATGTTGTGGTTGTGTCTCTGGTAAGCTGAGTGTGGAAAAAGCTGGGTTAGAGATTGGATGGTCTGGGAAAAAACCCAGAATATGACTGAAGACCAAACAGTAGTTTGTGCTGGAGATAATGTGTTGAATGGGCTTAAAATGGTTGTGGCTATAGTTTATGAATTAAAAATGAAACCAGTCTCTCCCTCCTATGTTTGTTTTTTTTTCCTTCAAAACACTGTTATTTCATTAACCATCTTTCTTCCTAAGTGGAATAGTCAAAACTCGTGTTTCTTGTTTTAATTCATGTGTCATTTTTATGTAATTAATGGTATTCTTATTTATTTAGTTTGGTAATCTAGAAACCTGGTAAGTACTGTGAACAATGTCTTTAGTTTTGGTTATTAAAGTTAATAGCACATATCATTGAATTACCAAATACAAAATAAGTTCTTAGTTGTTTTGATTTTTCTTTTTTCCCTCTCTGAAAGTTACTTTCCCGGAGAAAATTTAAACATTTTTCTTTATGCTCTTTATCATCTTCATCAGATTAATTCTAGATTATTGATGAATGTTGCTTACTTGGAAGTATAATGCCTTAGTTTTTTTTTTTTAACCTGTTTTTTTTTTTTTTTTAAGACTATTTCCCATGTAGTTTATTAGGTACTTTAGGCATTTTAATTTGCAAATTTAGGACAATTTGCTTGAATATTTCCTCACTTTTCATAAAATTTTGTCCCTATTTATAAGATATTCATGCTACTAAATAAAAAATAAAAATTTACAACTAATGACCATTGAAGGAAGTGTTACTAAACACTAAGATTTTGTTATTTGCATTTCAAGGTTACATACTAACATTTCATGGTTTAAAGTGTGTACATTTATTGATCACTCATGTTTCTGATTGCATTTTTTGGCCTACTGGTTTGGTTATAATAGGATATCACATTCTTTGATGTTAGCAGTTTGACATTTTCAGCACAGTGATACTTGACAGAAGAAAATATCCCCAAATAGTTCTTCTATTAATTCTTCATGTGATTGACTTTTTTGTGTGCTATTAATGTAGTTTATGAGTCACTGTTGGTGTCATATAAACCTCGATTTTTAATGTCTTATTATAGTGATGTTTCAACCAGAATAAAATATTTAATGTAAATTATAGCTGCAAACATAAGTATGAAGTCACTGTGATAAGTTTATTTTCCCTATCTTGAAGCAATATGTCCTAAATTTCCATACGTTTGCATTTGTTTTTGCTGTTCTAAGATTCCTTAGTTGCTGGCTTTGATCTTTTATGTTGCTAAGTTTTATACATCTATTTTCTCACCTGCCATATCCTAGGGGGCTTGGAGTACCCATAATACAGTGAGCCCACCTTCCTGGTCCCCAGACATTTCAGAAGGTCGGGAAATTTTTAAACCCAGGCAGCTTCCTGGCAGTGCCATTTGGAGCATCAAAGTGGTAAATAAAATTGCATTTACATTCATGTATCATTTCTTTCTGGTTTGTTTTGTCCTATTGGATGTTAAGAATCAAACCTGTCTTTTCTAGATTTAGCTTTCAGAGCCACTTTTTAAATCTTAAAATTTCTTAAAGTAAAGAAATAATATGCTTTCATTGTAAGATCTAGAATACGAGAGTTAATTGTAGTTCTACAAGTGTAATTTTTAGTGACTCTGTTTATGGTTGTCTCCTTTAGTTACTAGGCAGTGTTTCTGTAAGGGGGAAGTCCTTGTCACACAGGTCACTCCGTGATCAAGGAATCGTTTCTTCATGACGTCATAACATTTCTGTTCCTTTGAAAAGAACAGAGGGAAAAGCTCCATTAATCTATTATGTATTAAGGGAGGAGAAGTACCAGAATTGCATCAGATTTCATTGTGTTAACCTCAGAATCATAGAGCTTTTTTCCATGCCATTGGTGGATGATTCTTCTAGTGGTTGAAGTAAGTTAATGATACATTTTGAAGGGAAAACATCAATTTGAAACAATATCAGTCATCTCAAAACTTGAAATATAATTGGGTATAGAATATAATTTTTTTTCATGTTCTATATTTTATATAATTTTGGAATAAGTCTTTAATATTTAGACTAATGAAGGATTTCAGCGATTATAGATTGTACTTTATTTTCTGTCGTGATCAGAACTGTTTTTTAACTTACCCAGATATTGGAAAGTATTTAAGTATTTGTTTTGAGCATGTAAAAGATGATTAGTTTGACAGTTTTACAGCAAATGCTGTCAGTTTTTGAATACTTTCTTATCTGCATTATTTGACATTAGGGAAAATAAATTCAGAGATGACTGTTGCCCGGGTTTTTAATTAGTGCCTTTTAACTTCAATGAAATCTTCTATACTACTTTTACAAAAAGTTGTCCAGTCCAACCTCTTCCTGTCCATCGCTTTTCAAAGAAGCTGATGGACCTTTGTCTCAGAGGACCTAGGGGAGACAGAGTAAGAGAAGACAAGGAGAGACAATTTGAAACCTGGAAGGCAGTTATATTAATTAAAATCAAAGGGGAAAACAAACTTCCTTGCCTTTGTTCGTGTGTATGTGTGTGTGTGTGTGTGTGTGTGTGTGTGTGTGTGTGTGTATGTATGTTATTCTCGCAACATCACCATCAGTTTTGACTGGAAACTATTCTACTAAATGAGAAATGAGTTCAGCACATCTGACAAGTGACATCAGTTGAAGAGGTATTATTTAATTCATTAGGGGAAAACATCAAAGAATTTTTCTGATTATTTTAACAATTTTAAGTGTACATAATATATGTATTTGTATAAATGCCATTTTCCCCCCAGGAATGATACATAAGTCTGAGAATAAACAAGGTGGGGGGGACCCCAAACTCTGTATTTTTAAAATACTAGGGAATTTAACATGTTTTCCCATAGGAACTTTTTCATGTGTTGAGTAAAATGTCCAATAAATAATTCTCATTTTAAGTTGATTTAAAGCAAAACTTTAACCCTTTTTTCAGTTTTCCCATAATCTTTAAATAATTTTCCCCCTTAATACTATGGTAAAATGAAGCTGACATGTTCACTTCATAGGATAGCTATGAATAATCTAGGAAATTGACTTAATTTTGACAGTAAGAATACAGTTTAACACTAGCAATAATGAACTTTCATGCAAAGTAGCAGTGCAGAATACTAGTTAAAAAATAGGGACTGGAGCCAGATTTGCTCCTGTGACAAGTAACTTGAAGTTTTTAGATCTCATTACATTTATCTCTGAAGTGGGGTTAATAAAACAAGCATCTCCTCTGTGGGTTCATTGAGAGTAAAAAGTGCTTGGATCAGGACATAGTAACTACTCCATAAACACTAGATATTATTATTATCCCTGAGAGACCAGTTGTCCAGAGTCTTTCCTTCTACCTATTTTTCACTGAACATGAGTGTTGTACATCAAAAAAACTGGATGAGGTGTGGCTCTGCTAGCCATGCAGAATGTAGGAACAGGATATGAAAAAGTAATGCCAAGGCCTGCTGAGGGAGAACATGCACACACAGAAAAGGCACAGCCTTTGATTCCAAGATTATATCAATATTTTATACTTAAGTTTTAAGTTGTGGAATACATAAAGGGTACATAAGACTTATCTTTTATTATGTGTCATCTAATCAGAATAAAAGAGAGGCAAGTATCTGTGTAACATTGAATTTAATGTTGTATCTCACATTTGGATCTAAACATTTCTTTGGGCTCTTCCAGATTGTTGACTTACCCTCATCTGTTATGTAGGGCCGGGGCTCTGGATTCCCAGGCAAGCGGAGGCCTCGTGGTGCAGGCCTGTCAGGACGAGGTGGCAGAGGCAGGTCCAAATTAAAAGGTGGACTCGGAGCTGTTGTTCTACCTGGGGTGAGACTTATTTTATTTATATTTGCTATGGTCTTTAAATGTCAATTAATGATAATCTCATTTGTAGCAAGTTATTTCTATCCTAAGAGTCACATAAACAGGCTGACTTCTTGAAATTTTACTGTATCTCTACTTTTTTTTCTTGTTTTTTGAACCTCAGGTTAGCTTTTCTTTTATGTTATTTTTCTCATTCTTGTTGACTCTTTCTATGCCAACCTTCCCCTAAGAACCAATATGGAATATCTTTGCTCTTTTATTTATTTATTTAAATCAAACAACACATTATATTGTGTTGTTTAATAGAGCTCTGAAAAGTTTATTAGGTTGGCATTTTGAGTTTTTGATTGGTGTTGCTCTCATGTTATAATAAGGCTTATAGAAGAAACTGTAATTTTTGCAGATCAGTATGGATTCTAAACAGTTTTATGGCTGCCTTTGGCATATTTTAGGATTGATAAATATTTACTCATTGGCACTTCATAAAATTTTCTACAAATGCATATTAAAATGTGTTTGATAAATATTGGCTAATATTTAATGTAGTAAATTTACTATTTCACTGAAATACTGTTTTAAAAATTCTAAATGTGATTTTTGTTTCAAGAAAGGTGAAATTATTCAATTTTATAGTTGCACAAGAAGAAAGAAAACTTGGATTCTGGTCTTTCTTTAAAAGATGCAGATTAAAAAAACAGGCTTATTGATGTATACTTGATATAAGGCTACAAATATGATATATAACTTTGCAAGTGTTGCCGTGTATATACCCTGGAAAACCACAATACAATCAAAACAGTGAATGCATTTATTCTCCAAAGTTTCTGTAGGACCCTCTGCCTCACTTACGCTTTATACCAGTCTTTGTCCCCAAACAGTGGTTTATCTAATTTCCCTCATATGAGTAAGTTTTTGTTTTCTAGAATTATAGATAAGTGAAATCATGTAGAACATATTCTTTCTGGTCTAATTTATTTTATTGAGCATAACTATCTTGAGGTTCATCCAGGCTGTTGCATTTGTGAGCAGTTCCTGTTCTCCTTTGAAGGTCTTCTAGAATTCGGCTGAGAATCTATCTGGTCCTGGGCTTTTCTTGATTGGTAGGCTTTTGGTGGCATCTTCTATTTCATTGCTTGAAATCAATCTGTTTAAATTATGTATGTACTGGTTCAGTTTGGGTAGATCATATGTCCCTAGAAATTTGTTGATGTCATCAATATTTTCTATTTTATTGGAGCATAACTTTTCAAAACAGCTTCTAATTATCTTTGATATTATAGTAGTGTCCATTATGATATTTCCTTTTACATCACGTATTTTTTTAGAGAGAGAGAGAGAGAAAAAAATTTTTTAATATTTATTTTTAAGTTTTTGGTGGACACAGCATCTTTATTTCATTTTTATGTGATGCTGAGGATCGAACCCAGCACCTCGCACATGCCAGGCGAGCATGCTTCTGCTTGAGCCATATCCCCAGCCCAACATCACGTATTTTAGTAATTTTAGTTTTCTATATATATACTGTAGCTAGGGGTTTATCAACTTAAAAAGTTGGCTTCTTTGAAAAAATTGTTTTGTCAGTTTTTTGAATTGTTTCTTTCATTTGATTTCAGCTCTCATTTTAATTATTTCCTGTTAACTACTGCTTTTGATGTTGATTTGTTCCTCTTTTTTCTAGGGCTTAGAGATGTTAATATTAGGTCATTTATTCATTGACTTTTTAATCTTTTAATGAATGAGCTCAATATAATGAACTTTCCTCTCTGTACTGCCTTTATAGCATCCCAGAGATTTTAATATGTTGTATTGGGATTCTCATTTACATCAAAGTATTTTTTATTTCTTTTTTTTCTTTCTTTCTTTTTTTTTTTTTTTTTTGGTGTGTTGCTGGGCTTGAACCCAGGGCCTTATGCATGTGAGACCAGCACTCTACCAACTGAGCCCCGTATTTTTTATTTCATCCTTGATTTCTTCTGCTATCCCATTCATCATTCAGTAGTGTATTATTTAGTCTCCAGGTGTTTGAGTATCTTCTATTTTTTACTTTATAGTTGGGTTTCTAATTTTATTCCATTATGATCTGATAGAATGTAAGTTATTATCTATATTTTTTGTACATGCTAATTATTGCTTTCTTGCATAAGATATGGTCTATTTTAGAGAAGGATATGTGTGCTGCTGAGAAGAAAGTGTGTTTACTTGTTAATGGATGAAGTATTCTGTCTTTTAAGTCTAAATCATTGATTGTATTATTTAGTTCTATAGTTTTCTTTATTTAGTTTTTGTTTGGAGAATCTATCCAGTGGTGAGAGCAGTGTGTTAAAGTCATCCAGTATTATTGTGTTGTGGTCTGTTTGATTCTTGAAATTGAGGTAGGTTTGTTTGATGTATATAAGTGCTCCATTGTTTGGTGCATAAATATTTATGATTACTATGTTTGATGTATAATTCCCTTAAGCAGTATGAAATGTTCTTTTTGGTCCCTTCTGATTAACTGTGGCTTTGGCTTGAAGTCCACTTTATCTGATATGGAGGTTTGGAAATCCCTGCTTTTATTTACGCAGTCCATGTGAGTGACATGTTTTTTTCCCATCCCTTCACCTTCAGTCTTTGCCTATGAGGTGAGTCTCTTGGAGATAGCAATAGTCATTGTCTACAGTATAAAAAAGTAAGTTTGCTAAAAGCGTTCATAATTTCAAATGGTGGACAAAGCACGAACTGAAGTAGTGTAGGATGTGATTCCGTTGAGGGAGGAGAGAAGATAGAAGTAAAAATTAATAGAAAAAAGTGAAAGAGAGGAGTTCTAGTCTGGTGGGTGGTGGACTGCCTGGATGGGTGAGCTGATAGCAAGATGACCTCACACCATCTTCCAACCCTCCAACCTGATGTAGCCAGCCCCATCTGTCCCTGAGTACTTCAGGACCGTGGAACTTGGGAGAGCCTGGCTCTCTCCAGTCTCTCCAACCTGTGCTTCCCCTGGGCAAAATTCTCCAACTTTTCACAGGACCATCTGGCCCAGACTGATCCAAGACAATTCAGTCACTATCTGACAGATCTGGGCTTCAGACATCACAGGCTCTACCTCACTGCAGCCTTAAGATCTCAATGATGTTCCAATTTGCTGAGACCACCAGGGGTGTACTCACACAAAGGGGTGACCCTAGGATGAAGCAGTAAGATGGTGGTCACTAGCACTCCCAGCAGGAAGACCTCAGTTGTAGCCAAACCCATAGGCACCTCAATGCTGGACTTCTAGGTCCTGGTCAGTGTCTCCAAAGTTGTCTGCATCCCAAGATGGCAGTGGCAGCAAACCTAAAGGCACCTTGGTCCCCCAGGCCCTGGCTGGTGTCCCAAGATGGAGGTGGTCGCCTGCAACCAAACCTGCATGCACTCTGGCAGTAGATCTCCAGGTAGCAGTTACAGCAAGTGGTGGCACCCTGAGAATAAACCTCCGGTGGTGGCAGGGCTGTGGCAGCTGGTTGTTCTTAATTTAGCCATTCTCATAAGGAGGTGACAATGTATTAATCAGGGTTCCCTAGGGAACAAAATCAACAGGAAGTAGGATTATGAAAAATGGATTTATTAGATTGGCTTACAGAACCAGAAGCTGGAGTGTGCACTATGACCATCTGTAGGGTGGAGAACTGGAGGAACCAGTAGCTGTACACTGTAAAAGGTTGAAGCCTCAGAACAAGAGGGTTCAAAGATGCTACCCCAGCCCAAGATCAAAGGCTTCTGGGAACTCCCTGGAGAATTCACTGGCAGAGATCACTTTGAAAGAGTGAAGGAGGGAAGAGTCTGATAGCTTCAGGTGATCGAAGGCACAATTAAGACCCATTCAAGAAGATTTGAGCTTCTATTTGCTGCTGCTTCCTTGTTCTTCCAACTTTTATTCCATCCAGGCCACCATCCTTTTGGATGGTGCTGCCCACACTTAGGGAGGGGCTGCACTTGAGTTTGCTATCATATATGCCAATCATTCTTTGACAATGCCTCTTGATCTTTGGCATCTCTTAATCCAATCAAGTTGACAATTCAAATTAACTGTTACTAGTCTACATCTTGTCAATTTGATGTTCAAACCTGACTATTTATATCATACTTAATCTCTAAATAAACACAATAATAAGGTGACAACTCCAACTAACATAACTAATCTTTGTACAATGGAAAATTCAGTACTGTTATTCCCTAGAGTATAAGGAAAACAAAAACAGTTACTTTAAGCCCTAATGTTAAGTCAATCAGTATTCTATTACTTGATGAATAACAGAGTAACAAACATATCATTTTATTGCATGTGTAACTATGTACAAACATATTCTTAATGGCTATAGTTTGTATTTAGGACTACCTTCTTCTGCTACCCACTCTTTATTCCCTCTACCTTCAGCAAGCACCTTGGCACATCTTGGCTCTTTCCCTGGAGGTGTGACCCACACCTTCATTCCTGAATGGTCTGAGACATTTGTTGTCTTGCCTGGATTCGGTTGTTGTAGTTTCCCATTGATCTGGATAGCAGGACAGGGTAATACCAAGCGACACTCTAAGGATCTCCTGCATTCCAGTAGTATGCTTCCTTACCTCCATTGTGAACTAATAGTCCAATGTCTCCTTGGTAATATGGATCAATCATCCCTGCCAGTACCGTAACTCCCTCCTTAGTCTGTTGACTCAGAGACATGAGGAGCCCAAAGTGACCAGGGGGAAGTCTTCACTTCCATTTTAATGAAATCATTGTTATACCTCCCAGCAGAAACATTTCTTCTTTTGGAACTAAGACTTCTAGGCCCGCAGAGCATAAGTTTGCAGGGATAGGAAGCAACAACTTTTCCGGTGGGTCACTAGGGGTAATGGTGAGTGGTACCATTCCTGCCTCCACCCCTTGATTCCTGGACCCATGAATTTCAGCAATAGGAGAGACAGTACCATAAAGTGGACACTCATTTAGAGTATGGAAAGCCTTCTGGAGAACATTGCCCCAACCCTGCAAGATGTTGCCACCTAGCAGGCACTATAACTGTATCTTCAAAAGTCCATTCCATCGCTATTTCAAACCAGTTGCTTCCGGATGGTGGGGAACAGGGAACATGATAAGACCAGTGAATCCCATGAGCATGTGCCCATTGCCTCACTTCTTTGGCTGTGAAGTGAGTTCCTTGGTCCAAAGGAATGCTGTGTGGAATATCATGACGATGGATAAGGCATTCTGTAAGTCCATGGATGGTGGTTTTGGTTGAAGCATTACGTGTAGGTAGGGCAAGTCCATATTCCATACCCAGAATAAGTGTCTATTTCAGTCAGGACAAATGCTGCCCCTTCCACTTGCCACCAGGTTGATGGCTGATCTCTCTGGAGAATTGTTACTGCTGTTTACTAGTGACGAGTCCTTGCTTCCCCGAATGCTGAAGTATGACACCAGAGGAGCACGCCCAGGCAAGTGTACAGTGGAAAGTAGAAGCTTTATTAAAGGACAGCAGAAAGCCTTCTCCCCGGAGGAAGAAGGGGACCCAAAGGGGGAGTCCGTGGAAGGGGGAGGTCTTCCCTCTTTTATAATAGTCTTCTATTAGTCTTCCCATACTCCTGTCTTTTGTTTCCCTTTATCTTGCAGTGATAGAATGCAGGTGGGAAGGCCCAAAAGGTGGGAGATAGGTGGGCTGGAGGAGTCATCTGGGCAGGAAGGGCCTGGGGTGGCTTTTGATTAGCACTTCCCTGTTTGCTGGGAGCTGCTTCATTAACAGTTCCTTAGGATGGGTTCTGGGCCTTGGGGGCATTAACATTTCAATTTCCTCAAGTGCTGATCTGCTTTCCTAGACTCTATTCTAGATAATGGTCTCCATTTTATTTATCTTACTCGATATTAGACCTGATTTACCTAGCTACACTAACTACCTATCTGTAAATCTGGCTTCAGAATGATGCCTTATCAGGGGCTTAGGGTTCATCTCTGCTGTTGGCAAATTGGGCATTCAACAGTGGCTGTAGTCAGATCAGCCTTGGTGAGTGGAAGTCCATGCTGCTGAGCCCATGCATAACCGCCATCCTTGTCACCATGACCACTTTGTTCTGAGCTCATTGGGCAATGACAGGGGTGGCTGGGGAAAGAAGTTGTCTTCTGTCCACAGATTGGGACATCCTATGTACCTGATTGTTAAAGTCCTCCTCTGCTGAGGTCACCTTTTGGTGGGCATTTACATGAGACATTCTTTGCCCATTCATAGACTTCTGTCCACGTATCTCTTCCCCAAATATCCTTGTTACCAATTTTCCAATTATTTTCTTTCCAGTTCCCTGACCAGCCAATCAAATCATTGGCTATGGCCCATGAATCTGTGTATAATCACCCATCTGGCCATTTCATGATGCCCAGTTCATGATGGGCAGCTCAGGTCGCATAGTAACTTTGTGGCCCATGGTCAAGCATTCAGTTTCCACTAAGGCCCAGTAGCAGGCCAAGAGCTATTTCTCAAAGGGAGAGTAGTTGTCTGAAGATGATGGCAGGGCCTTGCTTCGATATCTCAATAGCCTCCTCTGTGACTGATCTGTGGGGGCCTGCCAAAGGCTCCAGACAGCGTCCCTATCTACCACTGAAACCTCAAGTACCATTGGGTCTGCTAGGTCATATGTCCCAAGTGGCAGAGCATCCTGCCGAGTAGCCTGGACCTGTTGCAGAGCCTTCACCTGTTCTGGACCCCACTGAAAAGAAGAAACTTTTCTAGTTACTTGCTGGATGGGCCAAAGTAACACACCCAAGTGAGGAATGTGCTGCTTCCAAAATCTAAGTAGGCCCCCCAGGTGTTGTGCTTCTTTCTTATTTGTAGGAGTGGCCAGAGGCAACAACTTATCCTTTACCTTACAAGGGATATCTGAACAGGTACCATACCATTGGACTTCCAGAAACTTATTGAAGTTGAAGGCCTTTGAATTTTAGTGGGCTTTATTTCTCATCCTCTGATACACAAATACTTCATTAGTAAGTTCAGAGTTGTTGATACCTTTTGCTCGGTCCAATCAACATAATGTCATTAATATAATGGACAAGTGTAATACCACGTGGAAGAGAAAGGTGATCAAGATCCCTGTGAACTAAGCTGTTACACAGTGCTGGAGAGTTGACATACCCCTGAGAAGGACAGTGAAGGTACATTGCTGGCCTTGCCAGCTGAAAGCAACTTGTTTCTGTTAGTCCTTAGGTACAGGGGTGGACAAAAAAAGCAATTACCAGATCAAGTGCTTCATACCAGTACCAGGAGATGTATGAATCTGCTTAAGCAAAGAAACCACATCTGGCACAGCAGCTGCAATTGGAGTCACCACCTGATTAAGCCTATGATAATCAACTGTCATTCGTCTTCTGCACAAGCCAAATAGGAGAGTTTAATGGGGATGTTATGGGAATCACCACCCCTGCATCCTTCAAGTCCTTGATGGTGGCACTAATCTCTTCAATCCCTCCAGGGATGCAGTATTGCTTTTGATTCGCTATTTTCCCAGGTATAGGCACCTCCAGGAGCTTCCATTTATCCTTTCCCCGCATAGTAGCCCTCACTCCACAGGGTAGAGAACCAGTGTGGGAGTTTTGCCAAGTGCTAAGTATATCTATCCTGATTATACATATATTCTAGGACTGGGGGAATAACCACAGGATGAATTTGGGGGCCCACTGGACCCACTGTGAGTCCGACTTTGGCCAAAACCCCATTGATCTCCTGAACTCCATAAGCCCCTATTTTACTGGAGAGCCACAATGATATTTTGGGTCTTCTAGAATTATAATGTCTAATAGTCCCCAAAAGGTCTAATCATTGTCTTTTCCACAATGCACAGTTACCCTGTAAAAGGTTACAGTAAAAGGCCTTAGATCCCTTTGGGGAAGGGTGGGCAAAAGATTTAACAGTAAAGAGTTTTGTTACTGTACCTGAGTTCTTCCTCAAGGGGACCTGGCTTCTCCTTCCTTCAAGGGATCTATAAATTGACTCAAATCTGGGAAGTGGATTTGGAAGGGCCTTGAGTCTCTGCTGTTATGACCTAGGGCAGACTTTTGTACCCTTGCCCTGGAACTTTTCTGCTTATTTAAGTCAAATAAAAATTTGGTGGATTTCCCGTCTATTTGGCTTCTGAAACACCATGATTAATTAGCCAGTGTCGGAGATCTACATGAGTAGAACATTTTGTCCTTTCTTCCCCTTGCTGTTCAGCCTGTCTTTGTTGATTGAGTGCTGCCACGTGGCTTCTTCCTCCCCTGGATCCAATTGTTCCCATCTCATTTAAGTCCTCCAATTCATTGACCTCAGCTCCCAAGTAAGGTCTGGTATGTAAAGAAGAGCACTAATGGAGCTCTTCAGCAATTTGTTTCTTATAGTTTTGGTAAAGGGCACATGTTCTGGACCCTCCCATTATGGGGGAGAAGGTTGTACCTGACAGATCCACTGAAGGATTCCAATTGAGCCTCTGAATTCCTTCATCAACAGTAAACCAAGAGATATCAGGCTTTTCCAGCTCATTTACAGTAGATCGTCTTTGGATCCATACTTCAGCCAACCATCCAAACAATCCTTTTTAACACTTCGAGCTCTTATGTTAAATGTAGAATCTCTGCTTAATGCAACATATCAATAAATCCAGCTTAATGTAATTTTATGTTCCTTCCACCATTGTCCCACATCCTTAAAATCCATTCTCACAACATGTTCCCCAGACCTCTACTTGTATGAACTTGAAAACTCAAGAAGTTTCTTGGAAGTGTAGTAAACCTGCTCATGGGCCACATTCTGTACCTTACTTCTAGGGGACTGCTTAGACTTGGATCTAATTATAGGCCTGGAGACAGTGGTGAGGTGGGTCCTAAGGAGTATCAACATTTTCATGCTGAGAAACTGAATCATGAAAGGTCTTTATTGTTTCCATAGGCAGAGCAAGATTAGTTCCCTCCACAGGAAGTGGAGAAGCCAGTGCCACTGAGGGTGTGCATAGGGATGCCTCAGTCATGGCTAAGGGTGGGAACTCAACAACTTCTGGCAAAATAAACTCATCAGAATGTTGGGGTTCAGTGTCCCCAGCCCCCTCAGACTCCTCCCATATGTCACCATCCCAATTCACAGGAACTCGTATTTCCTAGAGAATCATAATGTCCAGTTTTTAAGATGTTTATTTATCCATTATATGGTAACATAACTCTTTAGGTCTTCAGTTCATATTAAAATTTTGGGCAGTATTTTTTTTTTTAACTTCCTGAGTTTTGAGGGTTCTTTATGTATTCTGGATGCAAGTCCTTCATCATATGCATGATTAGTAAATATTTTCTCAGTATTCTGTAATGTCTTTTTATTTTATTAATCATGCTTTTCCAAAAATGGATGTTATAATTTTGATGAAGTTTATTTTATTTTATTTTGCTATAGGTCTATGTTTTAGGGGTCAGAAATATTTGTATAATAGAAGACCACAGAAATGTTTTCTTCTTGAAGTATTATAGCTTTGGGTGCATTTTAAAAACTGATCCAATTTGACTTATTTTTTGTATACAGTATGATTATAGATCAAAGTTCATTCTTTTGCATATTGAATATTCAATTGTTTTAACATAATATCTCTGATTTACCTCTGTATTATTCTTGAAAATCAGTTTACCATGAATGTGTGACCCTAGTTTGGAATTTGTATTGGAATCTTTGTGCTGTATGATTTGATAGATTTTTCTGTCTATGGGCCAGTTTAGTTTGCTCTTCTTACTATCTTGATTACTTCTGAATGACTCTTGTAATCAGAAACTGTTTGTCCTCTGATTTACTATGTTTTACAAGTTTTTTGTTTTATACTAGGCCTTTTCCATTTCTATACGAATTTTAGAATTAGCTTTCCAGTTCATACAAAGACTTCTAGGATCTTGATTGAATTCCCTTCAAACTATAGATCAGTTTGGGGAAAATTGACATTTTGACCACATTGGGTCTTTAACCCAAGAATATATGTTTCTCTCCATTTCTTTAGGTCTTTAATTTCTCTTAATCATGATCTATAGTTTTTATACACATCTCTAATGTTTTCTCAGATCTGTCCTTAAGTCATGTAGTTTTCATTTCAGATTTTGGTTGTTGACTGCTAGTATGTAGGAATACTGCACATTTTTGTGTATCGATCTTACATCCTACAACCTTATTTAAATTCTCTATAGTTGCTTTTTTGTGAACTCATTAGAATTTCCACACATAGAACCATGTTTGCTGCAGATAAACTGTTATATCTTTCTTTTAGAGGCTTTCTAATTCATTCTATATCATATTTCCTTCAACCTCCAGTACAGTATTGAATAGGAATAATATCATTATCTTTGTCTTGTTTGAGAGAAAGTATTTAGTCTTTCCTCATTAAGTATTCTGTTAGCTCATTTTCCTTTTTTTAATATTTATTTTTCAGTTGTAGTTGGACATAATACCTTTATTTATTTTTATGTGATGCTGAGGATCGAACCCAGAGCCTCACTCATGCTAAGCGAATGCTTTACCGCTGAGCCACAACCCCAGCCCCTCATTTTTCCTTTTTAATAGACATTGTTAAGTCAGTTTGATGAAACACCTTTCTGTTGGTAATTTGAAGAATTAAATTAAATAGGAATGGGTGTTGCATTGTGTCAAAAGGTTTTTCTGTCCCTCTAGAGATGAGGATATGTTTTTTTAAAATTTTTTTCCAGTTTTATTGCTGTTTAATTGATAAAGCTTACATATTTAAGGTATAAAACATGTTTTGATATACATTATGAAATGATTATTACAGTTAAGTTAATTAGCAGGACACATCACCTCACATAGTTGTTTTTTTGTTGGTGATGATGGTGGTAAAAAATGCCTATGATCCCCTCTCTAGGAAATTTCAAGTGTACAGCACTTTAATATAGAAAATTACATTGATTGGAATATTTATATGCTGAAGCACTCTTTGATTTTGGTATGAGCATAATGATGACTTCATAGAATGCATGAGAGAATATATTATCTCCAGTTTTCTAGAAAAGATACATTATTGGAAATTTATCTTCTTTATATTCATAGAATTTATTATTGAAGTCTTCTTGACGTCCATATTTCTTTTGTTCCATGGTTTTTAAGTAAAAATTGAATTTGTTTGATAGGCATAATTTGGGTTATCTAGTTTTTGTGTACATTTGTGTCTTTGAAAATATTTGTCCAAAGCTGGGCGCAGTGGCTCATGCCTGTAATCCCAGCAGCTCTAGGAGGATTTTGAGTTCAAAGCCAGCCTCAGCAAAAGCAAGGTTCTTAGCAACTCAGTGAGAACCCTTTCTCTATATAAAATACAAAATAGGGCTGGGGATGTGGCTCAGTGGTTGAGTGCCCCTGAGTTACCTCCTCAGCACCCACCCCCCTCCACAATTTTTTTTCTTTGTGCATTCTGTTGATAAATTTATAGACATAGAATTGATCATAATATTTCTTTCTTGTGCTTTGTTGTTTGTAGAAAGTGATGTTACCTTTCTTCTTCCTCATACTGATAATTTGTATCTTCTTTTTTGCCCTAATCAATCTTGCTAGAGAATTATCAGTTTTATTGATATTCTAGCTAGCTTTTGGTTTCATTGATTTCTACTTTAAGTTGCTGTTTCATGGATTTCTAGTCTTATTATCATTGGTTTGTTTTTTTCTCACTCAGTTTAGTTTGCTCTTCTTTTGGAAAGTCTCAACTTTTGTAAGGTTTATATAATGACTTTTTCTTCTCTTAGGCTTGGTTTAGGAAAATTGAAATTCTCTCATTTTCGGACAAATCAGATCATGACCTGTATAGACAACAGTAGCATATGTTTTCTCAAAGATGAGCTTCTTCACCTTTGAAGTAGGTTTTATTTTTCTAGCAGTCTAAAGGTCATCAAGTAAATTATAAAATGAAAACAATAGTTTATCAAGCTAAACAATACTGTATTCTTTCTTGTATGTGCAATTATAATTCAAAGAGATCTTGATGCCAGGCAGAGTGGTACAGGCTTAGGCAGTAGGATCGAAAGTTTGAGGCCAGCCTGGGCAACTTACCCATGAGCCACAACCGTACCCTTCTTTTAAAAATTTAATAACATTTTGATAATTTCTTTGTGCTACTCAGCTTGTAAAGCGTACTAAGTTTTCTACCTGCCTATTTTATAATGTTGATTATTTGTTACAGTTTGGATTTGCCATACTTTTACTCATTCTTCAGTGGTGAATCCTTACAGTTTTCCCTCATAGCCATAAGAGTGTTTATGACTTTTAAATTGCCCTTACTTTTGATTCTGTCATAAAACATTATTCCGCCCATTAAAATTCCTTTTAAGATTATTTATATTTTAAATGTTACAGTAATATATTCCTTTATTTAATCTTCTTACAGTCATTCCTCAAGAAAATAATTCTATTTATGCTTTGACCTTTAGTGTAACTTGTGTTTCTGCTCTTTCTAGGCTAGATTGTAACCTATTTAAGGGAAGAAGATCATGCTTTATGATTTTAATCTTGGCCTCCTTGTTCTCTATTACAGTATGTAATTCAGAGCTTCTTCATGTTAAGCCCTCTGAACGTTATTAACAAGCCACTAGGTCCCTGGTCAATTTGATGAAATATAATCAAGTCCAGAAACAAGCATTCATAGTTGATAAACCTTAGGCTAATACTGAAATTTTGAAAGTTATTCAAAATAATATTTTAAAGCAGTTCTATCTAATAGAAATATAATGGGAGCCTCTCATAATTAAAAACTTCCCATTAGCCATATTTAAATAGTTATGATGACGAGAATTAATTTTCGTGCAAATCATTTAACTGATTTTTACTATATTACCATTTCGACATGTATGTTGAATAATGAGCCCTTTGTACATTTCTTATAATTTGTTACTAAGTCTTGGAAAACTTTCAGATATTTTATGCTTACAGCACATCTTAGTGTGGAATACTTGTGTATACACATATAATACAGTGTTATAGTGTATATAGACATAGTTCTTGATTAGAATTTCTGGGTAATTAAGTTATTATAAAAGATAGGTTTATGACTTCTTCCTCATCTAAAGGACTTAACAACTCTAAAGAGAATATTAGAGGAATAAAAATGTGACTTGTCTATACTTTTGTGATAATATCTTGGCATTAGTACTATAATTTGGAATTCTTAGCACAGATCTTCACAAAAATTGTTTCTTGGATGTGAATTTTTTAAAGCTTTCCAGTTAAGTATAATACCATGAGAAATATAACTTTCATATTTGTTGTATTTTGCTCGTTGTAGGTGTCTACTGCAGATATTTCATCAAATAAGGATGAAGAAGAAAACTCTATGCACAATACAGTTGTGTTGTTTTCTAGTAGTGACAAGTTCACTTTGCATCAGGTTTGAACTTCATCTTTTACTTTTGAACTCTTCCTTGTCCATTTCTACTTTATCCCATACACAAGATAAGCTATTAAAGTGTTTTTAAAATAAAAATAAAATTTGTGTATTCTTTCTTTGTGTGCGTGTGGTCCTGGGGATTGAACCCAGGGCCTTATGCATGTGAGGCAAGCACTCTACCAACTGAGCTATATCCCCAGCCCAGAATTTGTGTATTCTTAATCACTGCTCTCAAGTAGATACATGTGTTCTTGATTCCAGGATATGTGTGTGGTTTGTGGCAGTTTTGGTCAAGGAGCAGAAGGACGACTACTTGCTTGTTCTCAGTGTGGTCAGTGTTATCATCCATACTGTGTCAGTATTAAGGTAAGTGTGTTGATTTGAAATGAGCTAGCAAAAGCATGTTGAGTCTTTAATTGATTTAAGTAGTTATGTTTCCCAGTCTTTAAAATCAATCAAGTATTTGTTATATGTATGTGATAATATTTAAATTCATTAAATATTACTTTTAAGTGTTGTTACTTCATGAACTTGACTGCTCTATTAACTTGTGGTTTTAAGTTGTGTGAATTTCATGCCATTATCTTAAAAAATAAAACAAAAATATAAGCATTTCATTTAAAGAATTATACTATTTATTGCTAAGGCATTAGGCTTAGTTGATTTATTTTGTCTATAGATCACAAAAGTTGAGAACAACTAAAGTATGTAGTCAGAATTCATTTGTCCATTCTGGTCTTTCCCACATTCAGTTTCCTCAGCCCTCACCCATATATATTTTCTACTTAAGCTGAAAGAAACAGACAGACAGACATATTTAATGTATTTCCATAGTAATAAAGAGCCTGCAGTACTCAGTTTCAGTTTTTTAGGTTAGAGACTTACTATGGAACCTTTTATGTAGTAATCATATACTTATTTTAAAAAATACATTTAGATATGGAAGTCTCAGTACCTCAAGTGTTGAACTGAGATTCTGTTTTTGATAACTCAGTGTGAATAAAAGTTATTCATTGGAAAAAGTAACAAATGGTCACTAAAATTAAGCAGGGAGGTATAGCTGTAGAACAGGCATCCACTGTGTGCTCCATAGCCACGTCTGCCTGGTGTGAGCAGGAACCTCAGCTGAATCATCCCAAACTTACAGGTGGTCTTTAGTGCTTCTCTGCTGCCCTGCACTCATGACTGCATTACATCATTGTTTGCTCACGTTGTCAGTATTGGGAACAAGTCAGCATGTACTCCCTGGAATTCTTTGCTGATATATACACCAGTGTTTATTTTCTTGGATAATATAGGTTTTTGTGAATTTAGGGGTCAAAATGAAAAAGTGCAATTAGTCTATTCAAAGTACAAGTACTAGTACATTTATTTCATATACTCTTTTAAAAAATTACAGAATATTGAACAAAAAAGAAACACAATACACATTATATAAAGCTAGTTTTAAAAATAGAATTATATGTGCCTAGAAGAAAACAGGGTTTCATTTCTTCGTTGCATCTTTTATAGTCTAATTTTCTAAATTGACTTTATAATACTTACATTTCTGATCTAAGGTCATTGAATAAGACCTTTCAAAATAGAAATTCAAGTTCCATGGGCTTGATGCTTTACAGCTTTTCTTGCTTAAGATTGGTAGCAGTTTTAGAAGAAGTTCAGATATAAGACTCATATTTAGAGCTTCTATGAATTTCTTTTAACCCTTTCAACAATTAATTCTGTTTTTATTGGTGAAGTAAAGCTTATATAAGTTAAGACCTGACAGCCAGTACATTGCAAACACTGGTTACTGGCAGAGGTAGGATTTAAGTCTGTTTTCCTAAGTATGGGTGGCTCCTTTTGTACCCTTGACACCATTATGAGTAGTAGAGAATACTAAAACCTCTGTGATTGTGAAATCTATGAATATCTGGAACTATAGTAGAGATGTGAATTATTTCAGCTTAGCTTTTGTTGTGGAAGGCAGTTATTTGTGTATACACTTATAATCTTTCTTGGGTTGGTCTAGAGGGCCTCCATTGTTAGGTGGATAGTCTCAAAAACTTTTTGGTTTAGAACCCTTAACAGTCTTCAGAGTTACTTGAATAAGTTTGTTTATGAGGATTCTGATATTGAATACATGCCATCTTAGGAATTGAAACTGGGAATATTTTATAACATTTTATTACTTGTTTTAAAAATACATTTATAAAACTATAAATATATAAAAACTATAAAAATATAACCTGCATGACATTAATGATGTTGTGACTCATCATGTAGCCTCGGAAAATACCGCTGTAGAATCGTGCATGCATTAATGTTCAAGTGACAAATTACATCTTAGAGTGTTTTGAAAACTGTTTTGCCCTCTAGGCAGCCCTTGGTAACTGCCATTCTAGAAGTGGTTTAGTCTTACTTAAAACATGGCCTTTGCTGGGTGTTGCCTGAATCCTACCACTCCTCCCCAGGGCCTTCACACTCTTGACTGATTGGGTATCATGTGTCTCCAGTCCTGTGTGAGCCTCCCAGTGGTTGTTCTTCCACTGCCTGTGGTCCTTGCTCTGCCTTGTACACGTGCAGCTCAGTGGTCATTCAGGGCCTTCAGGAGAGTTCTGTGTAGATTTCTGGAGCTCTCATTCTATTGCTTCTTCCATTTTAGTATTCTGTCCTGCGAATTCTAACTGCCTCAGCCTTTCTGAACTTAGTGAGACTTTTGTACCAGGGCTGTCCCTTCCTGGGTAGTGTTGTGGAAGAAGTTTATAGACACATTAACATAGGACTGACCTTACATGTTCCTTCTTCTCAGACACCACAGTCTTGTACTCCATGGTGTCTAGTATCTGAAAGCTGTGGTTTCATGCATTTTGGTCATTTACCTGGTTTCTTATTATGGGAGAGAGGACAGGTCCCAGTTCATCATAGCTGAAGCAGATACTCATTGCAGATTCTGAAACATACCTGTCACCACTTCAGACATGGTGCCATAAGTAGAACCCGAAGAGCTTTAAAAAATGAAGATTATACCAGTTCAATAGAACAAAGATGAATCAATGGCAGACATCTGTCATCTAGGGTCAGAGGCAGTTCGGCACAGCCATGCTCATGTGTCAAGTATGGTGGCTCGCACACACACACACACACACACACACACAAAGTATGGTAGCACAGTCATACTACTATGTCAGTTGTATTGGGAAGCCAGAAGGTCTTGATCGGCCACAGCAGTTTCGGTGAACATGGCTGGAAACCAGACTGCTACACCAGGAAGAGTGAATACAGGACCGGGAGTGGCTCAGGTGGAGTACTTCCCTAGATGCAGTGGATCCTGGGTTTCATCCCCACCCCACTTATCCCCAAAGAGAGAGAGAACATAAACTGAGTAATTAGAGAATTTGGCTATAAAGGACCATGAAGTAGGCTTCTGTGAAATGGAGACCCGTTTCAAAAATTGTACAATTTTAGATCTGCCTCCCGCTTTATCTATTCTAAGCAGGGGTTAGTGTACCATGGCTCGCAGGCTACATCTGGCCCACTGCCCACTTTGGCACATAAACTTCCTTAATAACATAGTGGTGCTCTTTGGTTTACATATGTCTACAGTGGCTTTTCCTCAGCCATGGCAGACTCTGTAGTTGCAAAAGACACATGACCCAGAAAACCTTGAGTGTTTACTGTCTGCCCATTTACAGAAAACACTGGGTGACTGCTACCCTGCCTTTCCAGTCTCTTTCTTCAATTTGGGTAAATGATAAATTATAACTTGGTAATCTAAGGCTAATTTAAAAAACTAACAGAATAATCAAAGTAATACACATACATGTTTTAAAAATAAAAAATCAAGAGCCTTGATGGCTCTGTGGTGTACACCTGTAATCCCACAGATTTGGTAGGCTGAGGCAAGAGGATCACAAGTTCAAGGCCAGCTTTAGCAATTCAGCAAGACCCAGTCTCAAAAAATAAAAAGGAGGATAAAGGTTGTATGTTTTCTCGCATATGTAGAAGCTAGTGGAAAAAGGAAAAATGGGGAATATTTCTTGAAAATTGAAAGGAGATCAGTAGAGCACAGGAAAGAGACCTAGAGGAGAGGAGAGGAGAAAGGGGAAATACTGGGGAATGATGTTGGTCAAATCATATTGTTTTATTGTGTGCATGTACGACTGTGTGACATTAGACCCCATCGTTATGTACAACTGTAATGCACCAATAAAAATATGGAAACAATAAAAAAGGAGACTGGGGAGGTAGCTTAGTGATAAAGTACGCCTGGGTTCAATCCCCAGCACCAAAAAACAAAAGCCTCATGCTGAACATCCAGCCCCTGTCTCACTCTCACCCCACACTTGAAGCAACCACTTCTATTCCTTTGGGGACTCTGTTCCTGTAAATAATTCTATAATTCTTAATAATAAGCCAGTGCTACCACCTTATCAGTGTTAGAGATTGTTGACTTCCTGATCTGAATAAATGAGTTCTGATTTAACTCAGCCTACACTCCCTGGCTCCCCCTAGCATTCTCCCAATATAGCTGTTACTATGTATATTAATAAAGCTGGTTATGACTCAGTAAATGTTTGCTGCAGAACTAAGTAATATGCTGTGACTTTGTTTTTCATGGAATTTTTGATAGCAAGAAGACGAATATTATTAGTGACTATTCTTATTTTGTCATTGTTTTTACCTGCTATAGACGCACCATCACATCAGATTATTTGGTCATTTCCTTTTTTCCTGGAATAGTGCTCCTTCTTCCAGAACCTATTGCTCCGCTCTTCTCTGTGCCAGAAGCTCCTGGGTGTGGCTGTGTTGTCATCCTTAACCTGGGCTCGTGTTCTGTGGGTTTCTTGCTTTTTAAATCCTGCGTCTTCCTTTTCTTGGTATGTGTCCTCAATTCATTCCATGTATCTCCAAGGAACTTTCTTAAGAGTATGGTGGAGCTGAAAGCTTGAGTTCTCCTGTGTCTAAGTGGCATTCTACTTTCTTACTAAGTTGCTTGTTTAGGTAGGTGAAGAATCGTGTGCTGAAACATTTTCCCGTTTCAGAATTTGGAAACTCCTATTTTCCTTTAGTATCTGTGGTGTTGGAAAGCTTGATGCCATCCTGGTAGTTGTTACTTTGAATTTAACTCTCTTTTTTTCCTTTCTGGGAGCTTTCAGATGTTCTTATTCTACACAATCTGAAATTTTTACATTTTTTGCTTGCTATTATATTGTGATGCAGGACTTGAGTCTTTTGAGAGCTTTCAGAGTTGGTACCAAATTGATAATAATGCATGATATGGCTTCTTCAAGGAGTTTACCAGGAATCTAGAGATTTTCAAAATTTCTGCTAACTCAGACCCCGGAGATAGGAGAATAAAGATAGGGGTGAAGGTGAACTTCAAAAATCCTAGCTTCATGGCCTAAAACTCCTTGAAGACCATACAGTGTCACTGAGAACTCGTGTTTTACCTTGACTTAGTTATTTTGATTTTTCTCTTAGCATTTTTATTGATTTTAATAGACAAGTCCCCATGCCATGTATACAAGCTGAAGAGGCCTGGGATGAATGAAAATAACACAGATGGAGAGTTAGTGACTATAGTTTCAAATCCTGAGTCAATAGTAAAGGGGCAGCTTACATGATTTCTTTAAAATCAAGTCACCATGTCTATTGAAATAGTGAAATTAAATCTACAGCAATAGGTAGTTGTATGGACTTAGAAAGTCATCAGACTGTGTGCTGCTTTCAATTATCCTGCTAGACCGGTGGGCTCCTAGAAGTATTTGAGTGTGCCCTGCCCAGTATTGGGCCCCCAACATTAGCTGGCTGTTTGCCTCTCTTCTGCTTCTAGGTACGTAGGCTCCAGTTTACTTATAATAGTGTTGATTATGCAAAATGAGATCTGAGTTAATATAGAAATCATGGTATGGTGGTGTCTTTTTTACAGATCACTAAAGTGGTTCTCAGCAAAGGCTGGAGGTGTCTGGAATGTACTGTGTGTGAGGCCTGTGGGAAGGCGACTGACCCAGGAAGACTCCTGCTGTGTGATGACTGTGACATAAGTTACCATACCTACTGCCTGGACCCACCTTTGCAAACAGTTCCTAAAGGAGGCTGGAAGTGCAAATGGTATTCTAGCATTTGTGTTCCCTTGTCAATCTTTCAGGTGCAGAACTTTCTTGCATCATTTCAGTTTGAAAAATTAGCCATGTATGTTTATTATTATGTAGCACACATTAGCTATCCTAGATATTATCAGAAAATTTTTCACATGTGTTTTAAATGATTTCCCCTTATTTTGTCCATGTGTAGCTTCCTGAGTGAAGTGACTAAATATGTAAATAAAATGGGAACTTTTGGGGGGATTTGGATTTCAGGTGTGTTTGGTGCAGACACTGTGGAGCTACATCTGCAGGTCTGAGATGTGAATGGCAGAACAATTACACACAGTGTGCCCCCTGTGCCAGCTTGTCTTCCTGCCCAGTCTGCTATCGAAACTACAGAGAAGAAGACCTTATTCTGCAGTGCAGACAATGTGATAGGTACTGTTCTTCAGTGTAATCAAAGGAACTGAGAAAATAACTTTTCCTTTGATCACTTATTTAAGGGACAAAACTTTCTGCTTTCCAAATTTTTAATCAGCTAGGAGCTTACAGAAGTGATTTTCTGTTTTAAATTCTTGATTCTGAAGATTTTTAACGGGAACCTTTTTGAAGGTTTATGAATCCTGTAGAATTAAATACAGAATTATGTGCATTTTCTTATGGAGGGTTTCTGATTCTCTTACTAAATTCTATAAATGGTCTCACAGTTCTGTTTTTTAAAACTATTTTTACTTAATGCTCTAGGTAATAAATAGCTAGATATTAGATAAATATTCTTTTTCTTCATAAGTAGTATGTGTGTGTAGCTTCCAAGAATATTTTCTTTGGTATAGTATTGTGCCCTGTTTGCAGTTAAGCATTGTACACAAAATATCAGTAACAGTATTATTGCGTTAGAACTCTGCCTACAAACTGTGTCCAAGTCTAGACAATTCCTTGCCTTATTTCCCAATTATGGTTGCACATGACTTTATGTATAGAGTTATAGCTACTTCAAGTCAGATGTATCCTATAGAGTACACATGTACCATACCATTGAATTCTTTTAAATCCCTTTGTGCTTACCCTGACTAGCTTCATTGCTGTCTTTAATAATTCAGTATATGAAAGAAAAAACAAAAAAAATTCAGAATATGATCAGAAAATGTTATCATACCCTTGTTAGATAATGCACAGCTGTTTCCTCCCTAGTACATGATCTCTTATCTTTTCTGCATCATGAAATTTCTTATGGGTCAATAGTTATATGGGATAGATAGTAGGAGCATGTAAGGCTTAGGGCTTTTAAATTTGAAGACTATCAATCAACTCCTTGTAGTTTTTAAAAGGAAATGGCTCTTAATGTTCAATTCCTTTTAAATGTATTAATATGGTTTTTTTAGATGGATGCACGCAGTTTGTCAAAACTTAAATACTGAGGAGGAAGTGGAAAATGTAGCAGACATTGGTTTTGATTGTAGCATGTGCAGACCCTATATGCCTGCGTCAAATGGTAAGAGAACAATTTAAAGTAAGAGTCCATGCTGTCCTGCAGCTCACTTACACATTGCTGTCCAAGATGAATTGTGAACCTATTATTTGGACAAGTATTTTATGGAAAATGTTATTTTGTGTATTAAATTAATTCTTATTATCCCAATTGATTTACTGAAACAGTGTGCAGAAAGGGAGAAAACGAAGCATACATACACCTACCTGTAGGATACAGCTCTGCGTACGGGGAGCATGCTCTTTTGGCAGAGCCAGCAGCATGGAGCAGTCCAGTGTACTGCTCCTTTCTCTGCCCCTTTCCCAGACACATACTGTCTTCTTCACCATTCCTCCTTGCTGCGTTCAGTTCCTGTTATTTTAAAGTGCTGTTAGCACTCTGTAGTATCCAAGCATTTATTTCAGTAAAATGAGTATAGAAGCTGAATTTTTAATCGCACGTCTTTAAATACACTTTTTTTCTGGAAAAAAAAATTACCTGAATTCTTTTTCATTTCAGTGCCTTCCTCAGACTGCTGCGAATCTGCACTGGTAGCACAAATTGTCACAAAAGTAAAAGAGCTAGGTAAAATTTGAAATGCTTTATTTGTTCTTTAGAAAAAGCTCATACATGCTTTATTTTTATATAATTAACTGGCTTTCCGCATACTTTATCAAACCTGCCTTAGTCATACTAGTGTTCATTGTAAATTTCCTGATGTTGTTAATTTCTGTAATTGACATATAAAATGTTCATCTTATCTAGTTTTACTGGGGGTAGTATTCCAATAAATTTCACCAAATTGGCAATGAAAATAACAATACTTAGAGTAGCTATTAATGCCTGGCTTGCTTTGGCTTTATCAATATATTACGGTGCTTAGTTATCATTGAGCAAAGAAGGCCTAATTAGCAAACAGACTCCATTTGAGTTAATTCAGTGTTGTATTGTTCTTGTTTTTCCACAGTAGCCTAGAATAGTGATTCATATATTATTATTAAACAGTTATTCTTGTGTTTTATATACTGTGGTGCAAAGATATTTGGGTGGTATAGGAATTATTCTAATGAACAGTGGTTTTGTACATTTAAAAGTGGAACCTGCAGGATTTGTACACATTGACTCCCTTTCCCTGAAAGTGAGCATATCAATGGTTTGGTTTCCCAATGGGCTTCTAGAGTGTTCTTGATGCCTGATGTGCGTTGCCTCCTTTCTTTGGTCTTTTCTAAGAAGAGGCTGATGGTCCAGCAGCTGGCATACTGCTTGCAGCCTCAGGGCATTTCTTCTAAGTCCTATGTGACATGTTCACACAGAGATGCCAGATTGAAAACAAACTTGGAGACAGCCCTTCTACCTGTCAGCCAGGAAGATTTGGCCAGTTGTTCCTAGTTTTAATTATTTATGCATTTCATAGTTACTTGCTGTATGAAACTATTGTTGCATTCCTTTCATGCATATTTTGGAATAATTTATCAGTCAAATCTAAAATTGAAAGTTTAAATTTGTATTCTTGGGATTCTGTGATTTCAGATCCACCTAAGACCTACACCCAGGATGGTGTGTGTTTGACTGAATCAGGGATGACTCAGTTACAGAGCCTCACAGTTACAGTTCCAAGAAGAAAACGGTCAAAACCAAAATTGAAATTGAAGATTATAAATCAGAATAGTGTGGCTGTTCTTCAGACCCCTCCAGACATCCAGTCAGAGCATTCAAGGGATGGTGAAATGGATGAGAGTCGAGGTAATACTGAGTTACTTTTCTTGGAATACATGCACAGAATTAGTGCATAAAATTACTTGGGAAACACACGTGATTTATAAGGGTAAATCACACTGCCTTTTCTAAATGCCTCTTGCTTTCTTGTATCCATCTAGAACACACTTACTTATAGAAATTTCTAGGAACACTGCATCTGTGCCAGTTACAGAGTCAGAGAACTTGACCTCAAATCCACTAGGTACCAGCATAAGCTGCTTCAGATCCTGTAAACCTGGATGCTGTGCTTAGGTTAAGGTAGAATTTGATCTGTACATTCTATAAATGGAAAAATTGTTACGAATATTACTTCAGTTATACATTTGTATTCACAGGTACTCACAAATCATTGATTCATAAAGCATAGATATCTTAAGATTTTCCATAGCTGAATTCTTTTAAGATAACCCAAAATTTTTACTAGTAATATTAAATTCAGTATGAGTCATGTTTTGGCTTATCTCCAGAGAAGGTCACTATGAGATTTTTTATTTTTAGGGTTGTTTTAGTCAGTTTTTTTTTTTTTTTTCCTGCTGTGTCCAAAGACATGTCAAGCACAATTTTAGAGGAGGAAAAGTTTATTTGGAGGCTCATGGTTTCAGTAGTCTCAGTCTATGCACAGTCTGCTCCATTTCTTGGGACTTGAGGTAAGGCAGAATATCATGGTGGAAGAGTATGGTGGAGGTCCATGGCTCACATGTTGATCAGAAAGCAGAAAGAGAATCACTTGCCAGATACAAAATAGATATCCCCAAAGGCATGTCCCCAATGCCCACCTCCTCTAGCCATACCCTACCTGCCTTCGGTTACCACTCAGTTAATTCCTCTGAGGGCATTAATTCACCGATTGGGTTAATCCAAAGCTCTCATAACCCCAGTCATTTTACCTCAATGTTTTTGCATTGTCTCATCCGTGAATTTTTGTGGGAGACACCTCATATCTAAACTATAATAAAGGTAATTGTTTCTTTTCAGCTGATTTAAAAATAATTAGTTTTGTTTCATTATTGAATGTATAGTACAAGCCAGATGTTGAAAGTTATGTCATTGAACAAAGTAGATAAAATCCTCTGCTTATGGAGCTTACATTTTAGTGTTATGGAAAAGGACTACTGAAATAAAAAACCCTCATAACATTAAATGAGTTATTTGTAATGCATTTGGTAAATATTAAGGGAAAAGTTAGCGGTTAAACAAATTGAAAGTGTAGACAATGGTGTCATGGGGTCAGATGAACTGAAAGTGATACTTAAGCACAGACTCTAAGGGGGTGAGTGTGTAAACCTCTTGATAACCTGAGGGCTGAGCATCCCAGACAATAACAAAGGCAGGCCAAAGGCCCTGGGAAAAAGTGTGCCGAGCATTTTTGAGGAATGCTGTGAAGACTACCATGTCTGCAGAGTGAACTAAGTGGACAGTCGGATGCAATAAGAGCAGAGATGTTGGTGAGGATGGTCCCTCTGGAGATCATGCAGGACAGATGGGTGAAGGAGTCTGCATTCATCAGAGTGGAATAGGGGTGGGGTAGTCATTGAGTTTCTGAAGTACAAGGGCATGATCTCACTTGAAGAAAATCTGTCTGCTGTGATGTGAATAGACGGTCAGGTTTTAGAGGTGCAGTAGCTAGATCATACAGGAGGCTGCACTCATTGTCCAGGTGAAGAGCAGCCATCACCTGCAAAGGAATCAGCTTTTTTTCCTAATTATTTACCATCTGATCCTCACATTTCTGTAGTAGTAGTGTTTTGGGGGGAGGTTTTTATTGCTTATGTGAAAGTGATTTTCAAATACTGTGAAACAGAATATAATTATAAAGTATATCAAAACTTTTGGGTTGTGTAGCAGTAGTAGTAGTAGTAGTAGTCGTCGTCGTCCATGTGTCTAGGAGGACACTGAGAAATTTCAGTTTCCAAAGACATTAAAATCTGTCTGAAAAAGGGTTACATCCATAGTCACTTAAGTTTGGGAAGTGCTGCATTTTATGTAATATGAAAGGTTTCTTGATAGCACATATTATTTTCCAACTTATGAGATTATAGAACCTTTTAAAAATAAAAGAACAAAAACCCTTAGAAAGTTTTCTATGTGGCTGCCATTGTGTAGAGAAATACTATGAGAAATGCATGGTATATTTCATTTTTATATTCTCTTAATGACCCTTGTCAGGATAACAGAAAATCAGTTGAAAAATGACCCTTGCCTTTTTTCTATTCATGTGGTGAGATAGTCATCTTTAATTTTATTTACTGAATCTGTCTTTAGTTTCACTGAATTTGAAAGAACATGATTGTTGTTTAATATGTTGGATGTGGCAGATGTTAATAAAGACAATGTTACAGTTGAAAGGATTGATTAAGCAATATTTTCCCGACTATTCCTTATGCTCATTTGTATCTCAGGATCTCAAAACCTTTGTGAAAGGAGAGGTGTCTTCCTTAGGGATGAGATTAATGATTGTTGTTAACTAAATAAAAATCCTTTTTTAAAATTTAGCATGCCCACACTTTGCTATCCTGAGAAAACATGTATGTATATGTGTACACACATGCTTAAAATGAGTTTTGTGGTTTTTAGGTATGCTTAAACTGGAAAAAACAAATCAAAGAGTATATGCTGTTTATTAAATCAAATATTTGTTGCATTTTAGACAGTTGAGCTAACATGTTGACTATTTTTTTCCAATTAATTTTATGTATTTTTAGTACTGGGCATGCTTGAACTCAGGCATTCTTTGCACTTTCTCTTTGTTTATTTAACTTCTTTTTTTTTAAAGATTCTACATATAAGTGAGATCAAAGAGTATTGTTCTATGCCTAGCTCATTTCACTTAGCATTATGTCCTCTGGGTTCATCTGTGTTGCAAATGGCATTATTCTTCTTTTTAAAATCTGAACAGTGATCCGTTGTATCTATTCAAATGTACATATGTGTATTTATATATACATCTGTATGTGTTGATGTGCATTTTACAATTTATATGTTCATCTGTCTTTGGACACAGAGGTTCTTTCCATATCTTGGCTATTTTGAATAATACTGCCATGAACTGAGGAATGCAGATATTCCTGTGAGGTGCTGATTTCATTTTGGTGTGGGGGTTATATATCCAAAGGAGGGGTTGCTGAGTCTTGTAGTAGTTGTATTTTTCTTTATTTTTGAGAAACCTCTTTACTATTGTTTTCCACTACAGTTTCCCACCAGCAGCGTATAAGGGTTCCCTTTTTTCCATATCTTCATATTCAAGTTATTTTTCATCATTTGGTTAAAAGCTCTTCTAACAGATATGAAATGACATGTCACTTTGATTTTAATTTGCATTTTCCTGTTGTTTGATGATATGGAGCACCAGTTATATACTTTTGCCTCATTCTAGTCTTTGGAAAAATCTATTCAGGTCCTTTGCCCATTTTTAAATTTTTTATTAGAGTAAGCTCTAAATCATAGTAGTTGGGTTCATCCTGATATACTCATACGTGCATAGAAATCAATTTCAATTCATGATTCCCTCCTTCCTTTTCCTATTTTTAATTGTATTTGTTGCTTTGTTTTTATTTTTTGCTCTTGGGTTGTGTGATTTTTTCCCCCCATATATTAGCCCTTTATCTGATAAGATTTATGGTTTGCACATATTTTCCCCAAACCCATGCACTGCCTTCCATTATGCTAATTATTCCTTTTGCCATGCTGGAACTTTTCGTGTAACAAAGTTCTACTAGTTTATTTTTGCTTTTTTTTTTTTTTTAAACACTTTATTTTTTTTTTTTTTAGAGAGAGTGAGAGAGGAGAGAGAGAGAGAGAGAGAGAATTTTTAATATTTATTTTTTAGTTCTCGGCGGACACAACATCTTTGTTGGTATGTGGTGCTGAGGATCGAACCCGGGCCGCACGCATGCCAGGCGAGCGCGCTACCGCTTGAGCCACATCCCCAGCCCTATTTTTGCTTTTGATCCCTCTGATTTCAGTGAGTATCCAGAAAGTCATCGCCAAGGAACTTTCCCCATTTACTTCTAGGATCTTTATGGTTCCAGGTTGTACATTTAGAACTTTAATAATTTTTAGTTGATTTTTGGGTGTGGTATGTAAATAAGCATCACATTTTATTCTTTGCTTATGAATATGTAGTTGTACCAGGACAGTTTTTTATTGAAGAGATTACCTTTTTCCCCTATTTTGTCTTTTGGTAAGTTTGTTAAAAAGGATTTGATTATATTTTTGGGCTTATTTCTGGGTTTTCTGTTTCTGTTCCTGTAGTTTCTCTGGTTTTATGTTAATACTATACCATTTGATTACCAGAACTTTGAAATATAATTCGAAAGTCGGTAGTGTGATGCTTCCACTTGTTTTGTCTCCTGGAATTTTTGTGATTCTGTCCAAACTTTAGAATCATTTTTTCCATTTTTGTGAATACTGCCATTGAAATTTTGATAGACATTATGGGAATCTGCATATTTCCTTGGGTGGTACACAGATTTTAACAGTATTCTTCCATTCCACAAACATCTTCTATTTCTTACACCATTATCTCCTAATTTTTGTGTACAGATCTTCAACTTTTAAAAAAAAATTTAAGTTATTGATAGACCTTTATTTATCTATCTATCTATCTATTTATTTATTTATTTATTTATTTATTTATTTATTTTATATGGTGCTGAGAATCAAACCCAGTGCCTCACACATGTCAGGCAAGTGCGCTACTGCTGAGCCCCAGCCCCAGCCCAGATCTTCAATGGAATTTTTTTTTTTTTTTGGTGGTGGGTGGTGCTGAGGTTTTAACCCATGGCTTTGTGCATGTAAGGCAAGCATTCTGCCTACTGAGCTATATCTGTAGCCCTGGAATTGTTTTCTTTATTTCTTTTTTGGATAAAGCATTATTGGTATAAAGAGACGAAACTGATTTTCATATGTTGGTTTCATATTCTGTTGTTTAACCAAAATCACTTATTCTAATAATTTTCCTGGGAGTCTTTAGGGTTTTCCTCATATGGGATCATGCCATCTGTAAATAGATATAATTTTATTACTTTTCTGACTGTATGCATTTTGTTTTTCTTGTCACATTTCTTTTATTAGTCCTTCCTAGTAGTATGTTTTATAGAAGTAGGTGAGAGAGGGCATCCTTGCTGTGTATCAGATATTTGAGAAAAGCTTTCAGTTTTTTTCCCACTGGAGGCTTGTTTTTGAATAGGTAATATCTGTACATGATATTAAAGAATGCCCCCCCCAAAAAAAAATACACAGGTTCCAAAGAGTAAATGATGAAAACTTCCCAACCATCCTGTCTAAAGAGAACCGCTGTTTTCTTATAATATTCCAGAGGTTTGTTTTCTCTGGAATATTATTTATTCATGTACAAACCTGTATTTATGGGAGAGTTTCTCATATATGGGCAATATGGTACTTTCCTGCATTGTTGTCTGTGGAGCCGGAAGGCCCAAGTGAAGGTGCTGGTTAGGAGGATTACCAACTTCCATGATGGTGGTCATGCTAAATGGTACTGCAAATCCCACTATGTGCTATTTATCTCGCATGTGTGCTTCCTGTGTCACTGGGGGAGAGGGTCTCGCTTGTAAAGTGCTATCTTAATTTCACTGCTCCTGTGCACTCTCTTTGGAGTGAATGCATCCAGTGTTGTTTTAGACCACGAAGCATCAGACATGATTGGTTTTTGGCATTCTCTCCTTACTGTTGTCCTGGGGACTGTCTTTGTTCCTATGCTGCATCACGTGTTTTCTGTGGCTTCGGATATTCCTTTCTCTTGTTCCTTGCCCTCATTTTGGTAGAGTATATCTTCTATTGTTTACCGAGAGAGAGTGAATGTAAGGAATGCATATTTGAGGAATTATACATTTCTGAAAATGTATTTATTTTACCTTCTTTCCTCCTTGATCTTTTCTAGGTTGGAAACACATTTTCTTTTAGCATTTGGAAGTCTTTATTCTGTTGCCTTTATATAAGGAGAACTCGATTCTCTGTGACCTGTGACCTGTTTTCTCTGGAAGCTGTTGGAATTTCAGGAAATTCTTGGTCTCAATGTTCTGTGATTTCACACACACACACACACTCTCTCTCTCTCTCTCTCTCCCCCTCCCTCCCTCCCTCCCTCCCTCCCTCCACTTTCCTCTACTTGGGTATTTTTGTGTGCTCTCTCAGGCACTGATGGTGTCTTTCAGTCTGCTGCCTTGTGCTTGTCAGTGTTGGAAACGCTTGATGTGTCGTATGTATGATTTCTCCCTGCATCGTCCTCTCCTCTCATTCCCAGAGTTGGTATTTAGACATGAAACCTACTCATCTGGTTTCTCTGTTTTTCATTCTTGCCCCTCTACTGGATCTTTGTTTTGGTTTTGGTTATCATGTATGAATTTCCACAAGCTAGCTTTCTTCCGTTTGCTGTGATTGGTATGGAACTCAGGGTCCCCAGCATATTCTAGGCAAAGTGCTAATAAACAGTATCAAATTGTCCTCAAATAACAAACTTGTTATGTGTAATATTTAGTGAGGAAAAGAAATAAAAGTTCTTTGATAAACTTTTTTCTTTTAGCACAATGTAAAGCATGTACAGAATTGAAAAAGTTTGATTACCATATTGTGAAAATTGCATTTCTGAAACGTGAATTTTTATGTATATTACTGGATTTTAGTTACTTTGGCCAGTGAAATATTTATTAACACATATTATGTACCATGCTAAAGATACAGCTGGTATAGAAAAGTCTTAGTACCTATTTTCATGGAGAATGTTGCCTTTCAGGGCCACAGACTTTAGAAAATCAGTGAAAATGAAGTATAACATCAGTGCATAGCATCATGGATCCGTGGGACATAGCCTTCTCTAGATATCAGGAATTCTTTAATACAATGATGGTTAGAATAAATCTTGAAAGAAGAATCAAAGAAAGCAGTGATTGAGAGAAGTGGAAAGAAGCTTGATAAATTTGAGGACTGAACATGGTTTACCATAGTAGGAATATGATGAAACTGGCGAGTTTACAGGAGACTGTTACAATGAACTTCAAAATTTTCACTTTATTTTGAGGGTGTTGGGAAGACGTGAAAGGATTTGAAACAGAAAATTGATACATATTTATATAAAGACCATTTATGCTGCAATTTAAAGAATTGATTGGATAGTTGTAAGCATTGGGCCGGGAATAAGAGAGGAGGGTATTGTAGTAAATTATCTGCTAGATTGAACAAAGATGGTGGTAGGGAGAAATAAACTGCTTTTGAGACAGACTGAGAAGTCTTGATTGTGGGAGAAGAGAGATTAGGGATTGTCGAGACTTCTTCCAGGTTCCTTCTTCCTTGGGTTGCTTTTGTCTTTTAATGGTGATGGGTGACACAGGGAAGGGAGGGCTCATCTTAGAATCTGTATGCATGTTTTCAGTGATCAAGCAGCACCCAGCTGTAGCTGTAGTTGGAGCTCTGAGGAGAGCTCTGGGTTAGAGAGAGCCTTGGGGTCTGGGACCTGGAGACATAATTAAAGGCTAGTGAGTGGTTTATAAAGTGCAAATTGGTTAATAATTGTCTTTTTTTTTTTTTTTTTGAGAGAGAGAGAGAGAGAGAGAGAGAGAGAGAGAATTTTTTTTTAATATTTATTTTTTAGTTCTCGGCGGACACAACATCTTTGTTGGTATGTGGTGCTGAGGATCGAACCCGGGCCGCACGCTTGGGAGGCGAGCGCGCTACCGCTTGAGCCACATCCCCAGCCCAATAATTGTCTTTTGAGCTTGCTCTCTGGGTCTAGTTTTATTTGCCAAGAGCATTGTGCAAACATTTCTACCACCAGTTGGGGCCTCTTGGACTTCTTTCTCTACTTTTCCTGTCTTCTGGGGTACTTGACTAGAATGGCTTGGTGGCCTCTTTGCTTTGCATTTCCCTTTAGCTAGGGATCGTGTGTTTGATAAATTTTTCCAGTTTCATCCATAGATTTACTTCTTTTCCAGAAGGAGAACTTATGGATTGTGATGGAAAATCAGAATCTAGTCCTGAGCGAGAGGCTGTGGATGACGAAGCAAAGGGAGTAGAAGGAACAGATGGTGTCAAAAAGAGAAAAAGGAAGCCATATAGACCAGGTAAAGTTCTAATGTAATCAAAACTGGCTACTTTAAGAGGATATTGAGAACCTCAGTTATAACTGAATATCAGGATGAGGCATAGCATCTTAACCACTGTCTAAAACTTGTGTTTATAGATACAGAATTGATTTCTTGAGTGTGCTTTGTAGATGACAAATTCTTTAGGCTGAGTGTCTATGTAACAAATTATTATTATTGCCTTACTCTAAATTTAATTCTTTTAAAAAATGCTTTACTGGATTGCTTTTTACTTATAGTTACTGTCTCGGACCAGTTATGTGTTTCTGCTGATGAGTACATTTGTCTTACTTTTCAGCATTCACTTTCTAATATTTTTACTTTTTAAAAACTTATGTCAGCATTTATGCAGGAGTGCCAGTAAGCACAGTATGAGTGTGAACAAGAAAGGTTCTTATTCTTCCTAGTATTTATAGTCCCCTTAATATATAACAGACTGAGAACTTCCTTATTTTCTGTCTTTCTTAGGGGCAGAGGGGAAAACCGCCTTGCTTGTCAGATTTTATTTACCTTACTGAAAAAAAATTATGGGAATACCACAATACAGAAATTGTAGGCCGTATTTTAACATCATTTATTAATGTCTGTTTATCAGTAAATGAGGTATTAAATTGAATCAGTACAATATTTATTCTTCCGATGGCTTATATTTTATTAAAATATAATGGACCACATCCATTATAAGGACTGGGGATCAGTTTCCTTCAGGTCATCGTCATGGTGTGCTCCGTTTTGTTCTAATCATTGGGCCTACAAGTGCTCTTAGTCAAGTCAGACATTGCAGATTCTCTCTGGAACTTGGATGTTTCATTTTGTGGTTCACAGGAAGTTGTCCCTTTAATTGAGGGGCCATGAGGTCACACAGTATATCGCCTGATGACTTTATCATTTCGCCAAAGCTGATAATGTTGACTGGGACAGCACTTCATTCTGACTTAGTTTGCATGCACTTAGGACATGTATATGAGGACATGCTGTACATTATCCATATTTTACCAGTGAGGGAACTGGGGCACTGAAAAATTAAATAAACTGCCCGAATTTAGTTATTGAATAGAATTATGTAGCCTGACTCCAGATTCTGAACTTTTTAACGACAGCATTCTGTGTATCATGTCCGAAGGTCCTCTTAGTAAGGAAGAGCTAGACATGGTCCCCTGAAGCATTCTTCACTAGTGAGTGTGTCATCTGTCATCTAGTTATGATTATTATGTTTATCATGATTAGCCTCAGTGTACAGATATTGTGGGGTGTGAGCTGATCACACTTTTATGAGCACAATCCATGATTCAGGACCTGCTTGGCCTTGTCTGGAGGAGGACCTGCATACAATACAAGTCTTTCTCTACTCTAGCAGAGTTGGATTCTTGTTTGATTAGTGATAGCAATGGCTTTGACTTTTAGTTTTTACTTATTTCCATCCTTTTCTATTTTATATAAAAATGAGTTTGTTGATTTAGATTAGACCAGACTAAATTTTGGAAAATGCCTTAGTGTTAAACACAGACATTTCATACTACTTACTGTAGAACTATAGGGAGAAGTTGATTGTTTATCTGCTTACCCAATTTCTTTTTTGGATAGGCATTGGTGGATTCATGGTACGGCAAAGAAGTCGAACTGGGCAAGGAAAAACCAAAAGATCCGTGATCAGAAAAGATTCCTCAGGCTCTATTTCTGAGCAGTTACCTAGCAGAGATGATGGTATGGTACTGATTTTGTTTGATATAACCCCCTAAGTCTTGGTATTTCTATTAGAACCATTTTAAATAATGCTACCATCATGATCTTATTGCCTTTTACTGATCAAAGGATTTGAGTGCCTGTAGATTTCAGACTTAGTATATAGTAGTCAAGTTTGATAAGGAAATGGTTTAAATTCAATAAACTTTATTCCTTTGAGTAATTTTTTTTAACCCTCTTTTTCTTTTGGTGCTGGGGATTAAACCCAGGGCTTTATGCTCGCTATGTATACATATTACCCTGAGCTACCAGTCCCTTGTAAATTTTTTTAAAGCACCCCTCCCCATATTAAATATATTTCCTGTATTAAATATAAACTGCAGGCACTGAGAATCAGTTGGTTAAACTGATCTGGTAACCTCAGCAGAGGCCTTCCTTTGCCTGCCTGCCTTATGTACTTTGCATAAAACTTGAAACTTGTAGGCTATTTAATAGAAAATGATGGAGGTACCCCAACAACTCTTAACCGACTTGTAGTATTTTATAAACCCATCTTTTCAGTGAACATTCTGTCATCCTTACTCAGCATTTCAGAGATAGCTAAATCATTGCTTAAGCCACAACTTTGTCAGTTAGGAGTACACTGCTGTTTTCTCACTCTGTGAAGTGGTTCTGATGCAGACATCATTATCTGCATGCTATGGTATGTATGACTGCATGTTTTTAAATGTTCAATGTATGATGCAAGAATACTGGAGGAGATTTCAGCATGTCCTCTAGTGCTTGGAACTCAGGTGAATTAATATACTGCCCATTTTCAGGAGGCTCTGTGATGGTTTTCAGTAAATTTCCAATACGACTTTACATGGCTTTAATAAGCTCTGATTAAGGAAGCCGGTGTGTTCGTTAAAACTTCTTAGTTTTCCATGTCTTCTGTACTCCAGAAATTTCTTAAGATTCGCATTTTTAGTTATGTATTTTCAACTGTATCTAATAAAAACTTACAAATTGAGTTTTTTGATTTTATATATGCAATTTTTTCTGAATTGCCTTTTTGATATTTTAGTACTTGAGTTTCTTTTTAAAGCTTCTACTTTATGTGTCTTTTAATCCTTCATGTAATTATCTGTTTTAAAATATAAAATTTCTGAAGCCTTTACATGTCTGATTCTATTCTTTATATCTGTTGTCTCTATTAGTGTCTCATTTCATTGTAGAGATAGATATATATGCTTAATTACTTCCTGTAAACTTTGGGGCATTCTCTGAACTCTTTTAAGAAAATTGAGGGTGTGCTCTTCCAGACATTTGCCTTTGTTACTTGCGGGAACATGGGGTTACATTATTATTACTTCAGGGCCACTTTAAGCTACATGCTTAGTTTGAAGTATTTCTGTTCAATCACGTTTTATAAATTGAGGAGTTTTACACATTGGGGCTATATTGAGTTTGTGAACTATCAGGGAAGAGTTTTATTTTTTGCCTTTGGGCTGAGCACCAAATTCTGTGACACAATGACAAGTAGTTTTCTTTGCTGTTGGTATTGGGGCACTGGAGGTGGGTGGTGGTTTGGGTGGGCAGGCTGTATTTCTTGTTTGATATGCCCTGTGTCGGCCAACTTTCTATTACTGTGACAAAATACCTGAAAAAATCAATCAAAAGGAGGACGGGATTTATTTTGGTTCAGAGTTTTGGAGATTTCAGCCCATGGTTAGCTGGTCCTGTTGATTTGAGTCCAGGATGAGGAGGCATATTGTGGCAGGGACATGTGGCAAAGGATGCTGCACACCTCCTGGCAGTGGGGAGAGAGAAAATCCAGAGGCTTCACTTCTCAGTGGTTCCACCACCTCCTGAGCACTCCAGGGCTGGTGATCAGGCTTTGTACACAGGCATTTGAGAGACATGCAAGATCCAAATAGTTAGGCCCCGATAATGGAGTCTGTCACCATTCCACTTCTCTCAAGGCAACCCCAGTTACTCTTTTTACCTTGGAGAGCACCCTTAACCTTCATCTTCTAGTCTGCATTTCTGCTCTGAAAATCGGAGTTCTAGGTCACTGGATTTTAGCATTCAGAGTTTTACTTCTTTGCTTGCTTCTGTGGCTCCTTCTTTTACCTTAACTTGTAGTCGGTATACATGTTAAAAGGTCATTTCTGAAAGAAATGTTAGTTATTTTCAGAAGAGTCAGTCTGTAGTCAGCCACAGAAGCGCCCATGTTGGCTTTCAGAAGAGATGCCCCACGTGCCCTGCCCTTAGTTGTGCCTGTCATTTGTGTGCTCATCTCTCTGCCCTGTGTGCTTCACTTGTTTCTCTGATGATTTCACAGTCCAGTGTTTTTTCTGTTGCTATTTTCAGAATTTAAGAATGAATGTTCATTGCATGAACATATTCGTTATCTATGAGCATATTTATAGATAGTAATGTTTTCACAATGTAAACCCCATTTACAGTGAATTTCTGAACTTGGAATTGGTGAATTAAAGAATACACATTTTTAAAAAGATTTCTGTTGCCGGTTTCCATTATATTTTACAAAAAAAAATGTTATACCTATTCACTTTCCTTTAGGGGAGTATATGAGAAGCTTTTCCCCACATATTCATGAGCATTTCATTTTTTTTTTTAAATCTGTACCAAAATGTTGTATTAAAAAACCAAAAGTTCTTTGCCAGGAAATGGTGGTAATTAAGCAAGAATAGGAAACATAGTAGTACTAAATAGACATGAAATGGAAATGGAATTTTTATTTATTTATTTATTTTATTTATTTTATTATTTTTTTAAAGAGTGAGAGAGAGGAGAGAGAGAGAGAGAGAATTTTTTTTTAATATTTATTTTTTAGTTCTCGGCAGACACAACATCTTTGTTGGTATGTGGTGTTGAGGATCGAACCCGGGTCGCACGCATGCCAGGCGAGCGCGCTACCGCTTGAGCCACATCCCCAGCCCCGAAATGGAATTTTTATATGCTTAAAACTTACTAATAAACTTGCTTTGAGATCTTTTTGTGTCACAAAAGCTTGTTCATTTACGTGGAACTGTATATGTTGGTCAGCTGTTGAATTGTCTGAAATTTAAATGCACATAAGTGTGACTCTTATTTCAGGCTGGAGTGAGCAGTTACCAGACGCCCTACTTGATGAATCTGTTTCTGTTGCTGAAAGCACTGAAAAATAAAGAAGAGATACCGAAAAAGGAAAAATAAGCTTGAAGAAACATTCCCTGCCTACTTACAAGTAATATATTGCTTTACATTATATTATACAGCATTAGTTGAGGAAGCGTATTGAGCTTTTAAAAATAGACTTGTGGTTTTTGCTAGTGTTCTACTTTTTTTAATTTAATCATTACAAATGTCTTTCCAGGCCCCATAAGAATTAACATTTGCCCCCGACCCCCCGCCTTTTTTTTTTTTTTTTCACTTTGGTACTTCACATAAATTTTTTTTTTCATCCCACCTGTTCACTTCTGAGCATTCTGTAAGCCATAATAAGTCACTTTGGAATGGGGA